>NC_137541.1:165605055-166205055 GCF_963082525.1 Nesoenas mayeri
CTTGTTTTATCCTTGTAAAGTCATGCACGCTGGGGGAATTGTGCAGAACTGTTTTTACTAAATATGCATGAGAGAGGAGATCCTTAAACCAGTTAAAGCTTCTCCTCCCCTTTTGTCTCCCGACTCCAAAACAATGAGAGTGTTTGAAACAATGAGAGTGTTTGAATCTACCAGCTTTCTTAAACAGGGATGTTAGAAGGCAAGTTTAGTGTTTCACATAGCTTTCTGTTGTTCTTTAAGGATGTGTGTACTTCTGCTATATCCTAGTTGTGGGTTAGTTATGCTCTGCGAATCCCACACAGGCATCTCCCTCTCAAGTATCCAGGCCAAGACAACTATTGCAGCTACTGTGATCCCTTTCTAACCAGCTATCAGACTTATTTTTTTCAAAGGGACATGAGTAACAAACCAGATCTATTCCCAATGTGAGGTCAGGATGTAGTTAAACACCTAAGGAACAGGAGATCACATCCTTTACCTTGTAGTATATACATAACTAGCATAAAGCAGATCTGGTAGTTAAGCAAATAATGGTACTTGATTTTTGGTATTTCTGTTATCCTTCTACCTGAAGTATCAAAAAGATTCCATAAATGTGGGGCTTCCACTGTTTAAAAAATATATCATGTTAAGTTTTTGAATCCAGAATTTAGAAACTTTTCACCTGGTAATTGTGTAGCTGTGATAGGCAAAAATAGAGCAAGCAAAGAAGACAGAATTGAAATACAGAGATGAAAAGAAATGATTAAGACATTTTTTTTTTTAATTCAGGTTTGATTCTATAGCCCTAGGGAATCTTGTGTTTCTTTAATGAGTGCTGCTGCTTAGCCATCTTACTCCTGCCTAATGAGAAGAATAGGTCCAGAGAGATCAGTTCAAAGACAAGTGCTTCAAAGACAGGTTGTGTTTAAAACCATTTTCCCCTCAGCTTCCTTAGCCTGTCTCTATGGCATTTTTTCTTTTTGTCGTCTAGTATTCTTGACCATGAACTGTGGGAAAGCCTTGAAATTAACAGTCACATTATGCAGAGAAATATTTATGGCCGACTTTTTCAAATAAATATGGTTCCATGCTGTTAATGTGTCTGTCCATATTTAATGTCTCTCATTGTTTTTTGCCTCCTGCTCCACTACTTGCTTGTTTCACTGTAGGGATGACTGGCAACTTATATTTCTAGTGTCTAAGCAGCACCAGTGGCTATGCAGTATAGGCCTTCCAAACCTATAAGATGATTCCCCATTCCCTTCCTGCTCTATTTTGTACAGAGCAGAAATGTGCATTTGTGCAATGTGTAGTCAGGATACTCTATATGGAAATGTTCTCTCAGCTCCCTAATTAATATCAAAATTGTATCCCTGAGAGTTACACATGTACATAATACATGGACAAAAGCATATGAATATATGTAGAATTGTATTTTTTCAAATACTTTAAAAACAAAGAGGAAAAGCTTACCTTTACAGTAATCATTATCATCCTGCAGACAAATAAATCCAAGAAAGAAATCCAAGACTAAATCTAACTAGAAATGATTTATGAATTAATCTCTAATGGCAATTTGGGTAGTTCATATGACAGCTACAAGTTTCAAGATATATTGCTTTCATATTGCTTTTAAAACAGCTACCTTCTTTTCTTTTCTTTTCTTTTCTTTTCTTTTTTTTTCTTTTCTTTTCTTTTCTTTTCTTTTCTTTTCTTTTCTTCTCTTTTCTTCTCTTTTCTTCTCTTCTCTTCTCTTCTCTTCTCTTCTCTTCTCTTCTCTTTTCTTTTCTTCTCTTTTCTTTTCTTCTCTTTTCTTTTCTTTCCTTCCCTTCCCTTCCCTTCCCTTCCCTTCCCTTCCCTTCCCTTCCCTTCCCTTCCCTTCCCTTCCCTTCCCTTCCCTTCCCTTCCCTTCCCTTCCCTTCCCTTCCCTTCCCTTCCCTTCGTTTTTTTATTTTCAGGGGGAAAACAATGTTGGTGTTACATACTAAATTCTAATTCATTGTAAGGCATTAATTAACCTTAGGCTATCCAGAAATATATTGACCCACAGGTATATTGGTAATTTCATTAGTTGGGAGTTTGTCTACATGAAGGAGTAAAGCTCTACCTTTCTTTAAAATTTCCTGTAAGTGATGCTTTCAGTATACAGTAATTCTTGAAATGGCATTTTTTAGGCTGAAAATGCTGATCTGCTAGGTTATATAAAATCTTTCTCAAAAGTGCTGCCTTAAAAAGGCACTGCTTCTGGGAATGACTACTTCATTGCAGGACTTAAAAGGATAGCATGAACAGAACTTGAACTACAAAAAAGGTTAGCTGTCTTAGAAAGCTCTGGACTTGCCATAAAATGCTGGTTGCCTCGTTTTGTATTGTAACATCAGTTTTTTAAAAAATATGGTTATGACTAAGACTGCTAAAATTCTATAAAATATTGATTTGAAATATATTATTTTCATCACTTGTTAATGTACTGTAATCTTTTCAAATCAATTGTCTGCAATGCCATCTTAAAACATTTTTACTGTGTTTACTCTTACTGTATTAAGGTAATTTCACACATGAAGGAAAAGTAGTGTGTTGCAGTCTGCCTTTTATTTACACAGATCTTGAAGTATCAACATGTAACCATAATACTTGTGTTTAATGACATGTTTTTAAATCACAAAATATGTCAAACTCTTCAGAATATTACCACCTGCTTGCCATCCACACTACTGCGGCTGCAAGCAGCAGCTGATCACCACTATGAAAACCTAATAATTCACAACCAATCTCTAACCTGTAACAAAAGTTCATGTTGTAGAAAACCAGAAAAGATTAATCAACTCCAGTGAAGCCCACAAACCTATACAATATAACATACAATTTCTTGTTGTACCACATTGTTTTAATCATACTATATGACATTGTGCTCATACTGTTGCTGGCTGGATTGAGTTTACTACATTTCCTGTGAATGAAAAATGTCAGGAAAATTATTCTACTCTATATTCCTATATTATTCTCACTTAACTTTCTTACTTAACTCCCTCTCCTTTTTTTTTTTTTTTTTTTTTTTTTTTTTTTTTTTTTTTTTTGAGAATGGAGAAATATGAATATGTAGACTTGTCAGAAACTTTGGGGAAAAGAGTTACAGTTCCTCCCACAAGCATGACTGCATTTGCTTTCTTGGATTTATTAATACTTCCATGCTGATGGTCATGGCTGAAGACAAGCAAAGAGATCAAAGGGAGGTAAGAGAACTTGGAGAATGAGGAAAGTATGTACCTGATGAATATAGCTCACAAGGATGGAGAAATGGGTAGGAAAGGAAAGTGTCACTAAGTTCTTCCTGAACTGGAAAGGAAAATTACAGATAAGTACAGTCTAACCAGAAGAAAGCTAAGTATACAAGAAAGTTGTACGTGGAGATGTTTGGGTTGTATATGTGGAAAAAAAAGTAGACAAGGGGAATCTGGGAATGGATCTACACTGAGGTACATAAATGATGACTCTTGGCTGCACATCTAGTTTCTGACATGTAGTGCCTGCATGTATTTGTGTGTTTGTGTAAGTGCAAAATGGTCATGTGAGCAAAATCAGAAAAAAACATTTAATTAATAAAGCCATATTCCATGATAGTGGGTGTAGTGGAAATGGCCTGACTGAAAGGCAGCTGAGAAAGACCAACACAGGATGTATTCTGATATTGTGCTTCTTTGGAGACAGTTAGTTGTTCATTCCTGTCAGTTTAAACAGAAAACATGGCCCATTGCTGGTAAATCCTCACCATTTTCTTGGTGGATATATAAGGTAGTGCAACAAAGAGAGACCAGCAGAGACAAAGGGCAGTAGAGACAACCAACATCATTACAGCAGTTGGCTCAAAGGTCCCTACAACCTGAAGATTATACAGGAATTTTAGTGATGTACCATGACATAGTCCCCAACAGCGGTTGGAACAAACTCCACTTCCAAGGAGCTATGATGGGATGGAGAAGTAGGCTGACAGAAACCACATGAAGTTCAATAAAGTGAAGTGCAAAGTCCTGCATCTAAAGACAAATAACCCCATGGAACAGTACATACTGGCAGACCTACCATCTGGAAAACAACTGGGTAGAAAAGAACCTGGGGGGTCCTGGTGGACACAAAGTTGAACATCAGCCAGTAATGTGTGCTTGCTGCAAAGAAAGCTAATGGTATCCTGGACTACATTAAGCAGAGTATTGCCAGCAGGACAAAGGAGGTGATCCTTCCCCTGTACACTGGAATCAAGTCTAAGCAGCCTCTACATAATATCTTTAGAACTGAATGACTACTAAGCAGTAAATCTCCAGAGACATCAAGTCAGGCTGGCAGATGGGTCCATCTATCCCCCAGAGGAAATTGTCTCCAGCAATTTCACCTTCCTTTTCTTCTTTGTGCAAACAGTCAGCTGAAGCTCAGATGACTCTTGACAGGTCCCCCAAAGGGGATCCTCTGTTTTTGTCGGGACACTGTTCCTCCTCTGTAATTGAACAGCCAGAGGAGGAGAATGAGCTTTTGCTGTGCTGCTGAAGATTATGTATTCAGTCTCGATTATTTTCACAGGATAATAATCAATGGAAGTCTTGGATGTGGTGACCTGTGTAATAATGGAAGGACTTGGGCTTGTTCAGCCACTACAAGAGACCACTGTGGGGGAACCTAACAGCAGTCCTCAGTGCCTATGAGGAGGTCATAAAAGGGACAGACTCAGGCCCTTCACAGCGGTACATTATGTGGAGAAGAGGGACAAGTAGCATAAGTTATAACAAGACAGACTCAGACTGGATATAAAGAGAAAATATTTCCCATATGGACAATCAGTCAGTGGAACAGTTTGCCCAGAAAGCCTTTTCCACCTCCCTCCTATGGGCACAGCCTGAGCAACCTCATCTGACCTCACATCTGGCCCTGCTTTGAGCAGGAGGTTGGACTACAATCTCCTAAAGCCCCCTCCAACCTGGATTTTCATATAGTCCTATAATTTTATGACACAAGGCTCTGGCTCTAAGAAGGCATGCTGGACAGCTGATAGGAAAATGCTTGCACAATTTTTTCTTTAACCAAGTAGCTTTTCATTGCCATGCATGTTAAAGTGAACTTAAAGTGATGATCATGTTTGTTATAACTAAAGCATGCTGAAGACAAGGCAGGAAAAACACAAGGTAGCTTACACCATGAGTCACAATTGCATTATCTTCCTGGTAGTGATCACAGGTTATAGTGTATGATCCCATTTTTGAGTTTATCACAGATGACTCTCCTACTGACTGTCCAGTCTGGGAAATATAGAGTGGACTTTAGTTTGAAGAAGAGGAGACTGAGGGGTGACCTTATTCATGTTTATAAATATATAAAGTGTGAGTGCCACGAGGACGGAGTCAGGCTCTTCTCGGTGGCAAACAATGATAGGACAAGGGGTAATGGGATCAAGATGGAACACAAGAAGTTCCACTTAAATTTGAGAAAAAAACTTCTTCTTAGTGAGGGTGACAGAGCACTGGAACAGGCTGCCCAGGGAGGTTGTGGAGTCTCCTTCTCTGGAGACATTCAAAACCCGCCTGGACATGTTCCTGTGTGACCTCACCTAGGCGCTCCTGCTCCAGCAGGGGGATTGGACTAGATGATCTTTTGAGGTCCCTTCCAATCCCAAACATACTGTGATACTGTGATACTGTGACTGGTCCAGACACAAAGAAAGTGGTAATCAAAATAAGTGGTGCTGCTTGATTTACCATATGACTTGACTTCTAACAAAAGCTCAGAACTCTAAGACTGTGCAGGTTAAATTATTAGATAATTCCGTTAAGACTAGTTTGTTATGATCATTGTTAAGGTTCCTATGAAAATCAGGTCAGGCTGTTTGAGGTGGGATGATGTTGGTCTTTTTCACTCTTATTCAACATCCCCTAACAAGAAGAGACATTCAAACTAATGTGATTTAGTCAGCCTTCAAAAGTACAAGAGGTTTTTTTTTTAAAGAGGAAAAAAATTACAAAATGACTGGCCCTCAGGCCATGTACTTTTAAAGCTGTAAAGACTGGGAGTCTGCAAAAGAATTTATATTCTCCCATTAAATTCAATAAGTTTTTTTTTTCTTTTTTTTCCGTTTTTTCTTTTTTTATTTTTTTCTTTCTTATTTTTTTTCTTATTTCTTTTTTCTTTTTTTTTTTTTCTTTTTTACTTTGACTTCAACAACAGCAACATCCTGCACAGAGGTGGATGAAAGATGAGCTCTGATTTCTAATCTGAATCTCTAGATCTAGATATTGCCTAAATCCTTTAGGATGGAAGAGATTTTTTTTCCTGATTTCCTTTACCAAAATACAGATCTTAAAGATAGTTACTGAATCCTTTTATTTTCAACAGAGGGTCTTCACAGATGTGTTGTCTGATAAGCACAATGCAAGATGAAGGGAAGCACTGCACAGAAGGGAGTGTCCGAAGAAGTCAGCATTCACAGCAGCTAGAAATAAAAACAGACTGTGAGAAATTGTCTACTGAGTGAGAAATTATGCAGGAGCTGAGGATGTTCGCATGCAGCTTCCTGTTTAACTAACACCTAGGGAACATCTGTGACCAAAAGCACAATAGCTAGGATATGTGTATGGGTAGAAAGCATCTACCATTTCAATTGGCATACAGGGTGCTACACAGGAGATCTGTTAGGTGCTGCTCAATGCTGCGAAAGTTTCTGGGGCAGTAGTATTAGCCACAGGGTATGGCCTCTTACACTCATTTTGCCACCACCCCTGTCATGTCAAAGGCCTTAGTTCAAGAGGAAATCTTAGGGAAGGAAACAGCTGTTCAGACAGAGACTGTAGATACTGCCTGGCAATCCTGAAGCGAGGGTTTGGGGTCTTGACTGTCTCCCCTTCAGAAAGTGCACCTTGATTGAGACAAACACCAGCTGACTGAGCTAAGGAATGAGGCAGGAAGATTGCATAGTAGCAAATGAAGTGTAAATCGGTAAGATTTTTGTGGAGAGTCAACTGTGATGTTGTTCTTGATACTGTCAGTCAACAAGAGAGGCCAGATCAGAAAAGGATGCATTTACATGTCAACATTTGGCTGTGTAGCAGGTCCCATTTACAGACTTCTGTGACTGTGGGAACCTCTTTGAGGAAGGATTGCCAAGGAGAGTGGTGTAGTGGGTCAAGAGTGTCCTTCCCAACAGGCATGCTAACTTTGTGATGAGATATTTAAACCAGGGTCTTCAGGAATTGGAGACCAATGTCTGCAGATAGTGAGGGAAGGAGGGGAAACACACTGGGGATGGAGCTAGAGAGGGAAATCTCAACCTCCGTTTGAAAAATTGGTATGACTAGAGGCCTGTATGAGTTGTGGCAGCAAGAAAAACAAAGAGAAGGAACTGAAAACCTGTGAGTAGTTACAAAGCTATGATGTCATCATAAAGGATCACAGAGATAGGGTAATTTGCATGAATGAATCACTGAATGGACACAGGCTCTTTAGGAAAAATGGGAAGGGGAAACAAGGTGGGAGGACTGTGCTTTGTGCAAAGAACAGCTCACGCATAGATCAGGATAAAAGAAGTCAACAAGAACGAGGTCACAGTGAGCTTCTGCTACAAACCACGTGATCAAGAACATTAAGTGGGTGAGACCTGTAAACAGCTCAACTTAGTCTTCCAGTTGTGTGTCTTACATTTTTTGTGGGACTTTAACCATTCCAATAACAGCTGAAAGCATGGTGGGATACACGCACTCGAGGAGATTCCTGGAGTGCTTTTATACAATTTTTTTAAGGTGGGTTATTTATGGCACTGCAAGGGAAGTTGTTCTCTTGTGTCTGCTGCTCACATAAAATGAGGAACCACTTAGAGATGTCATTGTCAGTGGCAGCCATGATGGCAGTGACTGTGAAACAATAGAGTTTAAAATAGGTAAGGAAGTGGGAAAAGCCAGTAAGAGAATAAAGAACCTTGACTTCAGAAGAGAGGACTTTGGCTTGCCCTAGGAACTGGTAGAGAGGATGCCATGGGAGGGTGCACTGAAGGACAGAGAAGCCCTTTACATTGAGAGTAGTCAAGCACTGGGACAAGTGACCCAGAAAAACAAAATAATTACAGTCTTCATCATATTTGAAACCTGAATGGATAAAACCCTGAACAAACTGATTTGACTCTAAAATTTGCCTTGCTTTGAGCAGGAGGTTGAATTAGAGAGCTACAGTAGACCCATACATCCTAAAATATTAAATTAGTCAGAGACTTTATTTCTGGAATATTCTTACATTCATGTGAAGCTTTAAATAATGAAACTAAGCAAACCAAAACAAAATAAGCAAACACCACCTCCCCACCCTCCAAGCAAACAAACACAAGTTCCTGTACCAGAATTTGGCATCTAGTTATGGGACAAAACCAGCTGTATAATAGATTTAGTGCATAAGGTTATGTATGCAGCATTTTCCAGAGAATAGAACAGAGTATTTAAGGAGAATATGTGCACAAATTTATACTTACGCTTGTTATTTTGTCCTTAGGAAGATTCATTTGCATTCTAAACTAATGAATCAAATCAACAAGAGTTTCATCACAAATTATAAATTATTCTAGCCTGGATTTCTAAATGTTTATAAAAATGAAAATAAATGTCATCATCAATATATTTCCATTATTTCATTATTAGAATTATAGAATCTTAAAGGGAAAACAATTCACTGGTTTTATGATCTAAATTTAGACATATGTCCTGTGTTTGATGAATCACCTTTAAAAAGTTGCTATTTCTGTTAGTCAATAAATGAAGTCTGAGCAATTGGTGTAGGGAAGGTGTCCATCTTTTAGATGACTAAACTTAGATAAGATTAATCCCATACAAATGACTGAGGATAAAGATATTCTTTGCACTCATATTTTAGTTACAGAAAAGTGCATGTTACTCAATGTCTTGTTATGAAATTATTTTTAGCTATTTGGTTTCACACACTTCTGTGTCATGTAACATAAATGTATTTATCTGCCTTAAAAGACAAAAGTTTCCTTCTAGAAAGTGAACTTGTTGAGAAGTCCTATTTTGAAATGTGATTCTAGTCAGTGGTGCAAATAATAGTGAGTGTAATTAAATAAAGTCTTTGTAAATTTACTTAATTCCCATAGATTTTGCTGAGGTATTTGTCCCACCATACTCAGATGTTGACATTAGCTAGATACTGAAAGATTAGCACATGTTTCTCTTCGCTCGCCAACATTTTAGCTGAGCTTTTGACAGCTGAAATAAGGTAAAATGAGTTTCATTTCTACTGTTCTGCATATGAGCTGCCTGCCTAAAACTGTGGTCTTAAATGAGCATTCAACACGTTCTATTGTTGTGCTTATATCTATTACCAACACACTGTTATAATATTTATGTGTATAAATTAATAATATACTTCAATATATACTCTATGTAACAGATACACTAAAATGAACATTAATATTGAATGCTTCAGTAGTTATGAAGCATATCCAATGAATGTATTAACCTCAAAAATTAATTCACGGTGGAAATCTAACACAGAGTAGGATATAAAACAACAGTATCTCTATGCTGGCAAAATATTCAATCAATTAAGGCATTTTAGAGGAAAAAACAATCTTTTTTCTACATTTTCTGTCAGAACTATCCCACCAGTTAAAGGCAATACATTTTTTACATTAAAAAGTAACAAGTTGAAGACACAAATTTTTTACCTATGGTACCTTTTAAAGGTTAGCTTTTAGGTAAAGTTTAGTTTCTATTTACATACCCTCTCTATAAAGATAAGCAGAGAATGGAATGGAGAAAAATCCTGATGTATATCCCATTCTGGCTTTTGTATACAGTCAGCTGGCCTACAATAAGCACACTTGGATGCAAATATGCCAAGGCAGTATTATGTCTGAAGATATAGATGTAGTTTTATTCAACTGTCATACAGAAATTATTTTTAAGTTAGCAAGCTTGTATTATTGAACACAGAGAAAATCTGTGCCACCAACTTAAGACAGACACGTCTGTTTTAAAGAGCTAAATGTTTACAGGGTTGACTTGGTTCTAATTTTCAGATAGAACTGAATTAATTCATTTGGAAGTTAATTAATGAACTGAATTAGTTAATTTGGAAGACACCATTCACACAAATATGCCTGGCTATATTTAGTTAGTTTGGATGTCCATTATTTCCAGGAATTTCTTAGTATGACATCAAAAGGTTATGCAAAGTATCTATTCGAAATCTTTCCTGAAGACAAATGATGATACTTTTCTACTTAACTGTGCAAGGCTTACTGCTGTTCCAAGGGCTGCTTAAGTATATTAATATCCAAACCACAAGAACCTGCAATCTCATACTTTTCCAGATGACAAATTGTGTTTCAGCAGTTCTTTGCAAAGTATACACCAAAGTATTAATAAAAAATTAATATCTACAGATTTTACATGTGTGAAAATTGTAAAGCATGGTGTACAATCAGCTACTAGTAGTTTCACGGCATTTATTTTGTTCATTCCATTATGTACTGTGATAAAGTAGAGTGCTTGGGGATTTTGAGCTGAACTATAGGACCACCTGCTGCTGCAGCATGTGTGGTGTGCAATCAGAAGGGTACAGTAGGATACATGAGATCATTATATGTAGTCTGTTATGATAAATATGGTGGTGCATGTCTACCATGAAAATGTTTGTCATTAGCTTAGAGAAAGACCAAAACTACAGTATCTTTTGCGCTTTGATATAGAATGATTAGTGCTTTACAAATATTACATTTAATTCTATTTCAGATTAAAAAGAGGTGACGTTCTGAAAAATCCTGGTTTTTTTGTTTTTTTTTTTATTTTCAGAAAAAATCCCTCTTCCTTTTCTCCCAGTAAAGTAAGGGATAGTTGCCAATATTGGGATTTATTCTGACAGTCCTGTAAGCTTGAGTGGCAGCTTGTAGCTGCATGTGTCTGGCTATTTTATTTTCAAGTGTAATATAAAGATTTTGCTGATGGTCTTCTTGTGTTGCACATTTCTTCTGAGACTACAGTGCAAAAAGGTAGTAAATCAGCTAGAACTGTGCTTCAAGATTCACCTAAGTTGAGCCAGTAATAAATACAATGCACAAAAATGTGTATGGAAATTTATTGTTTTAACCACTTGATGCTCTGTGTTGATTAAAGTCTTCTATATTGTGTGTAAGAAAATTCAGCATTTCACTAAATTACTTTTCAAAGTAGCCAGCACATTGACTGGGAACCTGATTCAGGTTACATATTGTAGAAACTTAGGAACCTAGCTTGTCTTGCTCTGCCTTTTATGGATGGATTGACATCCATTATGTACAACAATAATTCCATGCTACATATGTAAACAGTTTTAAGTTTTTCCTTCCTAGGCAAGTATATTAAATAATGTGCCATAAGATTACTCTCATTCATGTTCTCTATATCTTTACCACCTAATTAATCTTTCACTCATTCTTTCAAAATTAAAATAATTTTGAGATTATTTATGAAGGGCTTCATCTATAAAAGGTCCATATATCAATGCTGAAGTATTCATAGGGAATACTTGAAAACAGAAGTGGGTAACTGAATTTATGTTGCTTAGAAGCTGTGTAACTGTAATAAGCATAAAAATGCTGTTTAAAAGCAAGAAGCACTCTCCAGAGAGTTTCTGAAAGACAGTGGCCATTGTAACTTCATACTGTGTACAACTTAATTGTTTTTTTATGCATGGGGTGTACCCAGTAGGTTGAAATCTTCTTTGTGGATGAATGCCCAGTTTCTGCACATGAACTCTATTTAGTCATTGAAATACTGAATTCTTCTACCTGTCAAGTTGAAACATTTCTAAGCATGCATAAAAAGAAAAAAATTGATGCCTAAGATATTTTGCAATAAGAACTTGAGACTTCTATGGAGTTTAACCTACCTTAGCAGCTGTAATTTTTTTCAGGATCACAATTTTGTACTTAGATATTTAAATTAGGTAAACTTATATATCTGCTAAGCTCTTACTGTAGGAACCTAAAATTTCAGGCATCCCTTTTCCAACACCCAGATGAGATGCTGCTCAATTGCTCCTTGTCCAGCACAATCAGTTTTTTGTTTGTTTATTTTTTCTTCTTTTTCTTTTACTAATCCTAGATTTATCTATTTTTACTTATACCCAGAAACAAGGTAGAAATATATAAGCACAGATAAAAAGCCGAAGACTGGATAAACTAAACGAGACTTTTAATATCCCTGCTGTTATAATCCTGTTCTGTCTCAGCAGTCTGGGGGAATGAAAGACATGGAAATGTTACCAAATTTAAAGTGTTATGAGATTTATGCCAGAGTGATAATAGTTAAGCCTTAGCAAACACCCTTATTTGATGATTATTTCAGCTTGTAATATACTTAGGATTTAATAAACTTTTCAGAATAAAATCTCAGTATGTGTAGGATGTTGCAACTTCTGCTTCCAGCTCACACTATGATTTTTTTAAGAAAAGCTGGTAGTTTCAAATAACCTAATCTATTATTCACAAGGCACTAGGAAAAGAAATCTATAAATTCTCCGTAATTGCTCAGACCTTGGAATCTTCTGCTATTTTGATAAAATACTATACTATGGCCAGGGCATTTTTGCATGAAATAGTGTTATGAATCATCCTGTTTTCCTTGTACAACCTTAAAATCAAATTATTGGAGAACTTTTTGAGTGTGCACAGCAGTCAAAGCTGCAGCTTCTGAGCTTACTTTTACACAGGCCTTATGTAATAGTGCAGGCATACTCAGTGAGTCAAACCTATTCTCAAACTCCTAAAGAGAGACTGAGACTGATGTTAGGAACTTTTGGTCTCTCTTTGCTTTTAAATGTGTGAGCTCTGCCTTGAAAGCAACTAGAGACAATTTCCCTGCCTTCCAGCAAGCAGCACTATGACTTATTTGTAGGTTACTACCACTTTTTTTGCTTGGAATCTGCTTCTAATTTGGAATGTAAATTTATTCTTGGCATTATATACCTTCATTTTCTCATGCCAGCACTGTTCATTTGCTTACATTGGTCTACTTTCTTCCCTGGTGCTAATTCTGCAACGGCAGTTATGTTTTGTCTCCACCTTTGTTTTTCCAGTTTTAACAAAACAAGTGGGTTTGGGCCATGGCTGTTTTCTACAGTGAATGATGATGCAGAAAGCTCTGAAGTTGCTATTGACTGAAACTTCTCCAGAACCAGAAGATCACAGAATCACAGAGTGGTTGATGTTGTAAGGGACCTCTGGAGCTCATCTACTGCAACCACCATGCTCAAACAGGACAGTCTGCCCAGGTAACTGTCCAAATGGATTTTGATTATCTCTAAGAAGGAAGAGTCCACAACCTCTCTGGGCAACCTGTGCCAGAGCTCAGACACCTTCACAGTAGAAAAGTGTTCCCCAATGTTCAGACAGAACCTCCTGTGTTTCTGTTTGTGGCCTTCGTCTCTTCTCCTGTCACTGGAAACCACTAAAAAGATAGTACCACAAAGATATGTTATTGTATGAGGGTACTAAGGTGCTCAAAACTATGCTCTGACCCACAAACACAGCAAGAACCTAAGAAAATAAACCTGTTTTTTGGAGTTAATGCAATGTCTTCAAGAGGACTCTTTTGCATAAATCAGAAACACTAGTTGGGTTTAATGCTATTATTTCTATACTACTGTCTGATATTTGGTCTTGACATTCTATTACTATTCTGTCATTTCTTTGGCTTTCTTTCCTCCATATCATCTTAATAGACCTCTCTAATTTATTAATGTTTCACAATACAATAGTACATATCAGTCTGAAATTTCTTCTGAAATAGCACACTATACTACACTATACTACATTCTCTTTCTTCATTGCCTATTGTTATAATTTCAGTACCATGGCTGTTTATGCTGTAAAGAAAACAGGCCTGATTTACACATGAAAGACTGATGCTACAGAAATGTGGGTGTTTTCTTAATATGTCTTGGACATTGCCAGTTGCCATAGGTGGAACACAGAGTAAAACAGATTCTTAAGGATTTGTGGAACTGAGCCTTTACTGCAAAAGGCCAAATGCTATTAAAAATCAAAGACCTTTTTGAAAATTCTAGTAGTTTCAAATGTAAAGCAACAGGTCAGAATCAGAAGAATCATAAAATTAAGAGAAACACAAGTGTATACAGGTATCCATATGATCATATACATACTCAGAAATCAGTTCCTCTTAGCGGGTGTCACCATTTACTGCAGGACGACAAAAAAACATGGCAGGTGCTCTCTGTTAACCCCCTCCCCACTAAGGAAAGGGAAGAGGAAGAAAAGGGAGAGAGACTTACAAGTTGGAAAAGTTAAAAATGCTTTACTAACGCTTCTAATAAATAGAGAAAATAATACAAAATATATAAAATCAATCTTGAATTTCCCAGGGTAGCGCAGCATTGCTGGCAGCCGACCTGTGGCTGCTCCAGCTGCCGCAGGGCAGGTACCCGGAAATCCTGGGCTGGATTATGCAGTAAACTGGAACTGGATTCAGGGATGCAGGGTCTGGAACTTGGCCTAGGATCACAAGCAGAACTGTCAGGGTCCTCTTCAGATGCTGGCTATGGTCAAAGAGAGCAAGACTCTCATGATCTCCCACTTTTATAGGGTGTATGACTTGTATGTGATGGAATACTTACTTGGTCAATATTAGTCACCTGTTCTGTCCACTCCTCCTTGAAAATATGCCCCTTTCACTTATAAGACATGCAAAATTTATCAGTAACCTTAGCTGCCATAGCAATAGGTCTAAACCTGGGTATCTTCTGCATACTATTGCTACCATTATCAGCTCCAGATACAACAGTGTCTGAAAAACATGCAGTCCAATTCAGAAAAGTGCAATTACTTAGAAGACCTTAGCTGAAAGAGAACTGTTCTTGTTTTAAACAAAACCAGGACAGTGGGCTCACTGACAAGGAACCATTTGCATAATTCTGTCATATTAATATGAGAGCTATGTAGCACCATATACGTTACGGCAGAGAGAGTGTATTTTGCACCAGGTGCATCAAACTCCTTATGTGTTATAGGCCATTTTTTAGGGTTTTAGAAAAATTTTGGATGTAAATCAAATGCTGCTGTCTGAACTTAAGGGCATCAAAACTCCATATGAATGAACTTAGATTATGCAATTAAAACTTTTGAAATAGTGCTAATTCACTTATATACTTTTTACAGCCTTTTTTACTGTATCTTTTGAGAGAGGACATTGATTATTCCTTTTCAAGCTGTCTTACCAGCTTTTGTTTTTTTATTTTATTTTATTTTATTTTTTATTTTTTGTTGTAGTTGTTTTATTTTATTTATTTCTTGTTGTTGTTTTATTTTATTTTTATTTTAAATATAGGACAGAATATGAACTTTATTAAATAATCAGATTTCTGTAGAAATATGAACAGATAAATACAGCTTTGTGTTGACATTAACAATAAACACCTCCTCTTAATTATGTTGGCTTAATGGGATTTTTGGGGGTTTATTTAGATTTTGTGAAATCTAGGGAGTTTCAAGAGTGTCCAAGTAACACAAGAGCACAAGTTCTTGTGTATCCCTTACGATGTTTCTGCATCATATTTGGGAAAAAAAGTACCATAAAAATGATATTTAGAAGATCCTTCTAAAAGACATTTTTAGCTGAGGTCTGGCATCCCACTTCAGAATCCAGGCAGCTCCATAGCAGTTATTGATATCTGACCTCTGTTCATTGAAGTCCCAATTTCCCTCTAATTTGGATGTATATTTTAGCTTCCTGACTTGCACATGTTCAAGTGTGCTCTTTTTCACACTTTGCAGACTATGTCAGCATATCAAAATACCAAAGAACTAGCATGATAAAGAGAAGCTGGTGGAAAACAAGTGAAAGAAATATTGAGGTGGAGAGAGAACCATGAGAGATAAACAGCAAAGGGTTAGGCAATTGCAGAATATTAATAATAGTATCATATAGTGGCTTAATTCCCCTTTCTCACCTCTAGTTGTTCATGACTTAATTGATTTCTCTAGATCAACAACCCTGTAAACACAACCTTGCCATTACCAATTTTCAGCCACAGGCTTAGTATTAAGTTTGCAAGGCTTCAGGCCTGAAACTTGTCAGGTTATGTCTGAGATTTTCTTGACTTGTCTGGAGATTTGTCTTTATTTAATTTATCTGAAACAACACATCTTCTAATTAGCAGGTAGTCATGCCTATTTTGTTATAAATATAATTTTTATATAGATATTGGTAGCAAGTAGTTATTCTGTGTAAAGCAGGGTATTTATTGCTCTAACATATATTGATGTAGCACAGAGAAATAAATGCTAGGCATGAAACAAGGGCCTTGAAAGAGGGTACAGCATGCAGTATAAATGAGAACAGGCATGAGATGATAAGATGGGAGGCATGGGTTGTTAATGGAGATTGCAAGGCTATGAATAACTCGCTACTCATCAGTGAAAGAAATTGGAGCTGGACACAAAAAAAACTAATAGAAATAACAAGAGAACAAAGAACAAGCATTCAACCTATATAAAATGTATCTAGTATACTAAATTTGGATGCAACGTAGAGATACAGACCAGCAAAAAAAGGTCAAGGTGCAAAAGCGTGTTAGACAAATAGTACAAATTGAATCCTAGAGGGAGGAGGACAGCAAAGGACACTTATGTCTTGCTGTGATTTTCCCCTTCCTGTGTGATGATGATTGGTACCATAAACTCTTGGTAATTAGAGAGGGTACCATAATGGTGACCATAACACCAGAGAAAAAGTAGCAGTAACTAGGAAGGGTGTGTGTAGTATCTTTAAACATATCATTGTTACTGAGACTTTTTCTTTCATTTTCTTTCTTTCTTTCCCCCCCCCCCCCCCCCCCTTATTTCTGTATTAACTGTGTTTAGAATAATAAAAAATACACTAGAATTGTTGGCTTTCCTTCTTGGTGTTTTCTTTTTGCCTGCAACAAGATTATAAGTGTGACATTTCCTACACATACACACATAGTGGTGTTTGAGATGTTCTGTAGTGTTCAACTTGGCTTCCAGCTGAAGCTCTGTAGAAGCAAGAGACAATCCTGTTGTCCATCAAATTTATCAGCTCCGCCTGAATGCTCCTGATCTCTTGGCACAGCCAAAATGGCACTAAAACTTATGTACTCAGACTGAATCAAGCCTTCTGTGTTTAAACTGTATACTGGGAAGCAAATACATCCTAGAAAGCCAACAGATGACAACAGACACCCCAGAGGATGTGAGAGGAATTGGTCTCAGCAGAGCTAGCACAGATGACAGGATAGACTTAACCCAGATGTTTGCTTAAATTACTCTTTCAACTCAGTACAGCAAATTTTAATTAAAATTGTGAATTATGAATTTTAAAGACTAGTATTTGCACACACTCATGTATAAACAAAGACATACATTCAAATCCTCAAAATGTAGATAAAGTAGGACATGGCTGACTGAATCAGAATGTACTTAGGAATTTTCTACCTAAAAAATCTTTAAATCATCACATCAGTGTTTAAAAAACAAACAAGCAAACAAACAACAAAACCCCAAAGATGCTTAAAATACTATCTGTAGGAAAAAAAATTAAAAGCAGGAGTGAAGTGAAGTGAAGTGAAGTGAAGTGAAGTGAAGTGAAGTGAAGTGAAATAGGTGTGCAAATAAGATTAGGTAAATTCTAAGGTATATGAATGTATTGTCTCCATTTTTGGTAAAGATATTTGTGTAGATCCCATAGGTAAAGGTAGGATAATTAAAAAAAAAAGCTTAATGCAATGAGTTGGAGGCATCAAGTAATCTCCATACCCGATTTCTGAAATGATATTCAGGGTCTGGTAATTAACATTTGTAATAAATGTATAAAGTCAAGTTTGTCAACCAAGAACAGCAAATATACTGTGTATATCCAGAAGAAAAGAAAAAAAAAAAAAAAAAATCTGGCTAAACTTACATCTCTGAATTAAATGTTAAACAAGGCTTAAATATTTTTTTTTAATAAAAATATTATTACATATTTGAAGGTAAATGAATAATGGGCTAAAATACTCTGAAATAAATTATAGATTTAGCTAGATTGTCTGACAACATTCTTCATAAGATAGCAAATTTATAGGATACTAAAATTCATTTGATATCACTTATCTAAGCATTCTTAATGCGTATGTTCCTAAATAAGAAACTACTAGTAATACTGAAGATGACTGACATTTATTAATTTCAATTATGGAGGAGCTGCAAAGTGAATAAGGAGCGTGTTCAAAGGCAAACACTACCAGAAAAAAAGCTGAATGGAAGATTATGGTGTGAAGAAATTATTCATGTTGAGAATCTCTTGGTTTTGAAAATAATCTTGAGATATATCTTTTATTTTCTATTATGAACATTCATTTGCTAATTATTGAAGTTTGAGAAGAATCATAAATACGGAGACTACTTAGGTTATTAAGTGGATGGATTTAGATTAATCTGAGGACCTGAATAACCGGAGAATGAACTTTATTAATAAAATAGGAGATCATGAACAACGAAACAGTAAGAGTGGCTGTCATAAATCCTATGATTTTTTTTTTTTGCATGGAGTTTTCACATTTCACTTTTTAACCTGAGAATTGTTGAAAGGTTTAGAGTTGTCCTTTTATTACTAGGGCTCAATCGAGTCAACAAAGATCACCATTCAGTATCCAGCTCATATTTGCAGTGAATGGGAAATCTAGAAGACAGAAAGAGAATTAATCTCATCTAATTAAAAAAAAAAAAACAAAAAAAACTAAAACCTACATCTATAGTTCCATGAGAAAAAAAAAGGTGCTTCCACAAAGCAAATTATCCACTTCTAAGAAAAGTTTCAATGTTTCAATCACCCTCTGAACTTTATTATTTTTCTTCTGTAGCCCTTCTGCATATAATCAATCTGCAAGCATGGTATACATAATTTAAAAGTTTAAAATGATTATTAGTTGACACACAAAAGATAGCTAGGTTTCTAAGAGCTATGAGGCTAAACACTAATGTGGAAACTACCCTTAAAAAGTAAGCAAAGGATCTTTGCTGGCCAGGCAGACATCAGTCATGATGGCAAAAGGTTGATATCTGCTGCTCCCTGGAATGGATTATACATGTTTATTTATTTGCCTATTTGTTTTTAAAATGCAAATATTTTGCATGCAATTGTCTTAGACTGTATGCCTAATTGAAGATGTCCTTTGGAAATTAGATTAGGTTAGAAGCTATGTACTGAGGATGAGTGAATCTTAAAGAAGAATCCTTCTGCTGAAGTCCTCTGAAACATTTAATATTATTGGTGCTCCCAAACTACATATAGTACTAGGGCTTAATGGATGATTCTTCTCATAAGACACAGATGTGATGAACATTGTTTGTTCTTAGTAGGCTCAAACTTTCCTTTTGGCCTCTAGCTGGGATCCTAAACATCAGGCCAAAAACCAGCTGGATAGGAATGCTTGAAGATGATGCAGCACTTCACTGTAAAAGCTGCAGTTTTGGAGGCACCTGCTTCTGTTTTATCCCATAATTATTTAATCAAAAACACAAGAACAACTCTGGGAGGCAGAGGAAACTCTCAGATATCTAGTATAATTTGAATATAAGTAATTAGTATTCTGCATCTGTTGTACGCACTAGACAGCTACTTCAGCAACTTACACATCTGTTTGGGGAGCCTTACTGAAACTTTCAGACTGAATGTGTTCTCACAGGCCATTGTCCTCTAGATTAAAGACTTTGTCTTGTTTCCTGATTTTACACCCTGATGTGGGAAGACAGCACATAAAATCATAGAATCATAGAAACATTTGGTTTGGAAGAGACCCTCAAGATCATAGAGTCCAACCATAACCTAACTCTGGCACTAAACTATGTCCCTAAGAACCTCATTTATACATCTTTTAAACACCTCCAGGGATGCTGACTCTACCACTTCCCTGGGCAGACTATTCCAATGCTTGATAACCTTTTTGAATAAATTTTTTCCTAACATCCAATCTAAACTTCCCCTGGTGCAACTTGAGGCCATTTCTTCTCATCCCATCACTTGTTACCTGGGAGAAGAGACCAACACACTCCATGCTACAGCCTCCTTTCATAGAAAACAATAAAGTCTCCCCTCATCCTCCTTTTCTTCAGGCTAAACAGCCCCAGTTCCTCCGGCTGCTCCCCATAGGCTTGTTCTCTAGACCATTCACCAGCTTCATTGCCCTTCTCTGAACTCTCTCTAGCACCTCAATATGTTTCTTGTAGTGAGAGACCCAAAACTGAACACAGGTGGGGCCTCATCAGCACTAAATGCAGAGGGATGATCACTTCCCTTGTCCTGCTGGTCACACTATTCTTGATGCATGCCAGAATGCTGTTGGCCTTTTTTGGCCATCTGGGCACACTGCTGGCTGATGTTCACTTCTTTGTTGACCAACAGCCCCAGATCCTTTTCTGCCCATCAATTTTCCAGACAGTCTTCCCCAGGCTTTGGGCATTGTATGGGGTTGTTGTGACCCAAGTGCAGGACCCAGAACTTGGTCTTGTTGAGCATCATATAATGGCCTCAGCACAATGATCCAGCTGGTCCAGATCCCTCTGTAGAACTTTCCTACCCTGTCTACTTAAACCTTCATTCTGCTAAGCTAAATAAGTCAAGCTGTCCTAGTGTATTCTTATATGAGGAACTGACCTTCCCCAGGTCAATTTAGTAGCCCTTCTCTGTGGTAGATCTGCTATGAATTCAGTGCTTGTGGACTGAAGTGACCAAAATTCTACTTTTTTTTTTTTTTTTTTTTTTAATATCTTTTAACTCTTATCTTACTCTAATTCTTTTTCTGTTTAGTTTATAAAGCCAGGAACATTGAGTGTGTATTTATGCAACACTTACTGCAAGCTACTCATGTAGTTCTAATCAATAAATACTGTCATAAAATAAAAAAAAAAATCTGACATCATTTATGTAGTACTGGTCATGTCATTGCACCTCCTCAGTTCTCTTCCTCCTTTCTGTTCCAATTGTCTGAGTAATTGTCAGATAGAAAATATTGTTTCCTTTACTATTTTATTTATTTGAATTTATGTAAGAGGACCCAATTTATCTCTTCTTTTTTGTATCTTTTTCATTCAAGACAGTTTTTTCTATTTTTGTGAAGATGTCTGCATTGTTTCCATTTCAAGTGCATAACTTTGTTACTATTATTTCTGCATTAATAAGGTCCTTTTGTTACAATTATATCTGCCCATTGAGTCAAACCTATGATGGACAGAAAAAGTGTTTTCTTTCATACAATGCTCTTCTGCTAATAGAGCAAAGACAACATTCAGATGTTCATCCCACCCAGTCCTTTTTATCTCTATTATTGTTTCATTTAGAAAAGTAAGATTTGTTTGCCTTTTTTTTTTAACAAAATAAAGAAGGCTTTTTATACAGTTTGACTGTTCTATTTATGCTATCCCACTGCAGACTTCTTTAGCTCTTCTACACAATTTCATGTAAATAATACTTAAATTATGCTAATTACTTCTAGAGCATCAACATGCCAATTGCACAGTAGCTCATAATCAGAAAAAAGTTTTCATGATTGATATAAAGGCTACTAAATTACGCATATTACAAAATACCTAGCTAGGCAAATAACAAAAAACTCTATACTATGGCAAAAAATGCACTAAAACCTAGCTATATATGTGGCCATTGTGGTAAAGCCATGCTTATAATAGAAAAAAGAAGGAAAAAGAAAAGGAAAAAGAAAAGGAAAAGGAAAAGGAAAAGGAAAAGGAAAAGGAAAAAAAACAAAAAAATGTTAGGTTGATAAAGTAAGCACTGAAGACAACAAAAAATTTAACTTCTCCATCAATCTTTTTTTTTTCTTTTTGTCTACTTAAGAAGTTGTTTTTAATTTACTAAATTATTTTCCCACAGTTTTACAGAGTAGGTACAAAGAAGGAAGAAATTGAAAACTGTTAGAATAAAACAAGTTATCTTGATTAATCTATGTAATATGTGGGAAATACATGATAGCTAAGAAAATAAAAGGATTTATCTACCATTTTTTGTGCAGGTAAAATCTATACTAGGAAGAAACTCCTTGATAGTCAAGAGAAAATAAACAGCTCCAGAAGATGATTCATCTCATCCAGAACAGTGTTGATGAATAGTACTTAGGAGGTCTCTATCTCTCTACTGATTGGAAATGAAGATCCAACAATTTGCTCTAACTTCAGTTAGTCTAGTTTAGATTGGATGGATCTCATCCTAAAAGCAGCTACAATATGAACTGGGTAATATTTCAGATTAAATTAATGCTATGTGACTGATACATTCATATTAGAGTAAATCCCTTGAATTCACACTCACTTAAGGCTATCCAGATGAGGTCAGAATGCTGCAGACATTTCTTCAGAATCTTTTTTTGCTCTAGGAGGAGGATGTTGTGATGAGGGCTGATGACATACAGAAGACAAGTTGACAAAGTTTTTAGGAAGAAGGGATTTCAGGGGTAACTCCCTTAGGGTCTGGGATCAGTTTTGTTTTCAGTGTAACAGTGGACGGTTACAATCTTCTGCAAATTATTACCTACAGCATAGTCCTAGAAAATTCGGCCCTCTTCATTCTTTAAGTTCTACAGATTGTGTCCTGTGGACCTTGGCTGTCTGAAGTTGCTTTCATGCTGCTTCTTTTGCCACAAATATAGGCCACACCTGGGTCAAACTGAAGACAAAATAAAGCTTATAGGAAAGGGCAAGATGGTTACTATCAGAATAAAACTTTGCTACCAGGTTGTGCACCTTTGGAAACCTTTAATGTCCAATTTTCCACTGCAATTAGTTCTCATCTTATGTGGTACATCCATCAGGTTTTTATGTTGCTTTGTCTCTGAGATTACACCAATAAAGGGGTATGTGCTAACTAAGACAGAATATTTATCATGTATGATACCTTCAAATCTAAATCTGAAAATTGACTAGCTGAGCTCCTCAAAAATCTCAGCATACCTCCCATCCTGACAATGCAAATTGAAAACATTTGTAAATATATCGATTTTAGATTTGTATCACTACTAAAGAAATGTAAAGAAAAGTGAGAAATTTGCAGTTGCATAGGGAGAAAAAGAACTGTGATACATGAAATATTTAATCACCTCATGTAATCTATACATCTCATTACTGCAATTTTTCACTATACTTTTAATTTATTTAAATTCCCACAGCTTGTTCAAACATTCTGAAAATGCCAGCTAACAAAATATCTGCTAATAGATACTTATCCATGTAACACACAGTGAACTTAGGTATCTATCTATCTATCTATCTATCTATCTATCTATATTTATATATATATATATTTATTTTTTTTTTTTTAAACCTAAGCCATGTTTATATGCCAGCAAATTCCTGTTCCAGAAAAGGCTAGCACTTTTCTGTCTCCCAAATGTCTAATTATCAATTGAAAGGATGGAGATTTGTACTGGTTTTGTCTAGGATAGACTTAATTTTCTTTGTAGTGTCTTGTATGGTGTTATGTCTTGGATTCGTGACCAAAACCAGTGTTGATAACATGGGGATGTTTTAGCTGTTGCTGAGCACTGCTTACACAGAGTCAAGGCCTTTTCTGCTTCTCACACCACCTCACCAGTGAGGGGGGTGCACGAGAGGCTGGGAAAGGACACAGCTGGGACAGCTGACTGCAATTCACCAAAGGGATTTTCCATACCATATGATGTCATGCTGAGTAAGAAAAGCTAGGGATGAAGGAGGAAGGAAAGATGTTTGGGATTATGGTGTTTGTCTTCCCAAATAACCATTACGCATGACGGTGTCCTGCTTTCCTGGAGACGGCTGAACACCTGCCTGCCAATAGGAAGTAGTGAATGAATTCCTTGTTTTGTGTTGCTTGTGCACACGGCTTTTGTTTTTGCTATTAAACTGTCTTTATCTCAAACCACAAGTTTTCTCACTTTTACCCTTCTGATTGTCTCCTGCATCACACTGCAAGGGGAGTGTACAAGTGGCTCTGTGGGGCTTAGATGTCTGTTGGGGTCAAGTCACAAGGTTTTGGTTAAATTAAACAACTATAACAGAATAGTAGCCTGGATGCATTACCTTCCTTAGAGCAATATTTTCTCTGGAAAGTGACAAATACTTGTGGTCTGGATTTGGGGATATATGGAGAAACCCCTTCTGCTTGAAGAGTAGAGGATTACAAAAGCGTAGAAGTGATTTTTCTGTGGATAGAAGAGGATGGGAGACAGGATAAGGAACTCTTTTTACAGAATATCAAAACAGGACATTAAACCGGAACTGAGTGATGAATATCAACTAAAACATTTAACCAAACTAATATAATAATAAAAAACTTCTTGAGAAGAGGGCTGGGGGTATTTATTGGACAGCTGTTTATGCTAATAAACTGGCTTGGAAGAAAAAACAAAGACATTTCATCTTTGATGGCTTCTCTGACTGAGAAAAGTGAAACCAGCCAAAGCTGACAGCGCTATAAGCATTTTAAGTGACCTCTGCAAGATTAATTGCAGGGTTTGTGCTTCATTTAGGAAAGAGTTGGGAGGGAAATACTGACTTCTTCAGTAACCACTTAATCTGTGTGTAAGTGTATTTAAACAGTAAGGGTTGAAAAAGCCCTTTGCAGCTGAGATGGACTGAAATGATTCTTTTATCATTAAGCGTAAGTACCCTAAATTCAGAAAAGAAGACATCACATTGACAGTTTAGCCTCTGAACGAAGAGGTATTTCCTAACACTGATTTAAAAGTGAATGGTCTTGATAGAGGAGCCATTCCTTATGTTAAACAGAATATTGCTCATTCTGTGCAGGTCTGGATCTATTCCTCTGAAATAGAAGGACTGAATGCAAAATATTTTTTTCCTTGTCACCACTTTCCTCGCCCTCTTATGTGTTCCCACCGGAATCTCTTGAAGTAGCCTCTTGATAGTCCTTTTAAGTGAATCTTGATCTTGGGATCACTGAGTATCATTTAATGTGATTAGAGCATCTCTTCATACACAGATACATTTCCGCATTGCAGATGTGATTTTTTTTTTTTTTTTAAATATATTGTTTTCTCTTATTTCTTCTCCAGACATATTTAGTGTGAGGTTTTAATTTATTATTTTTTTTTTTCCTCGCAAAGATTAAGGACTGATCTGAAACTCTGAAAACAAATCACTAATCCAGGAGAATGGGGGAGATTACAAGATTCCTTCAGAAAAAATAAATAATTAAATAAAACTACAATTAAATCTTAAGACTAGATTGTTATTACAAATATTCCTGATACATCACTGACTTATTCGAGCCTAGCTTTGTAATACCTGTAATGTCATCAAAGGTCATTCTTTGTGAAGAGGAGCTTTCTTCTTGATTTGGGGCCCTCAAGATGGCAGAGGGAGAAGTTCATGTAAAATCCTATGGTTTAAGTTTTGTCCTCTTTATTTGGGTGGTTCAGCATGCTAAATGAGAGCTGTAATCACACAAGACCATATTGATATTCAAACATGGAAAAAAGCTCAATTACTTTGTTCCCCTTTTCGTGTTCACGTTGCTGCAACTTTGTGCTTCCCTCAAATTACCAGTACCAAATACTTTGGTGGGCTGAAAAATAGTCTTTTCATTCCATGGGCATTTCTGAGATCAGGTGATAAGGGAGACAAGAAAAATATTGGAAACCACCCATGAAAGTTAAACACTACCAAATAATATAAGCAAATATGTCTGTTCATATGCGTGCAATTAAATGTTTGCTGGATCAGGGAAGTAATGAATATTCACATGATTATCAGATGCTTTAAACTTATAAATATTTAACTTACTATCTTGTTCTAGTTTCATGTTTTTATTTTCCCTAAGTTGTTTGCTATTCATTACTTGTTTTATGTTATAAAACAGAAATTTCAGTGATCTATCATGCAGTTCAAATAATACTGTATAGAGTCCAAGTAATCAATTTATGGACAGTTTATGAGCAGCCTACAGAAAAATTGTTCTACTCATAAAGTTTGAATGCCAATGAACAAAAGACATCACAAGCTTTAGGACTAGCTTGTGCATAAAGGTACTAAATAATTTAAGTGAAGGATTCACTAGTACTACTTGACAGGTTTTAATTGCAAGGAATCTGGCTTTCTGTTCTTTGTGCCAGAAGATAATCTATTTCATGTATTTCAGATCACAAGGTTAATTAATGGTTGCCTTTTGTGTTTGGAGGATTGTTTCTATTTTTTTTTTCCCTAGATCATCCTGTATGTAAGAATAAGGCCTTTTCCCCAGTAGGACATACCCAAGTGTCCTACCAGGACAAGTCCTGTTTTGGTCTAAATGGGCAATATGACTTCAATAAATGATGTGTGATGATATGTACTGCAGAAAACAGTGCCAATGGGGATAAATGTGTATCTGTATATAGGTCGAGTAATAAAAGCAACTCACAGTACAAATAATATCTAAGTTATGTATATGCTTCTGAAGGAAGACTTTAGGTTTGCTTGTTTATAAGAAGTTAAATTACGAAAAATGTACATGTGCACAACAGGAAAAGCCACATCTGAGAGCTGTCCTTCCTCATCAGTCTGTACAATGGCAGCTTTGCCTTGAAGAGCAATAATATTTCTCTCCAGAGAGGGGAATCTCTATATATGTCTAGGAACAGCAGCTGAGCAAGTCAATTTTTCTGTCGCTGTAGCATGAAAAGCTGGAGGTTGAGTACAGTTTGCTATACAGTCACTGGACATGTTTTCGTTGCACACAGTTTTAGTGAGGACCATGTGTACAAATGTCCAATTACTCCTTGTCTAGACTGTGCATGCTCCTCAGTAATCTGCTAAGAGCCCCTGAGATCTCACTGTGGAAGCTCTTGCTTATTCATGTGTTGCAGGAAATATCTTATATCCTATTACTTCTGCACAGTGAATCCAGGTCTCTCATACACTGACCCTAAGACAATTTTGCATCTCTGAGTGTTAACAGGCCTGAAAGTAGTGAAGAAAATGTGTCTGCAGATAATTTGAAGGAAGAGGAGTCATTGCTGGAAATTCATTCCACCTTCTGAACAGGCTACAATCCTTGATACAGTCTTGTTTAAATATACATTTTAAAATTACATAGTGCTGATAAGTTCAAAAAATAGAGAAAAGTGTAAACAGAAGTGTCAACCAGCACTTCTGACTCTTGAAAAGACAGCTTGAATTAAAGTGAGAGACTCTGAAAAGTATAAAGACTGCTCGAGGAGGGAAATGTCAGAATGCACGTCACATGACAGTGCAGCTTGCTATTACTTGGAAGACCAATGCTTTTTTCTCAGGGAACATGCTAGAGAATGGAATGACTCTGACGGAGGTCAGCAGAAGATTAACACTTTCCCTTGGAAGTAAGCAGCAATATCAGTGAACCTCTAGCTCTGCTCCTGAGTGTGTTATGGCCTTTAATACGAGATAAAAGAAAATATGAGCAACTGTTAACCTTACAAGCATTTGAGAGTGCTTCCAACTGCAAAGGTCTGTCATGAGGGTGGAGAAAAATATATCACCCAAGACGCTGCAGTTCCCACTGCTGTCAGGTACTAGTAAGATAATGTATCAAAGAAGTAAGCAAATTATCAAACCAAATGCACTCTTCAAACACACATTTATTGCAAAAGACAACTTATTTCTTTATCAATAAATAAATTAATCAAAAATTAGTTTACATCAATTAGGTAGGGTAACAACAGCTCGGACAGAGTCATAAATTATTTTAAGTGAAAATGTATATGGCCCCTCTTGCACATAAATACTAATGCAAGGTATTGAGCCAAATCCTCAGCTACTTTAATTGACTTAGCTACCCTGAATTTGTTTGATCTACTATTATTTGCACAAGCCATGTGTCTGACTCAGTGCATAGATACATATAATATGGGCTAAAAAGCATATATTATTTTCTGCTGATTTAACCATTGCTTTCTCATGGCTCAGATGATAGATTTGTGGATTATTTGGGAAAATAAATTCAAAACTTACTTTTTTTTTTTTTTTTTTTTTTTATTAGCTCTTGTGCAAGCATCATAAAATCTTATTGCTATAATTTTCATAAAAAAGACCTGAGCTAAAGTTTTCAAACTTCCCATTGATCTCAATGGGTTTTGTAGCCCAAAGCGAAAAAAAAAAAACAAACATGATCCTGCACTAAATGAAAGAAATTCAGATTTAGATTTTATGCACTCAAAAATTGGTATATTATCTCACTAGTTTATTTTGTAAAAGTTGCTAAGAATTTAAAGTCTCTTTAGTTTATTGTTTCTTATTTATTTTTCTCTGAGAGAAACAGCATTGCAAAATAAGCCTTTTATGGACTGTACAAGGATAACAAAAGAGAACAACTATTTGAAATGCAATGCATTGTAATGAGGTTTTTTACATGTGTACTATCTGTTGCTGAATACCTGCTAGAAGTACTAAGAGATATATTAAAAAAAAAAAAAAAAAAAAAAAAAGTATTATTGTTTTGCATGCCTTTCATTCTATAGCATGAAGTAATCTAATGAATGTTCTTTGTTCATTGTTTGTTCAGGCTATTATTCCAGTTTCAGCTAGAATTAATTCTAGTATAGTTGTTAGGGGTATCAGATCCAATCTTACAACATTTTGCATAATATATAGTTTTATAATTGCTCACATTTAATACTGATAACATTTTTGTTTCACAATCTAAATTGATGGTTCATTTTGAGTAAATAATTATTATATATCTTTTAGGTTATTCATGCTGTCATAGTCATGTCCATCATTAAAAAACAGAGACAATGTAACTTTTGTACCTGGTCTAGTAAATGTAAGAGACATTAGGAAAAGCTTCACGTAAAGGGTTGTCCATCATTGGAGCACGATGCTCAGGGAAGTGGTTGACCCACCATCCCTGGAGGTGTTTAAAAGATATGCTGATGAGGTTCTTAGGAACATGATTTAAGGGTGAACTTGGCAGTGATAGGTTAATGTTTGCACTAAATGATCTTGAAAGTCTTTTCCACCCAAAACAATTATTCTATGATACCTATAAAACAAAACAAAACACAAAAAACCCAAACAAACAAAAAACCCACCACCAAACAAACAAACAAAAAAAAAGCAGATATTAATTTTGCTTATCCTAAGCTTGAAAGAGGTTCATGTATGGTGGGAAGACTGTAGTTTAGGGATTACTTTTTATCATGGAATGAAAGTTCTCTTGACTATGTGATCACTATTTTATAAACAAGCTACTTGAAGTTGTTGAGGTGGTGTATATCAGATCAGTTTCTGAGATGTCACTACATAGACAATAGGAAACATATTATCTGAAAAAAGCAATATATATTTGTCTCATTTCTCTTTCTCCTCCACTTCTCAGAGAGAAACAGCATAGGATTGGCAACTTCTCTTTTTCAGTAAATTTCGTCATAACATTAATCTATAAGGCACCCTGAATCCTATTCTCATTTCCCACAAATGCCTTTCTCCTGAGCTAGTAATTATTTTGTATATGGTGTTTTGTTTGTTTTTTCATTTGTTTTATTATGACTCTATTTCCCCTTCTTTACATTTTTATATATATAAAAAAGTTGTTTTCTTTCATGTTACATTCAAGTGTATTCTCACAAGTGTTTTAAACCGTCTTCCACTTTCAAACTTTATTTGAACTCACTGTACAAGTCCTTCCCACTAGCTGGATCTCAGACACTGAATGAGGGCAGACCTGGCAGCTTGCAGCAGTTTTAGTGGTAAGTGAAAAAATTCAAGCACCAAAACAAAAACAAAAACAAAACAAAACAAAACAAACTAGAAAAAAAAAGGCAAAAAAGCAAACAAAATTTCTGACAGATAAACATGAGACTCAAAGGAATTTGAGGGGGTAGTTTAAAAATTCAATAAATTTCAAATTTTTAGATAAATCAGGGATCATCCAAAATATCTGAAAAAGCACTTCATTAAGGAAAGAGTGGGTGCCAGTAGGAAATAAGGCAGCTGGAAGGTAACTTAATTTCTGACAAGCATCCATTTACTGGAAAATGAGTTAACAGTTTTTAATAGTTTCAGCTAATTCTGGCAGAGGAGTTTAACTATGAATCCATAACACATGAGGAATAAAAACAAGATAAAATTTTAATCTCGAAAAATTAAATTAAAAAGTGTTAAGGCTTAACAAACAAACAAACAAACAAACAAAACCTGTCAAAAGTGGAAGCATCTTAAATAGATTTGAGACTAATTAATTGCCAATTTGAAAACTAGTCCTTTAGAAAACCTTTTTGGATGGCAGTTAGCTTGCCTACCTTGAAAATTGTCTGTTAGCTGATATAGTTCTCTAAAGAATCAAAAATATTAAGACAGTAAGATACACTGGGTTCACAAAACAGCACATATGGTGGTACATTTCATTACATCTGTGAATTAAGAAGACCAGACCACAGCCTATGCACGAACACATATTTTTTGGTCTTATCAAATTATTATCATGGACATCAGTACCATTATGGTCCATGACAAACCAGCAGCCTCCCACAGGCAATTTCATTTCTGATAGACAACTTGGATACTGCCATAAAATGCAGCTGTTCAAACCTGAGTCACACCATTCTGCTGACTTGAAGGGATATCAAATAGTCTCTGCTCTGTTTTATAAAAACTGTGGAAAAGGAGGAAGGTCCACATAAATTCTCGTGGGAGTAGTGAACATTATTGCATTAGTAGATTATTATCCTGAATAAAAATAGGAATTGTATTCAATGAATTGTTTTTACCACTGAACACAGGTGGACAAGCTGGTCTTTATCAGGAGTTTCTGTAGTAACGTTGAAATAAAAAAAGTAAATGAAGGAGACTAAATGGATAAAATACATTGCTTAGAATAAGTTTATCCCCACTGTAGGTATATATAAACTGTATTTAGAATATATATATAAAAAATGCATAACAAAACAATTTGTAATAGCATCTCAGGAAAAGACTCTGTACCTGAAGGTTTAGGGATATAACACAAGTAAGGAAAAGTTTGAAAATATTTTCTAGGGCCTCAGGAGTCTTTCAGAAGAGCGCAGAACAAAGCTGAGTTTATGACCAAAGAGTTTCTTTTTCCTCTAATACATGGCCTAGAAAAATAATGCATTTCTTCGATGCAATGGGCAAGTTAATAAACTGATCACTGTCTCTAATCACTGTAAGAGAACAAGCTAATAAAAATATAAAATGAATTTTTCATAGAAACATATTTATAATAAACAACACGGGGAAATAGGTGTCTGATCAAAGCCCCCCAAAACTCAAAATGTCCAATAGTTCCAAAATGTTCAGCAATTTTGGGATGCTCGTGTTAACAGAAAATTTGCAGAAGCTAACTGAAACAGTCCCAGTCTCATTAAGTGCTGTCTCATCTTCTGATGAGAGTTTCAAAACATCAGACGCTACCAATGGACTTTCTTCCAACTTCCATATTTCCCAGACTGACAGTTGTTCATGTTCACAAACTATGATCATGCAGTAGGTCAGGAATCATGAAGAGCTCAGCTCTTCCAAGCCCATATGGCAGCACAAAGCAATTTTTTCCCTACCTCCAAGTAATCTAACATTTTGCATGGTACTTTGTTTTGATTTGAGAACTATACTACGTAGTCTCAGAGGTCAACTATGCTGCTTGTTTTCTTTTATAAGGTAAGTGTGTCCAATAATCCCCTTTGGTTATCTGAGCTCTGCTTTTTATGAAGCTGTTGTTTGTCACAGAGAGATAAGCTATGGCTGATGCCTTAGGCTACAGAAGGCCAAAATATGTTTTGTTGACTCTGTAGGGTACTAGCAGAACAGCATTGCCTGTAGCCATTACTCCTTTCCATCTGTCCTGTCTTCTTGATATGTTTGTGAGTCATGTTGAAGTCTCAGAAGTGCTTGGTGTCTTCAGTCAGTTAAATAAAGTGCTGTTTGGTGTCCAGATGTTACCATTCTTAGTCACTGGAGGAAACTCAGCTGATCCTGTTAGTATGATCAAGTGGTATATTTTTCTGTTGAGACAGAAGTTAAAAGGACAATCAAGCAAAGAAAGAAAAAAACAAGAAAATAAAAACCCCAATGACTTTATATGATACATTAAAATTAAGCTAATTTTCACAAGGACTGTTTATTTTATTTACTGAGAAAAAAAAAAAAAAAGGTTATTTTAATATGAATCCATCTCTAACTTTGTTGCTTTTTATTTTCTCATTCTCAGACATCAATATCTAAACCTACAGGGTCTCTATATTCTTAAACAAACCTGCTGCTCTCATTACTATTGGTTCAAACATGAAATAGTTTGTTCTGTTTTATTTAGAAACCATGTTTTTGTTTATATTGTGGCATTGGCATGTAACACTATTTTCTGCAATTAGATGCAGATTTTACAAATTGAAAAATGTCAACAGAAATATTGCTCAATGTATGCCTTTACTTACAGGCAGGCATTTATTTATTTTTTATTACAGGCATTTATTTATTTTTTTTATTTATTTTATTTAAATACCTGATACCCATACACACACACACAGATTTCTTTTGCTGAGATAGACTTATAAGAACGCATTAATGGATAGGCATACTATTTAATTCATTTCCAGTGTTGCCTACATACAACAAAATATCCTTTTTCTGCCTTTCACTAAATTATTCAAACTTATTAAGAATAATTTAAGTTAAATATACCTTTTTTTACCTTTTTTTTTTTTTTTTCCCCAGAATTACAGTATTTTTCAGTTTTCTTCACTAACATGATAGGGCCTTGAATGTTGTAAAATCGCTGGGCTTGATGGGATTGGGGGAAGACGACTTTATTTTATCAATGTTTTTGCACACAGCTATGTGAGATATTTCAGGTTTAATTGGAACTCTAGTTTGAAACGTTAACCACACTTGTAAGGATTTAGAGCACTGGACGTATCTTTCTTTTTAACTTCAGCATTTTTTGAGAATGTTTCCCCACTAGGCATCTTTCAAAAAGTAAATATATGCTTTGCTGCTACATCAGAGTTTCCTCTTGTAGAAGTACAATTACACAGCATCATTGACACAATACTTTAGATAAAACTACAATGATAATAGAATCATAAAATCCTAGAATGATTCGGGTTGTAAAGGAACTTTTAAGTTTCTTTAGTTCCAAACCCCCTGACATTCACTGGGACATCTTCCATTAGATCTCATTGCTCAAAGCCCTTTCCAACCTGATCTTGAAGAAGTTCAGTGCTGGGGTATCCACAGCTTCTCTGAGGAACCTGTTCCAGTGTTTTACCACCATCATTGCAAAAAACTTTCTTCCTTAAACCCAGCTATATCTACCCTCTTTCAGTTTCACAGTATTGTCCTTTGTCCTGTCACTACAGGACATATTAAAAAGTCTTTCTCTGTCATTCGTGTAAGCCTCTTTTAATTATTGGAAGGCCACAATCAGTTCTCCCCAGAACCTTATCTTCTTCAGGCTTAACAACCCCAACTCTCTCAGCCTGTCCTCTAGCCCTTTGATCATTTCCACAAGCCTCCTCTGGACCCGTTCTATCAGGTCCATGTATTTCTTTTATTGTGGACCCCAGAACTGGATCCAGTACTCCAGGTGGTGTCTCATTAGGGTGGCAAATAGAGAAAAAATCATCACCCTCAACCTGCTGGCCATACTAATTTTGATGCAACCTGGGATATGACTGCTTTTCTGGGCTGCTATCACAAATTGCCAGATCATGTCCAATTTTTCATCCACCAGTATCCCCAAGTCCTTCTCTGCAGGGCTGCTCTCAACACATTCTTCCCTCAATCTGTACTGATACCGAGGATTGCCCCAACCCAGGTCCAGGGCCTTGCACTTGGCCCTCTTGAACTTCATGAGGCTTCTCTGGACTCATTCCTCAAGCCTGTCAAGATCCCTCTAATGAATTAACTACACCACTCAGCTTGGTGTTATCTGCAAACTTGCTGAAGGTGCACTCAACTCTACCCTCTGTGTCATTAACAAAGGTATTGAACAGTACCAGTCCAAATATGGACACGTGAGTGGCAATGGTAGTACGTATTTCTGCATTCTAAACCTGTATTTATTTCTGTTTCTTCTGAATATCTTAGTAAGGGAATAAATGTATAAAACTGCTCTAGAAATATCCACATTATAGCCAAGTGAGAAGGTATGTCTACATGGCATAATACCATGACAGCGAAAATATCCTTGTCTCAGGAGCCTGTTGCAATAAGATTAATTAGCTCAGGTGAATTTGTAGTGTGGCATTTCTAGGTTTCTTCCAGTTCTACAGTTAACAAATCTAGCACTAACTTGTGCACTTGTGAACAATGCTCCCTTGTATACTGTTGAGGATGCCATAGATTCCATTACATTTTACATTTTCCATATGATTTTTTCATACATTAAAACTTCTATGTTTATCTTTTCACACAAAAACATCTGATGTTCTTCTTTAGTGTATAGGATGTATGGCATGCAGAAATACAAAAGAAACAGAAAAATGGTAGTAAAAAAAAATCCTTTTAAATGGCTTTAGAAGACTTTTCTGATTTGTCTTTGCTTCGTTCCCTTCTGCAAGCAGGAGAATAATTTAAATAGAAGGGCTTCAGTAAATGTAGCAACTCTGGTAAGTTAGTGTCTCATAATTTTTCATGATGACAGCTTATAATGGCATACACTGTTATGTTGCCAACTCTCATTAATGTAAATTAACAGAACGTTAGCGCTGTCATTTTCTTAAGCCACCTTGTTTTTGTTATGGCATGGCATTACATCCTTGTTTTAAATCAAACATCTGCTCTTTGTGCCTACAACTAATCTGAAGAACGCTGGTTGTATAGTACAGTAAGCAAAAGCCAATATTTTGCTCTTTAACCAAATAAAGAAGCTGATGATGTAAAAAGGGTATCTTCCTTTTAGTTTTAATGTCTATACCAAATCTTTTTCCTAATATTTGAAAATACAGTATCTTATATCATACCTCATTGTTTTAATAAATAATGAGTTCATTAAAATTTATAAAAGGAAAGCTTTCATTATCTACATTGTAATACAAATTATTATTTGAATCGAACCATCTTGCCCTTTTAATTTCATTAATAAAATTTCTATTATAACAACACTACTTCCTAGTTCTTATTAATGTCAAATTGAGTATCTCATTACTTTAACTCCTAGGGAACAAGAGAAGTAAAATATGGATTTTTTTTCTAATAAGTTGTAATCTTAAAAAGAACTTTGATTATGAGATTAATTCTTAGGAAATCAAATTCATCTTCAATGATTTTATTATGAAATTACTAGTTAATTCTCTTCTTTCTAGAACAATGCCATCTTCCTGGAGCTACCAAGGATATGTTTCCTTTTCACGTGCGGGTAAGAAGAACACTATCTGAAGTGCTTAAGAAAAAAAAGAACACAAAAAATTTTAATACAGAAACTATTGATTGCAATTTTTGAAAGATTCCCTGCAAGAATATTCTCTATATTAATAGTAATTTAAAAATTAAGTAAGGTCAGCAACAGAGAGAATGTGAGACCAAAAAAAAAAAAAAACAAAAAAAAAACCACCCAAAAAACAAAAAAAAAAAACCAAACCACCGAAAACTTTTTAAAAAGCATTTTCCTCAGTTTTTAAGATCATGTTCACATTTCAAAATTAATATTTCCCTGAAAATGCTACAAAAAATATTATGTCCATAATATGTGCCTTCACAAACAAAACAATACTCTGTGACTTATTCAATAAATACACAATTAAGAAAGTGTGTTTCTGGATGAAAAAGGTGGAATGATGTTGAACTTTTAGGACATCTAAGCAGTCAGCAGTATAAGATCTCTATAGTGGAATCAATTTTAGTTCTTTGAGGAGCTGCTAACTAAAGCGGAATTGCTGTAATGCAAACTTATATGCATGTGGAAAAATAGCAGTTTCAACTGTTTTTTTAGTAGGCTTGCTTTTTCCTAGACAGTCCTCTTAATATACAAAGCTGTAAACTAAAAGACCTAACTTTAAGCCTTTGTTTTGAATGTCAGATTTGTCATATAAATCCATATTCCAAATTATTTGCAGAATATTGGGGCAGGAATAATTTAAAAGAAAGATTTCTGGGAAAATAAATAAAAATTAAGGAAGAAAGGAAGAAAGGAAGAAAGGAAGAAAGGAAGAAAGGAAGAAAGGAAGAAAGGAAGAAAGGAAGAAAGGAAGAAAGGAAGAAAGGAAGAAAGGAAGAAAGGAAGAAAGGAAGAAAGGAAGAAAGGAAGAAAGGAAGAAAGGAAGAAAGGAAGAAAGGAAGAAAGGAAGAAAGGAAGAAAGGAAGAAAGGAAGAAAGGAAGAAAGGAAGAAAGGAAGAAAGGAAGAAAGGAAGAAAGAAAACAGAATCCCATGTCATTGTTTTCTAAAAAGATTTTTTCTTTTTTCAGACTGACTCAAGGCAGAGATCAGTGTAAAACATAGCATTTAGACCAATCTAAATTCAAAAAAGACAAATTTCAGGCCCTAGACAAGGTCTAGAAACCATCATATTGCCACTCTTTTCCATTATATTTTTTCTCTTCGAGGGAAAAGAATCATAGAGTCATAGAACATGTCAAGTCAGAAGGAACCCATAAAGATAATCAAGATCAAATTCCTGCTTCTTGCAGGGACTACCTAAAGCTAAACCTCATGACTAAGTGCATGATTCAAACACACTTTGAACTCTGACAGGCTTTGTTCTGTTACCACTTCTCTGGGCAACCTGTTCCAGTGACTGACCACTCTCTTAGTGAAGAACATCTTCCTAATGTCTAATCTGAACTTCCCTGGACACATCTTCATTCCATTTCCTCATGTCCTATCGCTAGTCATCAGAGAGAGAAGATGAGCACCTCCCCCTCTTGCAGAAGGTGCAGACTGTGACAAAGCCACCCCTCAGTGTTCTCTTCTTCAAGCTGAACAAACCAAGTGACCTCAGCCTCTCTTCACAAGTCTTGCCCTCGAGGCATTTCTTAAGTGGACTAAATGCTCATATCCATCTAGAAATGTAGAAAGCAGAAATATTTTCATCATTCAAGTATTCTCACAGTTACTAAAATGCAAAATTATTCTACAAGAGTATGATCTTTTTTTTATGATTTTTTTTTATATCACTGTTACATATATACATGTATTAAAAGTAAGTAATAATGTTAACAACTGGGCCCAAGACCAAAGAGGAAAAAATTGTCACTATCAACATCATACTCTTCTGAGGAAGAACCTCAGAATACTGGTGACTTGTCATAATAGCTCCCTGGTCCCATTTTTTTGAAGACCAAAGCTGTAGACTTTAGGACTCAGAGGACTCTTGGAAGTATAAACTTACCACGAGAGAAAAATACTCCAGTGGATATAATTTGTTCATATTTGAACTGTATTACTGACTATGTGTTAGCTTTACTGTAATCAGAATAATAATAACTCCTTGCTACATTTTGATTAGGTTCCTAAGGCCTTAATTATACTAATAAAAATTATTGGTTCCACATTCAAGATGTGTTCCTTTTTACTACTAAAAAATTTTGAGTATGAGAAGGAAGAAAGGAGAATTTTACTCATAGAGATGCAGAAGCTATTAATTCCCTATTATGCCATTTAACACTAAGTTGTCCTTTCTACACAATAAGGATCTTCTCTCACTCCATTCTTCACACCCATCCTCTTTATAGTATACTTATATATACTTGAAGGTTTCTTGAGTCCATTTACAGAAAGTAACAGCTTATCAGCCTTATCAAATCAACAGGGAAGACTGAAGAAGTCATCTCCCAGTCAGAGCTTTGATTTGTAGGGTGCTGAGCCATATGTTAAACCCAGGTATTCTATGGGAGATGGAATGGTTTATGAGAGAGGACTTTTTGCCATTCATATGCTAAGTACTTTGCACGTATACATTATCTAAATTAAAATGGGAAAAGAATGTAAAACTAGCTTCTGTTTGCAAAGACTGTATGTAAAGGGTGAGTGTCAGGAGGATGGAGCCAGGCTCTTCATAGTGATGAACAATGATATGATAAGACAAGGGGCAATGAGTGCAAACTGGAACATAGGAGGTTCCACTTCAATATAAGAAGAAACTTATTCACAGTAAGGGTGACAGAACAGGCTGCCCATGGAGGTTGTGGAGTCTCCTTCTCTGAAGACATTCAAAACCCGCCTGGACACCTTCCTGTGTAACTTCATCTAGATGTTCCTGCTCTGGCAGAGGGATTGGACTGGATGATCTTTTGAAGTCCCTTCCAATCCCTAACATTTTGTGATTCTGTCAATAATAGGATTTGCTTTAAATCGGGTCTCTTTAAATTCACTACTTGTATTTCAATTCACAGATGATTAAAGTGAGAATTGAGAGATCTTCTGTCCCTTACTGATCACTCATCAATTGAGTTACTCTGATTTTTGTTGCTGTGCAACTTTTAGCCTGAGGAACTATTGTTGCCCTTTGCAGCAGCTGCAGAAGCAGATGCTGGATTTGGTTTGGTGGCATGCATCCAAAAAAACTTGAATGCAAAACAAAAATTATTTCTGGGCTATTGCCAACTGATCCCACTTTTCCATCTGCTGCAGAGAATTTAATTTGCAGTCAATTTTTGAAATGTTTCTAGGCCTTTGCAGTCATATTTCTTTTTAAATACTTTCTTGACTGACAGCCAAACTTCATTTTGGCAGCTCTCTGAGGTTAGATCACTTTCTCATAGTATTGTTGGGACTCCCTACAGGCAACATTGAGAAGTATTTTGGGTGGGTGTTTAGTGAGCCTGACATGTATGATAAACATAGGCCACTGTTGGAAGAAAAAGTAGCAAAAGCTTCTTCCTTGACATCACACTTGCAAGTTCAACAACAATGTGGAGTCTTTCTAGACAGCTTAACTGGAGCACAAAAGTTATGCCTGGAAAAATATTCAAGGAACAAGGAATATTTTTTTTTTTCCTTTTTATTCAGACTATAAATCCAATAAAAATCTTTTAAAAGTTGAATTTTCAGAACTAGTGATTGCATAGAATAAGAAATAATTACTCTTCAATTTCTCAGTTTTGTTTTTCAACATATTAACAACGAAAGAGAGCAACAAGTCCTCTGTAAATTCCCCAGTACTGTATGTTTAGTATCTCCAAAGGACCCTGACACACAAGCAATTCGACAGCATTTTTGATAGCCATCAAAACTGACCACATTAATAAACAACACCTTTAAACAAATAGATAGATAAAGTCCCCATTAAATTAAGATCAAATAAAACAAGGGTGAGATTTCATTTAGCAATTCTATTTGCATGAGCTAGGTGTCATCTGTTAGCAGTTGTTGTCTGCAGTTATCCATATGTCTTTCCATTGTCATATTCACAGAATCCTGTATTTCCACACATCTGTATTCAGACATTCCAGGATGAACTTTGTCTCTTAAAATATTGTTGTGAGTTAAATTTATCAGCAGAGACTACCCTAGATATATTGAAGATAGAGTATCAGTTTAACAAGCTTATTCCAAGAAGGTGTTCATATTTATATTTGATTTAAAAAAAACAAAAAAAACAAAAAAACTTTCACCAGTTTTTACTTCCTTTAGCATCCTTTTAAAATCTTTTTGCTCACACACTAATCCCTTCTTCTGGTGGTCCCATGACAATTCCTTTAATGTAAACTGGGTAATATTTTATAATCCCTGTCTAAAAGGCAGGACCTAATCATACATAGTGCTGGAAAAAAAAAAGAAGGGGAAATATTTGGACATGGAATAAGGAGAAGGACTTTTAAACTCTCAAGTAAATTACCTAGTGCCTAGAGTTTTGGTGAATTCTCTCTCCCTTTCAACAAGACTGGATGCTTTCTAAAGAAAGGCCCCTATATCTTTACTGATAGCTGATAACATTCTCTGGCCTAGATTTTAGAGAGAAGGCAAGATACAGTGGTCTTTTTTTTACTTAATTTGTATTAGCACAGATGCATATGAATGCACGGATAACAAAACTGGCTATTCTGATACAAAGCAGGTTCACTTTTCTTCAGGGTGGATAGCCTGCAATCCAGTCATCTCTCCTGAGTCTGGGTTTGTGTAAGGCAGTGTGGTGACACTAAAGTATAAATGGTAATTATCACCTAAAATCTAGGAAGGTTTTGCCAACTCTGGGGACAGAATGCCCTCCTGTCTCATTAGGAATTATTCATTGTAGGAGACTCACCTTTACTTATACAACAAAGAGAAAAAGATCATTTTTTAAGTACTCCAGTGGCAGTGGGCAGTCAGTATGATAATAGATTGCTTTCATGCTAGAAAGTGTTTGAAAAGGTGTGAGTTTCTGATTTCTGTAATGATATGGTTAGAATTGAAGTTAACCACTGCATAACTGCAAGAACTGCAGAGCAGTACAGGACAAAAATGTATTTTATGACGGTAGATATATAATAGACTCACCAGATTCTTTTTGTTTTCCCTCACTAATGCAGAATTTAACCTTGCTACACATTGCAGGGTCTTTTTTCTGTACTAGTCTGTCTTCTAAAGACAGATGGGCTTTGCAAATTGTAATATTTGTTTCTCTTGCAACTGATAAAGCATATACATAGGAAGTTTTCTCTACTTCTGCCACATTCATAAAGAAAAAAAAAAATATGAAAGCATTTTTTCTAGCCTGCCCAAGAGACCATTTGTCCTTCAAAATATCTCAGAGGAATAGTCATAAGGAAGTGCAAGTGGCTTTGTCACAGAGGCACCCCAAAAGTCAATTTTAGGTGGACAACAAGTTCCAAAACAGACTTTATTCTAGCCAGAAAAGTGTAGCCAATAAATCAAATAGAAACAGGGTTTATACAATTATTTAGCATTCCAACGACATAAGATACAGGTTTGGATATCAGTTGAGGAGATTATTGGCGTATGACAACATAAGAATAATGAGGATTCACAATGTGCATGCACACACTCACAAGATAAAAAAACAGAGGCCTCTCCCTCCAGGGTACCCACAAGAAATAATCACTCACCTGAGTTAGGCAAGGACTCATTCAAGGATATATCCAGTAAATAACCACTCATCTGAGTTAGACAAGGTCTCATTCAAGGATATATCCAGTATATAACCACCCACCTGAACAAAGAGGTGAGGCGCTCTTAATCCCGGGAAGTGTCCTTAGTGTCCCAGTCTAAGGGGAGGGCTCCAATTCACAGACCTGCTGCTCCAAGAAGACAACTCCAATAGAGTCTTCAGCGGGCACCCTGTTTTATAGTTGGGTCAGATCTGATTACAACATGGCCCAGAAGCTTCTCAGCTTCTCTGGGCACCTCCTTTGTCAAGGACTTTGTCAATCAACTGAGGGTCCCACCCCTGCTGCCCGCCCACCCCCCCCCCCCCCCCCCCCCCCCCCCCTGGCTCCAGGTGGGTAGAGGTGAAGTCACCCTGCCCCAGGGTAAGGGAGAATGTGACTGTCAGCACCTTGGTGTCACCCTAGATGTGTACATTGGGACATGTACAATGGGGCACAAAAAGTGCTAAGGAGCCATCAGCTGCCTTGTTGAAGGCTGGATCTCAGGGGGTTGTGCAACTGCCTCAGTGTTATATGCCTTCAGTAGTACTATACATTGCTAAATATTGCCCTAGCAAATTGTATTAATTAGAGAAAATCTTAATGTTATTGAAACAGGTAGAGCTCTTCACAGTTATGATTTTTCTGTCCCCTCCTTTTGTTCCCTCTGGGACTGGTACTCTTCTAATTTATGGCCATTTAGACTGTTCTTGACTGTCTGCCATTTCTGCTGCCTTTGTAATGCCTTAAATGATCTTGCATCTATTTGTTGAAGAGTTCACTAACCAACTCCATTTGTTCTAGGGACATAAAAGTTTAGATTTCTAGAATTTGCATTGTTTTCTTTCTCCTTCCTTTTTATTGCAGGGATAACAATGACAATGTAAACAATTTCACATCCAACAGAAAACTAAATTATTTACTTAGCTCTTCTCCCTTGTAACATCAGTGAAGGTGGAAGAGGTAAGGTTTTGCCTGGAATAGAGTTAGTTTTCTTCACAGCAATTTGTATGGTGCTGTTTTGGGTCTGTGACCAAAACAATGCTGATAATACATCAGTGTTTCAGTTATTGCTGAGCAGTGCTTGCACAGTCAAGGCCTTTTCTGCTTCTCACACTGCCTCACCATTGAGTGAGCTGGGAGTGCACAAGAAGCTGGGAGAGGACATAGATGGAAGAGCTGATCTCAACTGACCAAAGGGATGTCTCATACCATACAACATCATGCTCAGCAATAAAAGCTGTGGGAAGAAGAAAGAAGGGGGAATGTTTGGAGAGGTGACATTTTTCTTCCCAAGTAACCATTACATATGACAGAGCCCCGCCTTCCTGGAGATGGCTGAACACCTGCCTGCTGACGAGAAGTAGTGAATGAATTCTTTATTTTGCTTTGCTTGCACATGCAGCTTTTACTTTACCTTTTAAAGTGTCTTTGTCTCAACCCATGAGTTTTTGTTGCTTTTGCCTTTCCTCTTATCTTTCTCATCCCTCTTTGAGGGAGTGAGAGAGTGTTTGTGTGGGGCTTAGCTGCCTACCAGAGTTATATCACAACATATGTAAATCAAAATGTCTTGAGACAAAAGCCTGAACCCTGTGCTGCAGAGAATGAGACACAGGCAGAGACCGTGCTGAAAAGAACAGTAGGGACAATGACAAGGAGGGCAGGAAGTATGTACTTTCTGGCAGCAGAGAGGTCTTATTCTCCACCTGCATATCTGCATCTTCAGAAGAGGTATGTTACTCTAGCAACAGATGAGGAGGAACAGATCTCAGAATGGAAGCAACAGTGTCAGCTGAGGCTGAAACAAGTGTCTGTACCAAACACCGTGGTGTGTGATAGTGACTGGAGACTATATGTCCTGCAGAGGATGGGAGCAACCACCTGCTAACCTGACCTGAAGTCTGAGGAGTTTTGCTGTTTGATAAGTGCTCAAATGTGGGATGCTGCTGAGAGATTGCTAAGGTTTTTCCAGTCCTCAGACTATTAGCTCTTGCTGCTCATAGTGTGCCTTTGCAGCAAAGCCAACAGTATTCTGGTTGCATTAACAAGAGTTTAGCCTGCAGCTCAAGAAAAATGAGCCTTAGTCTCTGTTCACCACTGAATCCACATATGAAGCACCGTGTTCAGTACTGGGTTTCCTAGTACATGAAAGACATGGACACACTAGAGTGAGTCCAGTAGAGACCACCTAGATGGTCAGCGGCCATATAAGGAAATGCTAAGGTAACTGGGTTTGTGCAGGCTAGAAAAGAGAAAAATAATGGAAGGTCTCATTGTCTACAGCTACCTAATGTGAGGGTATGAAGAAGATAAAGTGGGATTTGTCTCAAAGATTCAGTGATAAGACACAAGTCGAAACACTTAAAAATCTCACTACGTGTAAGAAAATATTTCTTCACATGGGCAATCAAGCCCAGGAATGGGCTGCCGAGACCATCTGTGGAAATTTCCTAGTTGGAGAAACTCAAAGCTTCAACTTGATCAAGGTCCTGAATACCTTAGTCTAATTTGACCAGATCGGATGTGTTAGAACTGATGACCTCCAGATGCCCCTTCCAACCTGTATTATTCTGTTATTCTATGATTACTCCTGCTTCTTTCCAAATTGTACACCACTGTGGCAGAACGTAAACCCCCCTCTCTCCCCCTCCTTCCTTCTATATGGAAGGAGTAGACACATCTCCCTCTCTCTCTCTGCTGCTTGAAGCTAACAGCTTCTTTTGTTTGACCCCAGAGGCCACTGGCCAGGATTTTTAAGAGAAGGGAGCACTGAGGTTCCAGGGAGCTGCTGGGCGCCTGCAGCCAGTGTGGGGGATGTTTTAAAGCTTCAGGGGCACCCACAGCCAGTGTGGGGGTGCAGAGAAGCTTCTGGAATGCCTACAGTCAGATCTGATCAGGCTAGAAAAAAATGGGATTCTCGTCGAGACTCCACCCCTTGTGCCCAACCTCTTGGAGTTTCGAGCTTAGCCACTGCCACCAGGAGCTGCCCGCCAGGAGCTGCCCGCCCCCAGCCCGGGACAGAGACTCCGCTTGCCTTTCCGCCACGTGTGTGAGTAAAATTAACCCTCCCAGGATTGCGAGTGTATCTACTTTCCGTGCACATTTGCATGTGTATTTATACTTTCCGTGCACATTTACAGGCGTACTTTCCATGATCAATACAAGCACATGTATAAATTATTTCCTCACATAATCGCGAGTGTATTTTCCTCCCGTGCTTCCACATAAGCACGTGTAATATTCCGTGCACATTTGCACGTGTATTTCTCTTTGGAGGATTGTGAATATATTATAAATTCACCCCCGCAGGACTGCGAGTGTACACTTTCCATACTCAATACGAGTACGTGTATCCCTTTAAAATAATCCCACACCGTGTTCAGGCAAGTGTGTACTCTTCCTGGACTCAGGGATGGCTCAGCATTGTTTTCAGTGAAGTCACGTGTATGCACATTGTGGACCTCCTGTTGTATTAGTTGCTGCCCCTCAACTGATACCTGAACCTGTATTCAAGTCACTTTTGGAGTGCTAAAACCCTGTTTCTCACCAGTTTAATAAAAGTTGTTTTGGACCCTGTTGTCCTTTAAACTAACCTTGGCGTGCCTCCGTGACAAACACTAACAGCTATTCTCCCAAAAAATATATTGTACATTCGAGGTGGTCTCTGTGTGACTTGAGATGGCAGTTGCATTGTCTGTTTATAATGGTGTTGCATTACGATTAAGTCAATTAGTTGTTCAGTTCATGGCCTGGAAAAAAATGTTTCCATATGTCTTGTAGAAGGTATTGTATGGCTTCAATGTTGAAGTAAAAGTTTATTCTTTTGTTGACTGATAGACTGGAATGAATAAGCACACAGAATACACTGTGCGTTTAAATTCAATCAGCTCTAATTGTCGTGGTTTAACCTGAGCTAGCAATGCAATCACGATAACTGCTCACTCACCCCTCCCCACCTCCCAAACAGGTGAGAGAATCGAAAGGGAAGGGAGAAACTTGGACTGAGATAAACACAGTTTAATAAAATAACAAAACACTAACACACTACTAGTAAGTACATATAAAAAATAGAAATAGAATATGAAATAAGAGATACTCAAGGCAATTCCTCATGAACTCCGTCCACACCAAGCAGCCAATGCCAGGCAGCAGCACCCTGGTCCCAAACAGCCAATCTCAGAGAGATAAAAGAGGAAAAAGGCAGAAAGGCCTCTGCAAAATGGCAGGATGACAAAACGACCAAACTAAAAGCCTCGAAGACAACTACCCTGGTTCTGACAAAAAGAGTGAAGAAGGCGAAGAAGCGAGAAAGCAAGAGAAAGACTGGAAGATCTTTACTCTCCTTAAATATGAAGCACAATGCTAATGGGATGGAATATTCTTATTGATCAGTCTGGATGTCAGTCAAGCTTTGCCCCATCTCTGCCCTCGTTCCTCAATGCCTCACACCTGTGGGCAGAGCACTCAGAACATCCTTGGCTCTCAGACCAGAGCAATTAAAAACATTAACTCTGTGTTGGGGTGTTATCTCTTGTTCTCAAACTAAGTCCAAATAATCACTGTACTAGTTATGGAAAAGAAAGGTTTCTAACTGCATGAAGAAAATTAAATCATTTTCAGTCAACCAGCACACTAATATTGAAGTTTTATCCTGTAGGTTTTGTTATGTCTTAGTTGAAGCTAACAGTGACTCCTAGTTCACTTAAATGGGAAAGCTGCTTAAAGCCTGTATGGAATGGCTTCTTCTTAACCATATTGAGAGGGCTGTCTTCTAATATTGCAAGTTTTGTGTTCACTGGGTAAGAAACAACTCAAATTAGGAACTTCATAAAAAAGCAGATGTTCTTCTCACAGGGCTACCCAAGTCAGCAAAAAACTAAGAATAATATACATAAATGAATATCTAATTAGGATTTTCTTCTTTACATGCATGGCTAAATCCTACTAAAACTATGAACTAAACTGTGCTACCCCTTCTAGCTATGTATAAAATAGGAATGTTCCAAAATGCCATTTGTTATTTCCCCTTTTTCAGATATTAACTTTATTATATTTACATATAATACATACATATATTTATATTATATATACAAAGGTGTATGTATATGGATAAACACATAATATTTATTTGAAAAGCAGTTCCCAAATGTTGTGTTTGTTAGTTTTTTGTTTGCTTGGTTTGGTTTTTAAACATAATATCCCTTGGTGATTTGGAAGCAAATAAAGAAATAAGATCTTCTTTGAAACAAAATGTCTCAAAAATATGGGAGAAAGCTCTTATGAAACAGTTTTCCTAAAGCCAAGATGTATTTAGGTGTTACTTCTAGAACAGTGTCTCTCTATATAATTTTTAATATTGGCTAGAGATGATGCAAGTCTGAATCTAACCTACTTTCTGCTAAACGAATATGACCTAGGATACTGCTAATGCATAAATGTAAAGTGAACTTCACCATCATGATGGCCCTTTATCTCAGCAAAGTGCTTGTGTTTGTAATGACTGAAAACTGTTCCCTAAAATGAGATATGTTCATGAAACCTGTTCTCAAACATCTCTAACCAGCGAAAATGTTGTACTCATAGATGCTTCATCTGTGAGTGTTTCATATATTATCATTTGGCATGATTCTGTCCTAGCAAAGTCCAGGTTTGGAGATTGAAGGATTATTACAATGTTGATCTGATATAAATAAGAAATAGATCTATACAAACAACAGAGTATGCTGTTTTCTGCCAGTGAGCACAATAATTGCAATATAGCCTCACAATATCACTCACTGGATTTAGACATACTGGGGAATATGATATCACTCATAGAAAACAAACAGTTTTTCATAAACTGTCTAAAACTGAAACATTTTCAAGGCTTGAATTGAAAGTTCTAGCAGAGGAAGAAATGACATCAAATGTTATTGAATTGTCCTCATGTGAATGTGTTAAGTAGATCACCAAACAGAATGCATCAGTGTTCTTCTGAAGTTCTACTAGGTGAGTCTGACAGGGAAAGATTCAGTTTCAGGTTGTGATGCCTTCATTCATATGTCTAGGTACAGGTACCTACAAGCGAGCAGGCTCTCTTTTCCTAGGTTTAGTTACTGAAAATCTTGTCTGTTCAGCTCACAGAGGCTTGTAAGAGATTTAACGCTTGGCCATGCAGAAGAGGCAGTCACCTGCATCACATTAAGCTCCACATTGTAAGATGATCAGAAAAACAACTACCATATTAGATGTTAAACTCACTTCCAGGTAGAGCAGGCTCAATTTAGTGGCCAACATATAGGTCACCAGAGTAGCTGAAGCTGCCTTAGGATGCCCCATCTGTCCTGCAGATGCTGCTAAAGGGGGCACAAGTCGTCTTTTGACCCTATGTCTTATCTGCTGGCACCTACACAGAGCAACCGAAGTGACTCAAGTCTGGTAAAAGACCTCTGCCTTTTTGTAATGGTAGTTGAAGAAGATGTAGAAGGCCCTGAGACATTGCAAACGGTACTAGGCTGGCTATTTAAGTAACTGAATTTATACCAACATGATGACAGCTGAATTTTAAATAGTTCCATTTCAAACTGATTACCACTTCTAACATAGAATAATCAGAGCCTTTCTCTCTTAAGTTTAGTTTATTTGTATTCAGTTTACTTTCAAGATCCCACATTTTGGTATTTGTTTCCAAATATTCTCTGTTACTTGCTGTTTCTTTACAAATTACAGTAAATTGTTTCATATTTTTCTTTTTCAAGATGATGCGTGATAGAATCATAGAATCATTTTGGTTGAAAGAGATCAGGATCACTTTTATAGTTTAAGGCAAGGCGGCAATAAACTGTGGCAGACGCTCCCCGTTACCCCCTCACTTCCCGTCACCCCTTTCCTTTAGATCAGGAAGATGATAGGGAAGATAAAAGAGAAGGAAGAGAGACGTAGACTTCAAGTTGGAGAGTTTTAAAGGGTTTTACTAATGCTACTAATAAATAGAGAATAAATATACAAAATATACAAAACCAATCTTGAGTGCTCGATGTGGAGCTGGTGTCACTCCAGTGGCAGTGGAGCTGAGTGTGTGGAGCTGGCGGCTCCAGCAGCTGCAGCTCAGGCCCCTGGAAGTCATGGGTGGGACTTCACAACAAATTGGAAACCGGCTGCAGGGATTACAGGGGCTGTGGCCTGTAGATCGCAGACAGGCAGGGTTCTCTCTAGATGCCGGCCATGGTCAAAGAGAGAGTGACCCTCATGATCAGCCTCTTATATAGGGGGTATGACGATTATGGGATGGAATACTTCCGTTGGTCAGTTTTAGTCACCTGTTCCATCCACCCCTCCTCAAACACGCCCCTCTCACAATGGAACATGGGAAAACTTATCAGTCTTTCTTGGCTACCATAGTAATAAATCTAAACATGGGCTTCTTCAGCATTCCATTGGTCTTCTTATCAGCACCAAGTACAGCATCCTAGGAAAAATATGCAGGCTAAAACTCAGAAAAGTACAGCCACCTAGAAGAACTTAGCTGAAAGAAAAATCACTAAAAGAGAACTGGTCTTGTTTTTAACAAAACCAGGACAATCACTGAGTCCAACCATAACTAACTCTAGCACTAAACCATGTCCCTAAGAACCTCATCTAAATGCCTTTTAAACACCTTCAGGGATGGTGACTCCACCACTTCCCTGGGCAGCTCATTCTGATGCCTGACAACCCTTTCCATGAAGAACTTTTTCCCAATATCCAGTTTAAACCTCCCCTGATGCAACTTGAGGCCGTTTCCCCTTGTCTTATCACTTGCTACTTAGGAGAAGAGACCAATACCCTTCATACTATGACCTCTTTTCAGGTAGTTGTAGACAGCAATAAGGTCTCCCCTCATCCCCCTTTTCTCAAGGCTAAACAGCCCCAGTTCCCTCTACCACTCCTCATAAGACTTGGGCTCCAGGCCCTTCACCAGCTTCTTTGCCCTCCTCTGCACTCTTTCCAGTACCTCAGTGTCTTCCTTATGATGAGGGGCCCAAAGCTGAACACAGTATTCAAGATGGGGCCTCACCAGCTCTGATGAGTACAGTGGCACAATCACTTCTCTGATCCTCTTGGCTACGCTATTCCTGATACAAGCCAGGATCCTGTTGGCCTTTTTGGCCACCGGGGCACACTGCTGGCTCATATTCAGCTGGCTGTCAGTCAACACCCCCAGATCCCTTTCCACCAGGCGGCTTTCCAGAAACTCTTCCCTGAGCCTGTAGCACTGCCTGGGGCTGTTATGACCCAGGTGCAGGACCCAGCACTTGGCCTTGTTAATCCTCATACAATTGGCCTCAGCCCAATGATTCAGCCAGTTCAAATCTCTCTGTATGGCCTTCCTCCCTTCAACAGGTCAACACTCCCACCCAATTCGATGTCATTTATAAACTCACTAAAGGTGAACTCAATCCCTTTATCCAGATCATTGATGAAGAGATTAAGCAGAACTGGTCCCAATACTGAGACCTGAGGAACACCACTCATGACTGGCTGCCAACTGGATTTGGCTCTGTTCACCACAGGTCTTCGGGCCTGGCCTTGCAGCCAGTTCTTTATCCACTGAAGAATACACCCATTCAGACCATGAGCTGCCAGCTTCTCCAGGAGAATTCTGTGGGATACACTGTCAAAGGTTTTACTAAAGTCTAAGTACACAGTATAGACAGCCTTACCCTCATCTACTAGGTGGGTCACCTTGTCATAGAAGGAAATCAGGTTGGTCAAACAGGACCTGCCTTTCATAAGCCCATGTTGACTGGGCCTGAACACATGGTTTTCTTATATATGCAGTGTGATGTTACCCAGGATGCTCTGTTCCATGACCTTCCCTGGCACCGAGGTTAGACTGACAGGTCTGTAGTTCCCTGGATCATCCTTCCAGCCCTTCTTGTAGATGGGCATCACGTTAGCCAACTTCCAACTGGTACCTCCCCAGTTAGTCAAGATTGCTAATGGATTATGGAAAGTGGCTCAGTGATCACCTCCACCAGCTCCCTCAGCACCCTTGGTTGTATCCTATCTCTCCCCATAGACTTGTGCATGTCCAAGTGGTGTAGCAGGTCACGAATCATTTCCACTTGGATTATTTGAGCTTCATTCTGCTCCCTATCCCTGCCTTCTGGCTCAGGGGGCTGAGTACCTGGAGCACAACTGTTCTGACTATTAAAGACTAAGGCAAAGAAGGCATTTAGTACTTCCATCTTGCCCTCATCTTCTGTCACTATGTTTCTCCCTGCATCCATCAGGAGATGGAGATTCTTCTCAGCTGTTACAATAAACTGAAATGTCATCCATGGGTCTAACCCTACCTTAGAGTTGCAGAGAACACTTAGATGCAAAATATGATACTGAAGACAACTTTTTTTTTTTTTTTTTTGTAATGTCCACTGGGCATTTTATAGTTGCTGGTGTGGATTTAAGCAAAAAAAATAACAGGTATAGGGTTGGGTTTTGCATTGTTTTTTAAATTGTAATTTGTTTTAAAATAGAACTGCAAGTGTTCCTATTAGCTTATGAAGAAGGATTTTTAGAGGTGTATGATTTTTTATTAGATTAAGTATAGCTAGAAAAAAAGATGACAAGCTTTTGGGCATGCAAGACCTTCTTCAGATTTAAAATAGAAACAGAAGCCTTCAAGCTAAATACTAGGTAAGAGCCATAGCTCTGGGTTTAACTTCATTATGTTAATCATTTAGACAATTTGAAGAAAGGGCATCTAGCACTGGTGTAGCTGAGGAAGATATGAGTGAGTTTCCTAGCTCATACAGGAAAAAGGGAGGCAGCTAATTATTACTTTTGGTGTAGTGAAGAGGAGGAAGAAGACTAGGTAAGATCAGTATGCTACCAAACTGGTATCCCTACTGAATCTGCAATTTTTAGCATCAAGTAGAACTATAAATTATTTCACAGACTTGTCTTTTCAGAATACACTGTATGTCACCTTTGAATCAGGATTTGGAGGGTAGAGGGTGAAGTCTCCTAACTGTGATTATTTGAAATTCCTCTCTGCTGTTTGATTTGTTTGATTTTAATATCAGAGATTCCTTTAAAGCATTTGGTACATGGAATTAGGTATGAAATAAGGATGTGTTTGTGTCTGATCTGTGGATTTTGTCCTGCTCTTGTGGGTGAGTTGAAGGAGTAGGAAATAGAAAAGGGTGTGAGAGAACTTCTTTTGGAAAACATCAAAAATTTAAAACTCTAGGAGAAGGATAAGATTTCCTGAGGATCATGTAGGTCAGTCAGACTACTTCAGGAAGCTGTATTTCTTGGATCTACTTCTAGGATTTTGGAATATGGGTTAAATGAGTACAATAACCTGTGGCCGAATTTTTTACAGTCTGAATATAGTCTAAATCTTGAGTGAAATCCAAAGTTCAGACTAGCATTTAATTTCTATGGTAAGTACAACTGAAGTTTTATAACACCCAAAGTATATATCATTACCTTGCATCCCACTGTCATTTTGCCAGCCCCTTCTCTTCCATCACATCAAGTATAAACTACTTCAGAACTGCGATGATTTTTTACTGCTTTTAAAAAGTTGATGGATAGGTCCATTTCTTCCATTGCACTGGCTTCCATCATCTTCATGTTCCAAACAGGCAAATTAATGTTTCATTTTTTTTTGTGCTGTCTTTTTCTAACTTCAGGGCTCAGTGAAGGCTCACAAGTATATTTTTGTCACCACTAGCAAGCTACCAAAAGCCCTCAACAGCAGTTCAGGCCACTTCATCATTTAGGTTCTGAATTTGCTTATGGCTAAGCCATCCTAATATACCATTGTATAGATCAGCACTGTGTGTTTTTTATCTCCATACATTCTCTCTTTCTTGCTATCGTGTGTCTTACACTGAAGTATTAAATAAATTTTCCAATTTCATACAGTTAATTCCTGGTCATATATAATAAAATAGATTTTGATTTTTTTTTAAAACATTGTGGGAAATACTAGTAATGATACTATTACTGGAAGTTGCTGATACAGAAATCTTTGGAGAGTTTCTTCTGATTTGCTGAAGATTTTTGTCACTGAAAGTACCTTTAAGGACTTAACAAGAAAGTTAGAACTATATGTCATGAGAAATCTGTAAAATATGAGGAGCAATACTAAAACTGTCTGCACTTTTAAGCTTTCTAAAGTCTGTAGTTATTTGTGTCTAATGAAAACATGCATCATTCTTCTAAAAGATCATCTACCATATATGTAACAGTTTGATAGACTTTCAAGTGAAGTCCAGATGAGGTGAAAGAGAAAACCCTGACTCTTGAAGAATATGATGGATCTTCTTTTGTAGTATGTTCCATCTAAAACAGAGAATATCAAAGCAAACTCAAACACAAAGGAAATACCTGAGTGTTTGATGGTTTGTGAGGTTTTTTATCCCTAATGAGCAATTTCTAACATTTGATGAGCATAAATATGAATAAAGATTTAACATGTCAGTGAACAGTATGTTGTTTGAAAACTTTGTTAAAAATAATCTCTTTGAGGTAAATCTCAGTCAAGATACTCTATATTGTTACTGGTTTAATACAGAACAGAATGAAATGGATTTGTCGAAATGAATTGATGGCTTTTGAGAAGCAGTGGGGTAGAAATTTTAATCTCTTAAAATGGCAAGTATAATTTGCTGCCCACTTGAAATTACTGCGGGGCATATAGGGATGAGTGAATCAAGATAAAACAATGAATACTGCTTAATTTTTTAATATTAATTGTGGAGTTCCACTAACTTTGGGAATAATATATTTATTAGCTTTCTCTGAATACAAATAAGAAGGAATAACTATCTCTATTAGTATCTCAGTCACAGATGTTCATTAGTAGCATAGAAAAAAGGTAAAAAATGCTTCCAGCTTGCTTTAATTCCCATCTATTCTGCAAATAAGCACCATACAATTTTAGTTTATCAAAATAGTCACAATTAGTCTTGTCATACAAAACTATTTAACACTGTTGATTTTGCATTGTGCAGCTGAAAATTACAAAAAAAAAACAAAACAGAAACACAAAAATCAAAACAAAACTAAAGCAGCATTCACCTGTTTCAAAAGCACCAGACTACACCATGAACATTTGAAGCAGCTTTTTTGTTCTCTGCCATGCTTTCTGAAAGGGGAAAATTTATCTTGGAAACATGCTGAATAGTTCTAAATAATTTATGTACCTACAAATTTGAAAGCATGCCAGATAACAAACAAAGTTTACAGGATTTTTTCCCTAACATTTCAATAGATAAATTTTTGTAGGAGGTGGCAGGTAGCTGCTGATGCTCTCAGACCTTGAACAGGCACTGTCATCATGATTCTGTATGTGATCTGAGCACAGAATCCAGTCATCTAAGTATTCACCTCTGGCCACAGAAAGCACTCCATTATTTCCTCTTCTGATCCTGGAAGTAGGCTTGATACTTGGAGTATGATAGAAACAAGAGATTTGGTTTATAATTTATTTAGGCAGCAGCTGGCAGTGATCAAGACAGAACTGCCCAGCAAGGAGAAAAAAAAAAAAAAAGCAGCTCCAGTGACCCAACTCATATATCCTATCCTCTTGTTTCTTTACCGTCTTTTTTGCTACCCTTATACATCCCTTTTTCCTCTCAAATCTCCTTCAAATAAACACCCTGCCTCTAATCACATTTTGCCCATTTATCTCAATTTTACTTTATCTGTACTTGGTCTTGGTAGTTCTGATATTGTGACCTGGATCATCTCTGCCTCTCATGATGTCACTGGTGGGGCTACCAAGGCACTGCTGGCTTTAAAGGACTCCCAGTGCTCCCCTTCAGCTGCCTGTGACATTCAGCTGTTTCTCATATGCTTCTCCCATAGCCACCTGTGCCATCTCTCATATCCTCATGTTGTTACTTGTCATGTCCAGCAATTTCTCATGTCATGTCTGATGTTTTTTTCTGCAACACATAGTGTTTAAAGTGAAGGGAGAACAAGCGATGACTATATTAGTAAAACTCATTCACTCATAAGAGTGGAAGATGCTTGTCCTTATGTTAGCTTTAAAATTGCTCTCATATTTTGAGATGGTTAACAAAATATAAAACCAAATTCATAATGGATCACAGTCACACTGTGATACTTCACGTGATTTACTTTGTTGAATTCACTTCATTCTCCTTCATCCCCCTAGCTCTCACTATTCCAAAAAAACCAATGAGTTTTCCTCTCAATTGTAACCGTGATAGGTATCCATCTGTTGCTGCTGATACCTTCTTTGCCAACATTTGGGAACATGAAGCGGACAGCTGTCACAGCAGATTAATGGCAGAATAGTTATTTTTTTCCTCTGTCATTACTTAATATTTCAATCTGATGTGACCTTATTTCTATAATCCTGCAAACAGATGTTTTACTATGTTTTTATTGTTATTTATGTGACTTTTCTGAATGCCTTATGATATCACAGGTTGATGATGAGAAACACCATTGTCTTCTATAGAAAAATTTAGCACAAATAAATTCCTAGTAGAAAATGAAAATACTGTGAAAGTTATTATTAGAAATAATAAACCACTTACTTAACATTTCTTATGATACATTATAGACCAACAGTGAGAAACTCATTTAGGAAGTTTCTTCTTTCTGTGTTAAATCAACTTGCTAAGGTTTTCTATAAGACTTACCCCACAAATAATGTATGTTCAGGAAATTCTGGGGAGTGTTGTTAGCAAGAGATCATTTTACTGTTAAAATGGAAGTGAAATACTAAATATTAAGTCTGTTAATAATTTTAAACAATAACTGCTTTGTTTCAGTGTCCAGAGGATAGAATTACTGACTGCTCTTAAAATCTCAGAGCTCTTTTTTTTTTTTTTTGAGTGGTATGCCTGATAAAGTCCTATCAAGTCCTCAGAACTTTTCCAAAGAAAAACACCCTTTTTTGGCATGTTTTGTGTATTTCATAGAATTGTGGCTTGTATAATGAGTAGGTTTAGGTTTTCCAGATTTCAAAGGTAAAAACATGTTGACAAAGTCTGTGTATTTTCTGAGAATAAATTATAGAATCAGAGAATCATAGAATCATCTAGGTTGGAAAAGACCCTTGAGATCATTGAGTCCAACTGTAAAACTAACACTAAAAAGTCCACGAATAAATCATGTCCCTAAACACCACATCTAAACATATTTTACACACCTCCAGGGATGGTGACTGAACCACTTCCCCAGGCAGCCTGTTCAAATGCGTGACAACTCTTTTGGTTCCTAATGTCCAAAGTAAACCTCCCCTGGTGCAACTTGAGGCCATTTCCTCTCATCCTATCACTTGTTACTTGGGAGAAGAGACCAACATCCACTTCATTACAACCTCCTTTCAGGTAGTTGTAGAAAGCAATAAAGTCTCCTCTCAGCCTCATTTTCCCCAGAGTAAACAGCCCCAGTTCCCTCAGCTACTTCTCATAAAACTTCACCTCTAGACTCTTCACTAGCGTCATTTCCTTTCTTTGGACATACTCCAGTAACTGGATGTCTTTCTTGTAGTTAGGGGCCCAAAACTGACCACAGTGTTTGAGGTGTGGCCTCACCAGTGCCTAGTACAAGGGGAAGATAATTTCCCTAGTTCTTCTGGCCACAATATCTCTGATACAATTGTGCTAGCAATGAATATGTAAAGAAACATATTAGCTGCATAAAGGAATTCCAGTGTAAATTGCATAAGTATTTGTGTATGATCCAAAACATTAAGTGATGTTGGAGGTAGTTCTTTTAAAAACAGAAAAACTCACAACTCTGTAAAAGGCTACTTTAATTTTGTATTTGATAGTCTTTACATATTACAACACCCTCACAAACATACACACATAGGCATTGAAATTATATGACGATATGATGATACGATGTGCACATAATGTTCTTGTAGGATGGAGGGTAAAAATACTGGCATCTATATATTCACTAGAAATATAGAAAAGATACTGAAAATACAAAGCTATGAGACCACCCTTATAACTCAGCGTTGCCTAATTGGAGCTTCTGAAAACAATTCTCTAACCAGAATGTTTTTGGTTTTGTTTTTTAATCTGAGTGTAGATTAAAGACAATCTAGTAGAATGTACTTGTAAATTTTTACCAAGCAAGTCATTATTCAGAGTTAATAAAGGTATTGGAAACTGACAGTTACAAAATTCCTGAATTATTATAATACAGGTATTTTAAATCTGTAAAATAGAAAAGCTACTGTTAAAACAGGCTGTAGCAAAAGGAAGGTTCATATGGCACATGATGTTTCCCACAGTTTGGTGTTAATTTGGTTTATTTTATCCACCCAAAAGGAAGTGAAACCACTTGAGAAATATGTACTTTTAAAAGCTCACAATTATATGTAGTCTGTGCTCTGGGTCTATATTAACTATTTCCAAAACAAAGCGACCTCACACCTAGTTTGCTGATTAAAAAACCTGTAGTTCCTTTTTATTTGCTGTATTTGAAAACATTAAATTCTTTACTAATTTAAGAAAGAAAATGTAAGTGTTTTACGTATACTTGGAGTCAGCAAATACTGGAGTGGAATGAGAATCAGTTGATGAAATAGAAGCAGGAAAATAAAAAAAGCAATTGATATGGAATTTTTAATTTTAAACTTAATGTGAGTTTGGGTACAGAATGATAGTGCAAGCTGTCTGATGTCAAGATGCATTTACATTTTATGTATTCAGTGGCCTTTTGCTCATACAGTGATGGTGGAGATTTCCTTCATGTCAAAATTTATGCTTAGGGATGCCACCAAAGTTGCTGAAGGAGTTTTTTACACAACTTCACATGATCTGTGAGATGGTGGCCACATGAGAATAGAATACATCATCAGAGAGATGCAGCTTAGTAGAAGCAGAGAGGAGACAAAAATCTCTTCATTAAAGCACTGAGAAATGGAAAAAGGGGACAAAACCAACTATGACTTTGGAAGTTAGTGTCTAGAGGATGGAAAGACCAAAAAGACTGAAAGTTTTTCTGTTGCTATCACCAAAAGTGAATTGTAATGGAGCTAGTAAGCACAGTAACCTCAACAGACGTCCATGTTATACAAACTTAAATTTTTGTTTGATGTTGAAGCTAATAAACCTGTGGACAATGAAAATATGAAAGTATCAGAAAGAATGAAGTAAATTTCGATATAGCTTTCACTCAAATATTTCAAAATATTGTCATGATCCACCTGCTTACCCTCATAAATGAATCATAGAATCACAGAATAATTGAACGTCCTGAGTTGGAAGGAACCCACAAGGATCATCAAGTTCAACTTCTCTCCCTGCATAGGACAGTTCCACAATTCACACCATGTGTCTGAGGGTGTTGTCCAATCGATTCTTTAATACTGTCAGGCTTGCGGCCATGACTGTCTCCCTAGGAAGTCTGTTCCAGTGCTCCACGACCTTCTGGTTGAAGAACATCTTCCTATTGTCCAACCTAAACCTCCCCTGGCACATGTTCCTGTTATTCCCTTGGGTCCTATCATTGGTTGCCAGAGAGAAGAGATCAGCACCTGTCCCTCCTCCTCCCCTTGTAAGGAAGCTGTAGACCGTGATGAGGTCTCCCCTGTCTCTTCTCCAAGCTGAACAAACCAAGTGATTTTAGCCACTCCACATACAGCTTCACCTCCAAACCCCTCACCAACTTTGTGGCCCTTCTCTGGACACTCTCCAGCAGCTTTATATCCTTTTAATACTGTGGTGCCCAGAACTGCACACAGTGCTCCAGGTGAGGCTTCACCAGTGTGGAGCAGAGCAGGACAATCGCCTCCCTCACCCGGCTGGCAATGTTGTACTTGATGCACCCCAGGACACCGTTGGCCCTCTTGGCTGCCAGGGCACACTGTTGGCTCATATTCAACTTGCTGTCAACCAGAACCCCCAGATCCCTCTCCATGGAGCTGCTCTCCAGCATCTCATTTTCTGGTCTGTATGTACAGCCAGGGTTGCTGTGTCCCAGGTGCAAAATCCAACACTTGCCCTTGTTAAACTTCATATGGTTTTTGATTGCCTAGTTATCTAATTTTCCAGATCCCTCTGCAGGGCCTCTCTGCCCTCAAGACTGTCAACAGGTCCTCCCAATTTTGTGTCATCAGCGAACTTACTTAGTATTCCATCAAGTCTTGTGTCCTAGTCATTTATGAAGATGTTAAAGAATACTGGCCCTAAGATAGATCCCTGTGGAACCCCTCTAGTAACTGGTTACTAGCCCAACATAATCTCATTTACTAGAAGCTTCAAGCCCAACCCATCAGTCAATTGCTCACCCACTGCATTGTGTGTTTATCCAGCTGTACACTGGCCATCTTCTCCAGGAGGATACTGTGAAAGACAGTATCAAAGGCTTTACTCACGTCCAAAAAGATCACATCAACCGGCTTCCCTTGGTCAACAAGGGGTAATCTTGTTGTAGAAAGAAATTAAGTTGGTCAAGCAAGACTTTCCTGTCATGAGCCTACGCTGGCTCGGACCTTTTGATGTTTTTCATTTTCTTCTAGAATAATCTTCTCCATAATTTTGCCAGGCACAGAAGTGAGACTGACAGGCCTGTAGTTGCCAGGGTCATCCCTGTTGTCCCTCCTGAAGACTGGGACGTTTACCAGCTTCCAGTCAACTGGGATCTCTCCAGATTCTCGGGAGCATTGAAAAATCATGAAGTCTTGCTATGACATCAGCCAGCTCTTTAAGTAGCCTCTGATTAATCCCATCAGGCCACATCGGCTTATACCTGTCCAGCTGGAGTAACAATTTCCATACAAGTTCCAGATTGACTGGGAGTTTATCATTCTCAAAGCCATAGTTCTCTAGTCCAGAGAGAATGAGGTCCACAGAGTGCATCTTCAGCAAAGAAAGCATTAAATGTCTCAGCTTTGTCTATGTCCCTGTTCATGAGATGACTGTCCTCATCAAGTACTGGATCAACTTTATTTCTGGTTTGCCTTCTGCCATTAACATATTTTTAAAAGCCTTTTTTATTGTCCCTCACAGCACTGGCCAGCTTCAACCCTAGTTGAGCTTTGGCTGTACAAATTTCCTCCCTTCAGTGGTGAGCTGCATCTCTGTAGTCCTCCCATGAACCTTGCTTCCACTGACCATATACTTTCTTTTTTCACCATAGTTCAAGAAAAAGATCCCTGCTCAGTCAAGTTGGCTTTTTGCTTCACATGCTTGACTTTAGACATTTTGAAATTGCCTGGTCCTATGCTTTTCAGAGGTGGTACTTAAATGTGACCAGCACTGAGGGCCACCAGCATCTTCAAAAGCTTCTTCCCACGGGACCTTACTAAGTCGTACTCTGAGCAACCTGAAGTCTGCTGTCTTCATATCCAGAGCTGAGGTCTTGCTGGCAGTTTTCTTCCTGTTAGCATAGATTTTAAACCTGACTGCTTTATCTTCACTGTGGCTAAGGCAGTCACCAATTGCCACTTCACCCATGAGACCCTCTCTGTTAGTGAGCAGCAAATCTAGGAAGGCACCTTTCCTGGTCAGTTCCTGTCGTGGTTTAATCTGAGCTATCAATAAAATCACAATAGCCACTCCCTCACCACCCCCCCACCCCCCCCCCCCCGCCCCACCCCAAACAGGGGAGAGAATCAAAAGGGAAAAGGAAAAACTTGGATTGAGATAAACACAGTTTAATAAATTAACAAAATACTAATATACTACTAGAATACATATCTACATATATATATATGTATATATATATATGTATATATATATAATAGAAAGAAAAGATACTCAAGGCAATTCCTTATAAGTTCTGTCCACAACTGATCAGCCAGTCCCAGACAGCCAGCCCTGGTCCCACAGCTGATCCCAGAGAGAGAAAAAGAGAGGAAAAAGACAGAAAAGCTGAGAGGCCTCTGCAAAATGGTGAAAGATTGGGATAAATGTCCTAACCAAAACTTCCCTGACTACCCTCAGGGAGAGATAGTGGAAGAGAAGAAGAGAGCAAGAAACCGGAAGGCCCCACTCTTCAATCTGGAGCATGATGCTAATGAGATGGAAAGCTCTCATTGATCAGTCTGGATGTCAGTCAAGTTCTGTCCCATCTCTACCCCCTCTTTTTCTGTGCCTCACACCTGTGGGCAGAGCACCCAGAGTGTCCTTGGCTCTCAGATCAGAGCAATTAAGAACATTAGTTCTGTGCTGGGATGTTATCTACTTGTTCTCAAACTAAGTCCAAATAATGAGCGTGCTAGTTATGAAAAAGAAAAGTCTATAACTGCACAAAGAAAATTAACCCATTTTCAGTCAAACTAGCACAGTTCCCTTTGTACCTGTACCAAGAAGTTATCATCCAGATGGTTTAGGAATCTTTTGGACCTGTTTGTACCAGCTGTGTAATATTCCCAGTTGACATCTGGCAAGTTGAAATCCCCCATAAGGACAAGGACAGATGACTTAGAGGCTTCCCTTAGTTCCTGAAAGAATAACTCATCAGTGTCATCATCGTGGCTGAGTATCCTATAGTAAACTCCCACAACGCCATCCACTTTATTTGTCTGTCTCTTAATCCTTAGCCAGGGGCTCATGACTTTGCCATCACCAAGTGCCAGCTCCATGCATTCTAGCCTCTCTGTTACACACAATGCCAACCCCCTGCCTCTCCTGCCCCGCCTATCCTTTCTGAAGAGCCTGGAACCATCTGTCATGACACACCAGGCACAGGACTCATCTCACCAGGTTTCACTAATGCCAATTAAATCTTAGCCCTAGGACTGGGACAAGGCTCCTAGCTCATCCTGCTTTTTCCTCATGCTGTGCACGTTAGCATAGAAGCACTTTAAGTATGGTTCATAGCACCCTTCAATTTGTGGTGCAGTCTGAAGAAACTCACTATCACACAGCTCCTTGAACTTTGCTGTGCCGTCCCGTTGCTCATCTCTGACTAGGCTGGTACTACCCCCTTTCCCCTTCCCATCAAGTTTAAAGCCCTATCAGTCAGTCTTGCTAGTTCCTGAGTAAAAACTCTTTTACCCTCCTGCAAGAGGTGCATCCCATCGAATATCAGTTGACCTGGTGAAGAATAACCAATCCGTGGTTGAAAAACTCAGAGTTCCACCAATGACACCAGCCTCAGAGACAGGTGTTGATCGGCTGGGTCTTCCTTTTCCATTCTATAATCTTGCCTGCTACTGAGATGATGGAGGAAAAAAACCAAACACCTGGGCACCTGATCCTTCAACGAACTACCCCAAGGCTTCAAAATCCCTTTTGATTGCCTTTAGGCTTCTCTTTGCCACATCTTCACTGCCAACAAGAAGAACCAATAATGAGTAATAGTCTGAGGACCTTACCAGCCTACAAAGTTGTCAGGTCACATCTCTTACCCTGGCCCCAGGGAGGCAGCGGACTTCCTTGTGGGTTGGGTCTGGTTGGCATACTGGGCCCCCTGTTCCCTTCAGAAGGGAATCACCCTTATTTTCATCTTAACATGAGTGGTTTTGATGGGTTTGATGTGTTTTATGGAAGGCGTAAGTTTCCTAGATGACTCCTCCATCCCAGAAGGGCCTTTATCCGCAACATAGTTCTGTTCCCATCCAACTCCAGGGCCCCATACCCATTGTTCATAGGCACCTGGGAAAGTGGGGCAGACTGAGAGAGGATTTGACTGCTACCCAGAGCAGTAACCTCTTTCCATTTGCCCCATTTCCTGAGTCTCCTCTTCCTGCCTAGTGGTGAGAGGTTAGGGGGTCCTTTGTCTCTAGTGCCATGGTTGGCTTCTGCTCCTGCCTCAGGGGTGGTAGACTGTGAGTCCACCAGTCAATCTCGTTCTCTGACTCCCTGATGTTCCTCAGCCTGGACAGCTCCTCCTGAAGCTCTGTCACCAGGCTGAGCAGATCCTTCACTTGGGCACAACGCCCACAGGTGAGCTCGTTGCTGCTGTCAGTTCCTGAGCAGAAACTTGGGCACACCCTGCAGCCTGGGGCCTAGAGAGCTACATGATCCCTTGCAAGCTCAGTTTAGGTGGCTGCATTAGTTTTTGCAGCTGGAGGGACCATGAGGGACACTGAAGGCACAGCTCTTTGCTGGGTGGATACCATGTTTCCTGCTGTTCTTGACTTCTTGCTAGTACATTGTAGCCCCTGCTGCAAGTGGCAGGGCCCTACCTGCTCATCATCCTTGTGTGCCCTGCCTGTGCGATCTGCTGCCCAAATTGCCACACTCCTCTTTGCCTGTCCTCCTTGCCACACTTCTCATTGCCTGCACTCCCCAGGGGCTAAAAAGAGGTATTCTGCAGCCTCACCTGCATTCATGTACAAGTTCAATAAAGTAAGTGGATTAGGTAATCAGGAAGCTGATTACTAAAATAAATTGAAACTGCTTAATTTGTTTCTCTGCAGCTATACTTGATTTCAGATTTCAATTCATGTTTTCTTTCCACTCTTCTTCTGCTACTATAGAAAGCATGGGAAGAAGACATATAGCTTATTTACCTTCTGATTTTTAACAAAGTGTTCTGGCATTACAGCAGATTTCAACTGGTGAAATAAAACAGACTTTCATTTCAGTGTCATTAAAGCTCTTTCTGGATATTGAATGAAGTCTCCTCAGGGCTGGCTGTGCAATCAACCTTCAGATTCCCTATGAAAATCTTTATCTATTCTCTGATTTATCCCAAATGTACAGAATAACACAATGCCAAAAATTTTGAACAAAAATTATAATTATGCTTCTTGTGTCCTCCCATTGTTTGCATTCTATACATCTAGCTGTTCCAAAAACAACAGCTTACTGTAGATGTACGTTAACAGAAAACTAAGCAAAATACATCAAGATATGACAACATATTGTGAATCTAAACTGTTTCTCATTTGTCTACTATGGAGAAAACTGGAAGAAGCAATATTAACGTGAATAAGGACGGGGCTGAACAGTAGGAAGTGAAAAATTGATAGAGTAAAGGTTAGGGAAGCTTTCTTCTAAACAACAATGTTGAGCATCTGTAGTTCCTGTTGCATATTATGGGAACAGTATATGTTCAAAACCTCTGGAAACTAAAACAATATAGTTTAGGAGTCTGAATTCAAGTTTTTTATTTGTAGAGTCTTGAGACAACTCAAGTGTTGGTTACACTGACATCACTAGTTCTCAGCACTGTATTTTTACATTAAAATCATTAATATCAAGTCCAAAATGGGCCAAAACAAGATTTACAAACAGAAAAAACTATGAAATATAACAACCAAATTTTAAAAAAACCCAAACAATCCAACAAACAAACAACCAAACAAACAAGCAAACAAACAAACAAACCCGTGCCTACCAACCAAACAAAAAACCAAAAAAACACCCCAAACCCTGTGGACCATGTATTTTTATAAAGTATTTGCAGGACTCACTTCTCAGTCTCATGAATCCCACTTGTTACTTCTGAAGATCATTAGCAAATTCACAGCATTTCAGTGCTATTTCTTCTCAAAAGAAAACAAAACCAAAAATTTACTTTTGGAAACTTTTTCAATGAGTTTTGGGAAGTGTCCCAGATATAATCAAACTATCAGAAATCCTGGTCACTCACAGAAAATGTCACAAAGGAAATTTCTTCAAAACTCTGAAATGAACATTTCAGATTTCACATTGGCTGCATTGACATGGATGGCAGAGCTCAAAGGGTTGTGATCAGTAGTGCAGAGTCTGGTTGGAGGCCTGTAGTGAGTGGAGTTCCCCAGGGGTGAGTATTAGGTCTAGTCCTGTTCAACCTGTTCATCAGTGACCGGGATAAAGAGACAGAGTGCACCATCAGCAAGTTTGCTGATGATAGCAAACTGAGAGGAAGGGTTGACATACCAGAAGGCTGTGCTGCCATTCAGCGAGACCTGGACAGGCTGGAGGACTGGACAGACAATAACCTAATGAAATTCAACAAGGGCAAGTGTAGGGTCCTGCACCTGGAGAGGTATAACCCCAGGCCCCAGTACAGGTTAGGGGTGGACCTACAGGATAGCAGTACTGTGGAAAAGGACCTAAGAGTTCCAGTCAACAACAGGTTGACCATGAGTCAACAATGTGCCCAAGAAGGCCAAATGTATCCTTGGGTGCATCAGGAAAAGTCTGACCAGCAGGTCAAGGGAGGTTATCCTCCCTCTCTACTTTGCCCTGGTGAGGCTCCATCTGGAGTACTGTGTCCCGTTCTGGGCTCCCCAGTTTAAGAAGGATAAGGAATTGCTGGAGGGAGTTCAACAGCAAGCTACAAAGATGATGATGGATTTGGACCATCTTTCTAATGATGAGAGATTGAAAGAGCTGGGTCTGTTCAGCCTGGAGACGAGAAGGCTAAGAGGGTATCTTATCAACGCTTACAAATAACTGAAGGGTGGATGTCAAGAGGATGGGACCAGACCCTTTCCAGTGGTGTCCAACAATAGGATGAGGGGCAATGGGCACAGAGGTTCCATCTAAACATCAGGAGAAACTTCTTTACTTTGAGGGTGCCAGAGCCCTGGAACAGGCTGCCCACAGAGGTTGTATAGTCTCTTCTCTGGAGACATACAAAACCCACCTGGATGCATTCCTGTGCAACTTACTCTAGGTAAACCTTCTTTAGCAGGTGGGTTGGACTAGATGATCTCCAGACGTGCCTTCCAACCCTAACCATTCTGTGATACTGTGACACAACCAATGCTTTAAGTTATATCCAGGTCTGGAAGCATCTCAGAAATATTCTACTGTGTTTCAAAAAGATGTCTTGATACCTGAGGGAGGTTTCAAGGAAGAGATAGGAAAATTAACTTTCATTGTTCTACATGCGTTGTAGAAAGAAATTCTTTGAGCACAAATTTACTTTAGAATGAGCTATTACTTTATCACAATCTAGAGGCACATGATTAAAAAAGAGATGAGACATATCTAATTTAGGTATTACCACATTAAGATGAACTGAATGGTTTGGGTATTTGCAACAGAAAAGCTGACCACTAAACAAGCTAGATTTTAAACTAAGTCAGTGCTGAATATCTTTAAAATCCAGGAAATCGTGTTAAGAAACTAATGCATTTTATCAGTCAGGCAGTCTAAGGAATCTTTAATTGCTCTTGAAATATTTGAATATGCTGGTTCTGTCCTGGACTGTAGGCTGAGAAGCAGAAGGATGTACTCAACAGTTTTTTATGGTGATAATGATTTTTACCAATATTGACATAGTTGCAGGTAAAAGCTGGTCAACTGAAGCAGCTTAAGTCTAATAAAGATCAAGGCATTTTATAGATTCATCAGTGATGTGCAATTAATTGGAAAAGTGTCCTTTATAATCAGGATCAATATCAACAATACAAGAGATAAAACATGATATTAGGGAGTTTAAAAAAAAAGCAATTAAAATGTTAGTATTAAGGAATTCATGCTGTTATGAAACTAAAGTTATGCTATGCTGAAAGAGATGACAGAGGTCTTGAACAGTTAATTGATACTGAAACAGAGACAATAAGGAATAAAGCTGAGACAGAAGATGCTCTCAGTCTATCTTACTTGCCTAGCTTACCCTAGAATTGTACAAACTTTGTCAAAAAAAACCTAAGCGTTCATACTCCAAAACTAGTTAGAGAAAAAAGAACAGCATTCTTAAAGGGATCCCCTCCAGCTAAGTTTAGATACCCAGATAAAGTAGACAGTATAACCCTTTGGACACCTTTAAAGTCATCCAATTCTCTTCCCATTGAATATGTAATATAAAAGTTGCTAGATATGCAACTTGAGGCAAAAACCTGGTAATCTTAAGTTAAAGAGTGTAGATAACGCTCAATATTCTTAACAGTGACATCAATTCCTATCAAACATCTTATTATATAAGATTATTGGGATAATATTTTAGATTATATTCTGATTGTGCTTTCATGGTTTTTATTTTTCCTGGGAGTAGGAGAAAAACTGCTAACAAATAGAAATATCCAGTTAAATAAGAATTAATTTGTTATAATAGCATGAACAATTTCTAGATCTCATTAAAGTATATGATCAGAGTGGTGCCTTTTAGTCTTTTAAATCTATAACCTAATATACCTGTAGGGAAACTCAGAATAGCTATGAGGTTAAAGACATTAATAGTTGATTTGTATGACTGATACCTCACTTTCCTTTAAGATAAAAGGTATAGATATACATGCCAGTATGTAATTAACAGTGAGATTCATTAGAAAATCTCCTTTCATAGATAACATATGTATTCCCTTCTCTGTAAAGCAATTCCTGAACTGCCTAATAGAACAATGCACAGATGTATATATCCCCATACCAACAGAAGAATTATTCAAAACCAATCCCTCAGAATCCAACCTACATAATATAAAATATAACTTTACTTCCAAAGAACAGTTTTATTGCTTGCATTTGGTATTCAGTGATAAAATCTGCCCTATTTTATAACTTCCTTCTACCTAAAAAGCTGTTCTGTGTTATATAAGAATTTCATATTCCCACATTTGTATAAACACTGAATAAATTAAATTCAATTAAGATATAAATTGGTTTTACATAAGTTAAGTAGAATTTAGATACATAATTAATGGAACTGTTCAAATATTTATTGTAAAATACAGGTATGCAATGTTCACTAGAAAATACACCAAGGTTTTTTTCACATAAGTTTATTGCACATGCTATGAAACGTGAGTGTGACTCTCTTATTCAGTGGCATTTGGGATTCAAAAAATAGGCATAGACTGCATACATATGGAGAGAGGAGTCTTCATGTGACCTGTCATCAGCAGAAAGCTTCTGTTGCTTTAATGTGGTACTCCCTTAGATTGTTTTTTTTTGGCTATGTAGCTTGGCCTTTAGCCTTCCCTCCAGAAAGGCAAAATGTCATGACCACCAGGTGTGTAACTCATGTTCTCTGGGCTTTCTGAAACAATACTGTGTATCTCTACAAGACTGCCTTGAGATGCATTGACCCCATGAGGTCACCATCAGACAGTGTGCTCCCCTGCCCTCAACCGTCCACTACGGCAATATATGCTTATTTTTTTGGGCACTGATTTATTTCCTTTGCATTTGCCACAGCCTGTGACAGAAAAAACCAGAATTCTAAATTAAATCAGATTTATTGTACCCTAAATTAACTAAGAATGCGAAGTCTAGTGTAAAAAACAGTTTCCTATGTTGGTGAAATCTAAAATTATGTGAGACAATTTCTATTGCACACAGTTACCCACCAAGTGGTCTATATTTGTAGATGTTTTCAGAACATGCATACCACAAGCAGTACCAAAGTTGTTAAGCCTATTTGAAAACACACATGAGGTATCTTTACCTAAAAGTACTTAAAATAACTTAGCCAGAAAAAATGTGAAGCCAGGATTCTTTCCAAATTGAATGGAGGCAGGAGGGGGAATTAGAAGAAAATTTTACCACCAACTTAAAAAAAAAAGTCAGGAAGAGGAAGATGAAGATCTCGTTTTCCTGTTGAAGGTGGATGAGAATATGTGTCTTACTGGAAATAAAGGAGAAAAGAGAAAAGGGCCTTCACTGTGTTACCTAATTCTTAGGTTTGGATTTGAAAAACTTCCAACTAAGAAATGCCTAGATGTAAGGTTTCTCATCAACTAGACAGTGTGTTGAACCCTTAGCACTTTGCAAAGTATATTTTCTGCTGTCTTTTTTAAAAGAAAGGATTGGTCTAGTCATCAGTTGCTATAGATACAAGTTAGTCACATAAATGTATGAAGCCTGTAGATTCCTAACCACTTGAAGATGCTTCGTTCAGGCTGTATTGAGCTACCAAGGTTTTCATGAGAGTCAGAATTTCAGATATGTGTTTCATTTAATTTCAATGTTTCCTATTTTTCCATTTGCCAATTCACTTAGGAGACTTAGACACCTAATATATTATTGTGAATTCTACCCTTTAAAAACCTAGCACTAGTTATAAAATATATTATATACCAGTTGAAAACACTTACAATGTGTCCTGCTTTCCTTTGTTTTCAGATCTCAAAGGTGATTTTACTCAATTCAAATGTCTTGGCTTACAGAAAAGTGCCTTCAATACTAAATTAAATAATGTGACATTTAAATATCTACCTATTGTATTGTTCTGAAAGCTAGTTAACATTTCTGGTGTTCCACTGGGGTAAATTGTTTTCAGGCCATGCTTCTGCAAGTATTTCTTGGGGAAGATACACCTACTTGGGAAACCCATCTCTGTAGGTTTAAGTGCTTGTGTTCTTTACACCTAGCTGTTGACTTTTGTTTATAATGTAATGTAACTAAAGTAGAATACTGTCAGTTAGCTTTGTAACAACTTGCATGTTCATCCTGATATAGGTAGGTGTTAAAGTTCATCATTGTAAGTGGTAATTGTAATGTTATAACAGTTATAGTATAACTGTACAGTTAGAAAAACATCAGGAGAAAGTACATTCCATATTTGGCTAGTATGAAATTTCTCAGCTTTTACCAACTTGGAATAATGTGGTGATTAGAAAATTTCTTTGCAGTGTTGCAGAGCCAGTCTTTGGTCTGCAATCAGCCAATTCTATTTCTATTCCAAGAACCTATTTCAATAAATTACAACCTATTTCCAAGTTAATAATGTCATCTCAGGTCCATTGGGGTGGAAATCAGCTCATATATTAAGGCATTTAAATGGAGATTTCCAAATGCGTGTGTGAGCATCCAACTAGATATTTGATTGAATGTCCTTGACATAGATATCTAGTGCAGTATGGAATGTCTTAAGAAATTCAAGAAATCTACAGAAGGCTGGCAAATATGACAGTGATCCAGTGGTAGCCTTGCGTGCTTCTGTGTCGAGGGGTTAGGTTGCGGGGTGACAATAAAACCCTGGCAGATGTATTGTTAACCTCCTTTCCACGCCGCTTCTGTGTCGTGGGTTTAGATTGCGGGGTGACAATAAAACTCTGGCAGATGTATTGTTAACCTCCTTTCCACGCCGCTTCTGCCCTTTTGCCCCTCCCTCTCCTCCCTTCCCACTCAGGACAGGCAATCGGGAGGAAAAGAAGGACAGAGAGAGAAGAACTGGAAAAATTAAAAATGTTTTACTAATGCTACTAATAAGAATAGAGAAAATAATACAAAATATACAAAACCAATCTTGAAAGTCTCAGCAACTGCAAAGCCGGCAACCAAAGTCCTGGATTAGACTCCACAGCCAACCAGAGCTGGATTCAGTCTCTCACTAGGCTTCAGTTCGCAGGGACAACTAGCAAGGTCCTCTCCTAATGTTGGCCATAAGCAGAAGGAAAAGGGATGAGATCCTCGTGATCTCCCACTTTTATATGAAATATTCACAGGAGTGGAATGTTATACACAGTTGGTCAGTTTCTTGGTCACTTGTTTCTTGTTGCTCCTCTTGCAAGATATCCATCCATGCTTATCAATAAGTTTGCATTCCATTGCTATGTTTACCAAAACATGTATCTGGTTCTTCAGGAAAATGCAGTTAATATGAAGGCTTTAGCTGACAGGCAAATTCACTAAAAGAGAAACTTGTTTTTTTAACAAAACCAGGACATTCTGGAATGCAGACATTCTGTATGTCTCAAATTAAGCTGGAAAACTATGTTAGATGAGAATCACACATTAATTTCTACCTTAGAATAAGCATAACATTCTCTTCTCCATCACCTGTGCTTAGTGGTGAGCAGATCATCCAAACTTTGTACATATTTTTCCTTCTATACAAGCTTAAACACCTACTTGTGCAAAGATCTTACGTTTAAACAGCTACAATTAAATGTGATTTTTAACCCACCTGTCTCAATATACATGTAGTTTTTCCTGGTGCTTTTTGAAACTTCCTGTGTTCATCCCCACACTGAAAAAAAAAATGTAAATATAGTCCTGTAGCTAAAAATATCATTGTGATTCCATTTGAAATATCCACATTTTTCTTCTATTCCTTCTTTGAAAATAAAAGAAAAAGAGGAAAAAACTAAAGTAATTTTTCCTATATCTGTTAACACATTAAAAATTATTTATCATAAAATTTCAGGTTTAATTTATCCTTGCATAACCTATAAAAGGTACTTATTTTTCTTGTATTTATTTCGGTTAGTGCCGTAGGATTAGATAATATCCTCTCAACAATAAATAGTAATAGCTACATAATCTTCCAGATTATTCAGATCTGGAACTATCTAAAAGATAATGCATTGATTGATTACCTACAAAACAATATTCCAATAGTTAGTAGAAAAATATGCTAGATTGATTTCTGTCATCTGTCATTGTGTACACATACGAAGGCATGTCACAAGAAGAGCTGGAGGCCACGAATGCATTGCAAAGAGCAAGTTTTATTTTAGTTACCTCTCTACTGGGGGATCTCCGAAGCCACACCTAAGTTCCCAGGCAGAGGTGACACCAGTGGGGTAGCAGGTGCTGGTAAATTCAGCCCTGCTGGAAGATCCCTGGGCCTGCTGAGCTCGCCCGTATTTCAAGGCTTCAGGCAGGCGCAGCCTCCCGTTCTTTCTCACAACAAAGCAGGAATCTCAGACATAGTGATAAGTTGTCTAGAGTTTCTCACTGGCCTGTGTTATCTAACACAGAGGTTCTACTCATCAAGCACACAAGGTCAGTAAAAAAATTAGTGTGATGTATGTGCTTTCTCTACAGACTGGTGCAAGTCAATTGAGCGTGTTTACATTCAACTAATCTCCTCACCAAATCTTCCACTATATCCCCATACAATCATTTTATAAAATAGTAGCAAAAGCAAGGTGTTGCATTGCAAACTTTTTCAATAACCTATCTGATTTTCCCATTATTTTAACAACAATAGTTATAGATATGAAAGCTTATGTTGGGATTTTATTAAAAAAAACCCTTGCAATCTAACACTTAATTTACGAAATATTGCCCTTATATTTTCATTATTTGTATTTGAAGTACTGAAACATAATGCAAAATTACCTTGCTATTGCTGGAAAGAACATACTTCTGTAACAGGGAATTTATTTTTAAAGGGTTCTCAAACAGTTCATCCATTTTAAAGGGCAGCATATTCATAACCTGAACCCAATTTCTTGTGCTGTTCTGTCTGAAGGTTATCTCATCAGGAAATTGAAAATTCTCTATTCAGGCACATTCTATTTATTTTCCTGTAACTTCATTTTAATTCATTTTTTTTCTTTTTTCCTCAGCATTGGTAAAAGATAAGATGTAGACTGTTGATAGTCAGAAACTTAAATAAAAATCAGGAGAGGCCAAAGATAACTTCCATAAGGCTAACTTGATTTATTCCATACAGACATTTTTCCATATGTTTTATTCTAGGTTTGCTCTTTTCTTGTACTTTCTTTCCATATGGCAGTCCCTCCTCCCAAAACCTGTTCCCCTCTTTCAGTAGCATCTGAGGTTTTTTGAAGAATGAATTAAAATGTAGATCCACAATTAAGATCTTTGTAATTATAAGGCTATGAGGACTGCAGCTGATAATGAAACTGCTTATTTCACAGTCCATATAATAATAAAAGAAATACTTTAAATTTATTCCCATTCAGGTAATACATCAGATTACAGTCTTTTTAATTCCGAATGTTTTTGTACATGGACAAGATCAAAATGCAGCTTGAAAAATAAAATTTGTTTGTACTAGTAAATGAACCACAGGAACAGATACAGAAAATGAAAACATCCAGAAATACATACTTGTATCCATCAGTAAATCTAGCTGAAATATGGCTCTTTTTAAACAGGTTGTAAGATGACTAACATCCTCTTCGAATATCAAGTCCTTTACTTATTGCTTCACTTTATGAAATTACTGTTAGATTTACTATTGCAACTTCATTGTGTTTTATGTTCTGATCTTGCATCAGCCTGTTATTCCACTTCAAAGGCTGAAAGATCTCAGCCTGACATCCTACATATAAATCACACCAACCAGCTCAGATATTTTACATCATCACACATACATCTACAATGTTCTTGTGTTACTGTGTGACCATACTATTCATCCCATTTTTCCTTCATCTACTTCTAGTTTCTTTTGCTTATACCATCTTTTTGTTTGTTCGTTTGTTTGTTTGTTGGGGGGGCACGTTTTGTTTTAGTTTGTCGTTATTATTTATTCCACAGTATGTTTGGACTGTTTGCATACCAGTATTGTGTCATTAGTGTTCTGCTATGCCTCATTTGTCCTCTGTGAGAAAAAAAATATATATTAAATGTCACTTCATAGCAATTAATTTTCTTTTAAAGTTGCTCCCAGATACAACTTGAGATGCCTAGTCTTGTTTTTATAAAAAAAATTATTGAGATCATAGAAACATTTAGGTTGGAAGAGACCCTCAAGATCATCGAGTCCAACCATAACCTACTCCAACTCTAACGTTAAACCGTGTTCCTAAGAACCCAATCTACACATCTTTTAAACACCTTCAGGGATGGTGACTCTACCACTTCCCTCGGCAGCCTGGTCCAGTACTTCACAACCCTTTCTGTGAAGAAATTTTTCCTAATATCCAATCTAAACCTCCCCTGGTGCGACTTGAGGCCATTTCCTCTGGTCCTATCACTTGTTATTTGAAAAATAATGCATTCTTTCACACTAAACCACCTATCTCCAAGTCTTCTTTCAAAAGCCATATGCTTAAATATTTTAATGCTTCTAAGATATCAGTAATTTTCAGTAATTTTATCCAAACTATACCCTTTTTCCTTTTTTTCCCTTTTCTCTCTCTCTCTTTTTTTTTTTTTTTTTTTTTTTTCCTTTTTGATATTGAACTTTCATAGGTAAAAAAGCAGCTGGTATAATGTTATGAAATTAATGATAATTCTTCAAAATGCATTGATCCACTTTTTAGAATAAAAATAATACGTATTTTTCTGATTCCAATACAATTTTAAAATTATGGGTTTTTACTGTAAAATGTTTCACTCAGTGATAATGGTTCAACTTAATATGAAGAACTAATGGTACTGTCTCAATAAGACTTCTTCTTACAAGTTGTTGAACTAAACAGTCCTTGCAAGAAACTGTTTCTCTATTTTCCTTCCATTTCCAGTCATGTTTTTTCTAGCTAATGTGAAATCAACAATAGGTGGCATTTCAGCTAGAACAATGTTCCTCTGAAAATCAGGTGATCTTATTCTAACATTGGCCTTGGTAGTAAGCATTCTTTTCTCTGCTTTCCCTCTTGGTCTGGCAGTGCTCCCAGGTGTCCTGCATTGTTTCTATTCAAATGCTAATTCTGTCTCTCAAGACTTTTACTGATTGTCTGTCCTTTTATACTTTTCAAGTACCTCTTTACTTTAAATGATAATTCACGGTTTCTCAGAAGCGCAGTCACAGTTAAATCACTTCAGTTCTAATTAAGCAGAAACACAATGTTTAGGCAGTGTGCTTTAAGAGATAAAAATACTATCATTTAAGATGCTGCTTTCTATGTTGGATTACTTGGTTCATCACCTGAATCTGAAGAGACAATTGATCAAATATCCTAGTTCATTTTTTTTTACTTTTCTTTAAGTAAATACTGCCTTTTGAAAATAGTCTGCTCCAGCAGCAACAAAAATTGTCAGCTGGCACTTATCCCAACAAGTTATTTCTGCATTGGTAACAAAAAAGAAAAAAAGACAGTAGTCACTGTGTTGCTGAAGAAATTTAGAGCTCTAAAAGGTCCCGGGAAACAAAACCAGGGGGAAAAAAAAAAAAAAAAAAAAAAAAAAAAAAAAAAAAAAAAAAAAATCAAATCTGGGAAGTGACTAGAAAACAGCTATCTCAAAGCAAATTGTGGTGCAAATGTACTGATTTGGAACTGGAAAAACAATCAAGGATATTTCTGAGGCTTAAAATAAATGACATCCATTCAACCCACACAGTGTGTTTCTGTACGTATTGTATTTAGTAGAAATAAAAAGTCACTTTGAAATGACAACTCATCCCACGTATTGCAGAATGGAATGAATTGCCTTGAAGAAACAAATCATGCCTATCTTTCCCATTTGGTACAAGGTAACCTAGATAAATGGCTTAGATTATATCCCTGCTTCTTAATGACTAAAGTTTAGGTAAGATGAATTCTACATGAAATGCACAATGTGAGTGAAATTCTGGAGAGCTCTGAAGTTTCACATAGAAGTACTTCTTGACATGAGTGTAAATTATTTTAAATCAAGATCAGCAGTCACAAAGGCACCCTTCCTTTTCTATAAAATCTAACGATCCACTTCCTCTATCTGTTTTGAATAAGTAATAATTTTTTTCTTCAAATTTCTATTTTTTTTTTTTTTTTTATTTATGCACACAGGAACACTATTAAAATACTACATTTGATTCCTAGACAGATGGCATTAGAAATACTTCTGTGAACATTACTTCCAGAATCTTGTGGCGGAGTACATATAAAGTGAAGAGTATATATTTGACATCCAAAATCTTAAGATTGAAACAAACAAACAAACAAACTTAATTGCAATTAATTGTAATAACAAAACAAACAACCACACACACACAAAAAAAAGGCTCTTTGTCTTCTGGATTGTGAGCCTACTGTGACCTGAAGGTACTTTATAGATGCAGCCAGGAATGTTAGAATACTACTTTTTAAAGACATACACTTCAACCTGAAAATAATCACTAAAAGCATATAAATGCAGCAGCTGTGACTATAAGGGAAAAGGAGTTTAAACAAACAAACAAAAAAAAAAAACAGTTCAAAATACCTTGAGGTTCAATATTATGAGATTGGCCACAGTAATTACTTTCTTCTAGCAATAAATAAATCAAATTAATGAAACAGCTGCACATACTATTGCTATTCCTTATAGTATTAGAAGATATAGACCTTGTGAAATGTATCTTTGGGATAAAATCAGAGGTCTTTCCTACACCAGCTGTATCTATTCCTCTGACTGCAACAAATTCTGGTTCAGGCCTTTAATAAGCCACATGATCTATGTTGAAAAGAATCATTATGTGACTTGCTAATTGATTCAACTATTCTTTTTCAGGTATGAAAGATTCGATTTCATATGGAATCAATCACATTGCACATTTTCTGAAATTGTGGTATAGTTTTCTTGTTATAAAATGACTAATACTGCTCAATTTCTGATTCTCTTTAATTATTCAGACCTTTAGAATAAATTATATTATGCAATATTCTTGAAGTAATATGAAGGAATATTTGACTGACACTGATATAATGGAGTGCCATCAATATTTTAATTTTAAATAACGTTATGCGTCAATTTACTTTCATCACTTTAAATGAGGAAGAATAATTCTTAAATTGTTTTAAATAAAAAATGGATCATGCTAAATTTTGTGTATAAGGGATATGTCCAAATAACCAGCTTTAGTTTTGTCCTCTGTCTACTTACGTACACCTGTAAGACTGAGAATTCCACATTTGGGGAAATCTGAGCACAGCTAAATTTTCTTACTCACTCTTTGCACCGTCACATGCGAAAACATGCCAGAAGCAGAAAAAAGAACTTGCTTCACTTAACAAATCTTTGTTGTTATATCATCTTTTGGGAAGAGAGCTACATCAAGCTTTGGTAAGGAAAACATTGGCACAAAATGGAATGTGGGAATAATAACTGACTGCCCAGTGAATTTTCACCTCTTTCTCACTGGTTATCTCTTTCTTACTTGATGAGGCAATGGAATCATGTGTCATCTCTTACTCATGAAGAAACTTCAAATTTTAACATTGACATTCATGAATAGGAATCTCTCTAAATTTGCCAACACTATCCAGGTACTGGTTGATGATGTTTCTGAACTATGTGAATACTGCAGAGTTTTAGCAAAGCACTTCAGCATTTGACATGTTTTTCTCTTGACAGGATGAGGGGAGAGGAGATTGTATTTAGTTCCTGGCATGTTTTTCATAGGGTGTATTTTTGCTGAATTTTGTAATTCACACTATCTCAAGACAGAAGAATTCTTTTGTTCCTTTCAAGGGACTTTTGGATGCTGACCATGAAAGGGACAGACAATTTGTGGTGTGTGGTTACCTTTTTCTTTTTTGATATTTCTTTTTTAAACTCTACTGAAATACTACTTAGGTTCTGTGAAGAAAATAAATTTAAACTTAATCTGACATAGATCTGTTTTCTTTATTTCTTGGCTAAGCTTCTCCTGTTTCTTGAGTAATTTATGAGCTTTTGGTGAATCTGAAAGCAAAGTGAAATGACAAAAAATTGTCTTGCATGAATGTCTGATAGGAAAACAAAGTGGTGTATAGTCATTCTATTGATCTGTCTTACAGTAGTTTTTTAGTCTTCTTTTTATGTCCATCTCATAGAGTGCTCTCCTGCTCTCCTATTGTTTGTTTGACTTTTTTTTTTTTTTTTTAAGTTTATATTAGGTTTGTTTAGCAAAATGCTTTCCACTACACCATGGGTTAGTCTTGGCTAACAGCCAAGCCTACACTCAGCTTCTTAGTTGCTCCACACTCCTTCAGTAGGATGGGGGAGCTTATAGGAAAAAGCAGGAATGAGAAAGCTCCTGGGTTCAGACAAAAAAGAGACTTTGCTTATTCCATTGGATGTAGATTTTCAGGTTTGTGAGTGCGAGGGGATGTAGGGGTGGTCTCTGCAAGAAAAAGTCAGGGGCTGCTCTGTGCTCCAGTTCCAGACACCTTTGCAACAGACCCACTGCAGCCAAAATTGAGCCCATCAAAGAAGTTGGTGGTGCCTCTGAGAAAACATACCTAAAGGTAAAATACTGCACAAAAAAGTGTAAAAAATGAGGAAAAAAGTGTGAGAAACAATCCTACATCACAGAAGAAGGAGGGGAAGAGGTGTTCCAGGTGCTGGAACAGATATTCTCCAGCAGCCCATAAATAGGAAGGACCCATGCTGTAGCAGGGGAAAAGTGTGAAGGAGGAAGGAGTATTAGAGAAGAACTTTTATGAACTGACTGTAACTCCCCCATTACCTGTACCACTGGTTCTGCCTGGGGAGGGCAAAGGTAGAAGAGTCAGGAATGAAAGAATGAAGTTGATCTCAGGAAAAAAGAGATGATGGGAGAAGGCGCTGTTTGAATTTCTCTTAGTTTCTTACTATCCAGCTCTATTTTAATCGACAATAAATTAAATTTATTTCCCCAAGTACAGTCTAGGCTGCCCATGATAGTAATTGGCAAGTGATCTCCTTGCTTTTATATTGACTCATGAACTTCTTTGTCTTATTTTCCCTGTGATCCTGTTGAGAAAGAAGAGTAAGAGAGCAGCTGGATTGGTGCACTGCCTATGCTTTGCCCTTTCTTAAATGTGGCTTTTCAAAGGTATCACCAACTTGGCTGAAGGGCTCAGCCATGCCCTTCCATGGGTCTGTTGGAGCCAGCTGTATCCAGCATGGTGCAGACCTAAAGACTCCTTGCTTCCAGCACCTGGCCACCCAGTAAACACTATGACGGTTGTGCAGTTGAGAATAAGAGAAGGTAAGTAGGTGTATTGTTAATAAAGACATTTTACAACATTCATTGTCCCAGTTTTTCTAGAGGTAAATTTTCTATTTTTGGGGTGCTACTGTAAAAGTTAATATTGGTTAGTCCATTCACATTAGTGTTTGGGTGAACTGCACATTGGTTAACAGCTAATGTTTGAACATTTTAAAAGACTGAAGAAGAATTTTGTGCAAGAGACTTGCTGTTTTTCATGTCCACCAGTGTTTTCCAATAATCTTGAAGTTATTAGATGCTTTCCCCAATGCTTATCTTTCTGCCTGCTTATATGTGATCCATAATGAAACAGGGTTTATATGTAAAGTACAGAAAGAAAAAAAAAAAAAAGTAAGGAGGAAATGGAAAACAAAAATACTGTACTATCTCATTGTTTTATTCACAGGGTTAAAAGCCTGGTGAATATTATTAGATTGGTGCAAAAGCAATTGCAGTTTCAGACCATGAATTTTAAATCATTATAACTAGGCTGAAACACATCTTTTTATTATTCAAAATAGGAACCATTACAATCAACACATTTTTATTTAGGAGAAATCAGTTTGTTTATTCCAGTAGCATAAAAATCGGTGCTCTGGGATTTGATGAACTCTTGGAAAGTATTTTCTACATCTTGCTGGTTGTGGAAGCATTTTCCCTGCAAAAAAGTTGTTCAGATTCTTGAAGAAGCAGTAGTCGGTTAGCAAGAAGTCAAGTGAATATGGTAGATGAAGCAGAACTTTCTAGCCTAATTAATTCAACTTCGAAGCATCAGTTATGTGATGTGCAGTCAGGCATTGCTGTGGAGAAGAATCAGGCCCTTTCTATTGACCAATGCCAGCTTGCAGGCATTGCAGTTTTCAGTGCATCTCACCAACTTGCTGAGCTTACTTCTCAGATGTAATGGTTTCACCAGGATTCAGAAAGCTGTAGTGGATCAGAATGGCAGTAGACCATCAAACAGTGACCAAGACCATTTTTTGGTGCATGTTTGGTTTTGGGAAGTACTTTGGAGGTTCTTCGTGGTCTAAGCACTGAGCTGGTTGTCGCCAGTGGTTGTATAAAAATCCACTTTTAGTTGCACGTCATAATCCAATTGAGAAATGGTTTGCTGTTGTGTACAATAAGAGAAGGCAACACTTCAAAACGCCAATTTTTTTTTTTTTATATATTTTTATATCTACTTATTGAGCCTTTTCACCTTTCCAGTTTGCATCAAATACCAAATGACCATAGAATGGCCAATGTTGGATTCTTCGGCAACTTCTCATGTAGTTGTAAGAGGACCATTCATCTTCAAGTCTCTTATCTCCTTTGAGAAACTTCTTGAACCACCACCGCACTGTACATTTTTAAGCAGTTCCTAGGTCAAATGCATTGCTGATGTTGTGAGTTGTCTCCCCTGCTTTACAACCTATTTTGAACTCGAATAAGAAAATCACTCAAATTTGCTTTTAGTCTAACATTGTTTCCATAATCTAAAATAAATAGCAAGTAATGTCATTATCAAAAAAATAAGACAAGAAAAGCACATTAAAATTATGTATAATATAGCAACATTTATTTAAGATCTTATTCCAATATTGAATGGCAAATTTCCACAATGCGAAAATCACAATTCCTTTTGCACCAACCTAATAGTTGCAATAGAAATTCCAAAGTTACATTCAAATTACAACTAGGCAACACTTCGGAAAATGTTAATTAAAAACTCATCCTTTAAACAAATAAATAAGTAAACAAATTGATAAACAAACACGTAAATAAATAAAGCCCTTGTTTTGGAAACATTGTTGTAATTATTTCATTTGACTGTACCATTTTGACCCAGGCATAAATGAGGATTTCTAGTCACTTCTATTTCATTTCTAATGCATTTTTTGTGGGTTTGTGTGTGTGTGTGTGTGTGTGTGTGTGTGTTTGGTTGGTTGGTTGGTTGTTTTTCTCTTTCATTTAAAGTTGGTTCTGAAAAAGATCAATTTCTTTGCAGTTTGTCACATGTTACCCATGCTAATAATCACTAGTCAGAAACAAGTAGCTGTTTGAAGTCTGTCCATTTTATTTGTTAAGCTGAAGAACAAATAGCATCTTCAATGAAAAAAAATCATGAACAACAGTTTTTGGAGAAGAATTTGCCATTATCATGTACTCTGTGCTTCTGACCTAGCTGCTACATGAGATAGAGCTACGTGAGATAGATAGTAACTGTTTCATTCCATCTGTTTCCATGCTGTATGCTTTACTTTCTCCACCAATTTCCATTTTGCAAAAGAAACAAGTAATAAAAAAGCATGCTGTTTCAATATCAAGGAAAAGCAAAGTGGCCTTTTCTGCTGCTGCAAGTATAATGTGTTGCATCATTCCTCATAATGACTGAGAGATGTTCATGGAACTGGGACACTGATGTGTTAGGAAATAGACAGCCTTAGCTTATTGAATTATTGGGTATACTGCTTCTCACAGAACTTGTTTAAAAACTACTTATATAGAATTTGTTTAGCAAGTAAGTTTGCTTAGCATAATTTCTGCAAGCTTTGAACTTTTAAACTTTCTGCCTTGTTAAGAAACAAAGACCTCAGAGTCTTCAAGCATTATAGAAGATAAGAGGAGCTGCGTCCCTGGAGTTAAGTAAAGAAACAGAACAGCATCTAAAAAAAGATGAAACAGAATAACATTTTGGTTATTGCCAAGAATATATTGTCTAGTGCTTATTGTCAGCTGCTGGTGCAAAATAGCAACTGAAGGTCAGAACTTTGGTTGATGCTGCACCTAATTGAAATGAAGAGATCAAATGAAAAGCAAGGAGTTCCTAGACAGTTGGCCCGGAGTAACACATGGAGAGTGGGGGATTGGAGAGTGGGGCTATAATTGTCTGAGGTTTTTTTTTTGCAAGGGTCCCGCTTCGGGAGGCACCCAGCCTGAGCTGCTCTAACTGTATCTTGTGAATAAATTATTTATTTAAGAAGGATTTATGGAATCCATGCCTGAGTCTCTGCTGCAGGAAACCTAGGGAAATAAACTTTCCCAACACATGTGGCTGCTTACAAGAAGCATTTTTCCAAGGCATTTTAGAAGAAAAAAAGCAAGAAAGGAGGAGTTCTAGCCTCACAAGACGCAAAGCTGACATGCTTTGAATTCTAAGAATTGAAGGAAGTGAATAGAGGAAATTTTACCCAGTAGCAGAACATTCTGAATACCAGTGTTTTAATTAATAATAGTCAAATAAACTTAATGGTTTTAAAATATCTTTGATGAAGGAAATGGTGCACCCACATTTAGCCTAGGATTATGCCACTTTTCTTCTGTTAGGTATAATGTTAGCAGCCCTCAGTTTGGAGTTCATTGGCTCATTCTTTAGGAAATTCATTTTTTTTTAGGCTATGTGTCAGGTGGAAAAAAGAGCTATGAGAGAAAGGCAAAACCAGAGGATAAAGAAGATGGGAAAAGATCTTTCTTTTTACATTGCATTCACTTTGTCAGAATCTCCTTCATTAGTAGCTGGAGAACAATGAATCAGCATGAATATTACCTCTCCCATCTCATTGTCTTTATTAGTTCTGTGTTTCTCTATTGTGGTGAATTGCTGTAGAATTTTAGTTACATAAATTAAATAGAATTTGTTTACCATGATTTATGTAATCTTACAAAAGGTGTCTTAACTGTGAGAAAACCAGAAAATTTTAGGTGTCTGAGACTCTGTCATACCCTAGCTAAGGAGAAAAATCCTATTTGATGACAACACTTAGTCACAAGCTAATAAAAATTTCCCCTGAAGGTGTATTCTAAATTATGTGGTGAGTGGTTTTGCGTTAAGTTGTATTATCTAGTTAAATTAAAAGTTTAAAATTCAGGCTAGATAATTACATGCAATTTCAAGGCCTTTTCTTTGTTTAAGAGGCAGAGAATAATAAGTTTTATTATATTATCAGAGGAACACAATATTTTATAAAAAGTAGGACTTAAACAACTTTGTAACTTCTCAAATAATTCAGCAGTAGTATTTAATTTATAACATGGGGCAAAGATCCTTCAGAAGTCTTATTTTGTCAGAACTTATTTTTTTACTACTTCAAATAGATTATTGTCTTAATTTAAAAATATTACAGTTTACTGCTGCTGAAATTATTGAGGAAATTTATCAAAATCTTGCTGTGCAGAAGTAAAACAAAAGAAATACTTCCTTCATAATAAAATGTCCTTTTGTCCTTCACTGTAGATTTCTTTGGACATTTAAGTCCATTATCACCTATTTGACACCAGTTAGAACTACTGGACTCTGGTCAAAAATACTGTTATATTCAATTTGCTCTCCATGTAAATTGAAGACAAAACTGAAAATCTGCTAAATCCGGAAGCTCTGAGTCATTTTATCCTTGGCAGTGACCAAGTAGATGTTTCTGTTTACTTACATACTCTTTTTTTTTTTTACATTTTGCTTCTGTGACCTTTTTTCTCAAAGGTATTTTCCTCTGTTAGTCCAACATTTTTTTTTTTTTGTTAGCAGAATTAATGAAGTACTAAGAATTCTTTTTACAAGAAATTAAAACTCTTATATTTTGTATGAAATTATTTTATTTCTACTTAACTTAATTTTTCAGCTTTACTGGAAGGAAAAAAAAATGGGCAAAGCTACAACTACACTTTAAATGAATGGAGATAGATCATGGCAAAAATCATGTGCTCTTAAAAAAAGTATACCTGTTAAGCATAGGGCCTTCAGTGAATTTTTCCACCATTGGATTTGGTTCTAGTTTCTTCTTGCTTCATCTCATCTGACTGTGAGATACTGCCTCTATATCAGATTTTGACAGCTTCGACAATTTCCTAATCTAAATTCGGTATCTGCTTTTACCAAAAAAAAAAATTGTTGGATAAATGGAAGATGCATTAGAAGGCAGCCAGTAGAAAACAAAAGGCTTTGGTTCCTGAAATCGGTGTTGTCCCCAAAGGTCTTTATGTAGAGCTATGCCATTAATACAGGCATTGCTGTATTCCCTTTTACCTGCATTTCTTCCTAAAACCTCATTATTCTACTTTCTAATTTCACCACAGGCCTTGAAGATAATGACTTAACACTTTTCTCTTACTGAATATCCATTTTATTCTAAACTAAATGTATTTTTTCTTTAAATGTTTGCATTTGCAACATAATTTGAACTAGAAACACTTCCAATCTGTAATCAGTTTGATTTTTCTGCTTCTATTTCAGATCTGGAGAGGAACTTTTGTGTTGACAGCTGACCTATTTTTGCCACCCATAGCCACCTAGTAAAACCAGAATTTTTCCTATTTATGAAATAAAAAAAATCTCTTTCCAGAATTCCTGTATTCAAAGGCAGCTGAAGAGTTTCTAAAGTAAAAGGTATTTCTGGTTTAATAATTTGATCAACTCAGCAGAAAGATAACACTTAGATCTTGTTAACAGTATTTAAGAAACAAGTAAAAATATGAAAACTATCGTGTCCTGTATAGCTATAATTAGAATAAAGTAATTCATAAAGTTCATACTGATTTCAGTAACTTAATGTGTGTATTTATACGAACTATTTAACTATATTATTTTATATGTTATTTTATGTATATAACTATAATATATATAACTATATTATTTTATATTTTAACTATATTATTTTATATGCACAATCTTTCACAGAATATTTTTTTCTTGTTTGAAGTAATAAACAATCATTCTCTTGTACAGCTGGTCCATCCTGCAGGTGTTCTATTGTTATAAACTGTATTTTTAAAATAATGACTAGAAAGTGGATTAAGAATGGCTAATGTTTTTAGACAGAATAATCTATCTGGTACTAAAGGTAAAAGTGATTTTCTCAACTCAATGTCAGGTCTTGAACCCTTCACACTAGTGGGTTTTGCACTTATGAGATGAAGGTGTGTGTGTATGTGTATGAGCACCTTCTGACAACATAGAGCTTTTACTGCTCCCTAAATCTTGAAACTGCTTCCAATTCTATAATTATGATTTATTTAAAATAATCTGTATCCTTCCATTTTATGATAGAGAAGTCTAAGATTTACCCTAAAATTGCAAATGTATCTTTTATTTTCTTCCGCACTTTCATTCATTAACAATGAGAAGTGGTCGGAGACCTGGGAAAGTTCTGAAAATATCTCTGTGGAGTCAATGGAATATTAGTGTTATGTTGTGGGTCATTGTGCTCCACATCTATGGTAAGTCTACTCCAAATAGAATAGACTGCTGTTCAATAAACTTAAGATCCTTGTCTTCCATCATTTTTTAACTCTGTACTTTGTGAATTAATTCTTAATGCTTTCCCGTTCATTCTTTTTGGTATTGTAAGATTTGAATGGGAGAAAAAAAAAAAGTATATCTGAAATACTTTCTAGAAAATTTATTGTTATTCTCTCAATGTGATTAAAAAAAGTCATAAGAAAATCTGCCTCAGGTACTTTGCTTATGAAATAGTAACTGGCACTTCATAATGAAAACCTTCAAGCAACATGAACTCCTAACAGTAACATACTTTTGTTAGCTTCTGTGTTCAAACATCACCTCCAAAATCTGACAGAACACCAAGAAGTATTCTCATTAAATGCAGTTTACCTGAAATTAATTGATAATTTCCATGTCTCATTGCCTTAATTTTCTGGGTTTTGTCCAGTTCATAACTCACATTTTCACACTGCTTTTCAGTATGTTTCTGAAGAATACCACACATTTTACATGTTCTATGCTGGCATGTAAAATGTGTGGTATTCTTCAGAAATTTATGACCTGCTACCTAGAGAGAAATGTATGTTTTATTTATACTCCTTGAACATTGTTTTCGTCAAAGATTCTTAATTATTTATATAAATACTCAAACACATTATTCTGTCTTTAAATTGTGTAACTAATATGAATAGTTTCAGTAAATATGATAAACTGTAGGCTCCTAAAATTATTATCAAAGTTAAATATAGATTCTGTCATGCTTAATTGAGGATGAGGATAGATGAAACATAGCTTTTTGAAGAGACTAGTTCACAATCAACAATATATTTACTTACTGAAAAGTCATATCTTGTCTAAGGAGTTATAAAAAAATCTTGTTTCCAAGCATATATCCACCAAAATATATGATTATTATGTTTTCCTTATGTACACATTAGTCTTATCACATAATTTTGATATGTTAAGTCTCTACTATTTATGAAATAAGCACAGAAAACCATTTAACAACTCTGGGAAGTCAATTTTCAATAAGAGAGTTCAGACATTTTAGTGCTGTACTCTCAGTCATTGCAGAAAGGTCACCCCAGATGGTTCAGATGATGCACATGGCAAACAGGAAGGCAGGCAGAAAGTAGGTTTGAAGATAAGAGAAATAATACCTCGTTAGTAAGTCTGAGTGGTGTAAAAAAGAATACCTTAAAAAATTATTGTGCTAGACCACTACCTATCAAAACTATCTCCTGGTACACTGCTTTCTTTTCGGGGCTATAGGAGATGTGTTACCTCAGAGAAGGCTTTTTACAAAGGTTAGAAAAAAGGGAACTGTAGTAGCATTACTACAAACCAGCAATAACTGGAGATATTGGCTGTGTGCGATATTACGGGGTAATGGTCAGGGTGAAAATATAACAGCTGTGTTTTGCTTTGAATGGAGGAGATCTGAAATGTAAATATGTAAATATTACTCATTACATTTCTGTTAAACTCTAATGTGAATTCTACAGGTGCCCTAGAGCCTTATAACCATCTGAGTACTATGCTAGCTTGACAGACTATGGACAGAAACAACAGCCCTGTCAAGAAAAATAACTGAAAGCAATCTGTGTTTCACAAGCCTGAAAAAATAGCATAGCTTATTTTTCAAGTGCAATCCTCAGTTCATTATAACATTCTGTTGCTTGATAATATTATCTGACTCCATGTAAAACAACCAATTAAAGAAACTAGTTAGCAGCGCTGTGTACCTCAGCTTCAGGCAGTAATTTGTCCTAGAAATCAGATAGAAACTGATGTAAACTGATATGTGCACAACTCTGTCTCCTCCACTGGCCATCCTTTCTACTCCCCATCCTTTGTCTCTGAAGATCAGGTGCAGCATGATCCCTATTTTTATTTTCCCTATGACTCAAATTCAGCTCTTCTAAACTGTTCTCATTTTCAGGAATGGAATATGTCCCTTAAGGCTGTCAGATTAATTTTTTCTAGGTATAAAATGCCATAGTTACACTGGTTCAGAGCTTGCTCCTCTTTATTTCTTTTGTCTGTTTGTATATGGCTATTTGTTGTTACGGCCCTTCTGTCATTTAATCTCTACTGTTACGAAATCCAAGTATCTCTGAAGGGCATGTTATTCTCTGCAAGCAACACAAGCTCAAGTTTTGTGGGTCTGCAATGAGGTACATCATTATTGATTACATTTTATGCTATCCTGTCTGTGTCTTGATCCTTGGAAATGCTCAGGAAGATTAGATCCCTGCCTAAAAATAATTTTAAAATATAAATCTTACAGATATTTCAGAAAATTATGTCTGTTTTTACAGAGGGGACAGAGCCAACCCTCTGAAAGGACAATGACCAGACATCTTTTAGAATCATAGCTAATTCCACCATGTACAAATAAAAGCTTTCAATTTTTCTTTGAAATTATTTAAATAAGAAATCTTAACCATGGAAATTTAATACCAGATGTGTGCATTTTCAGGGTCCCCTTTGACTATTTTTTACATTTTCACTGCATGTTTTTATCGTGCTTCAATAGGAATTTCGGGTCCTAAAGATTTGAGAGTATCTCTTCATTATATAATAAAGTCCCCACAGTCCTGCTAAATTAAGTCACTATGAATTATTCCACTTCATTCTGTAGATCAAGCCCAAGGCTCTGCTTACTCATGTTTCTGAAAATTAGATGCAATTTATAACAATGCCAATCTTTTTATCTTGTCAAAGTTTCCTTTTTATATATACTGCGTTTTACTTTGTGTTTTGCTTCCCAATATTAACACACCATTACTTTTCCTTTTTACATGTAGTTCACTTGGAGTGAAAAGCAGAGCACCTAGAAAGAATGAAGCAAACATTCTGAGAGCTGGAGCAGCACAGATGTGCAAGAGGAAGAAACTGAAATTTTAAAGTCCATGTAATTGCAGTTAATATACAATGAACACCATGACTACAAAGCATAGTGCTGCTCTAAAACTTCCTTTTCTAAGATGTGTAATGGCATCTTTTTATATCTGAAATAGCAAAGGGGAAACTGTATTGATTTCACTGTTGGATGGATACAGTACATCTTCCAATTCTATCTTTTGCAGTTCATGTTCTGGTCATGGTTAGATGGATTCTTTTCACCTTTCCACTAGGTACTTTTCTCTACTTCGTCTACTGTTGTATCTCTTGTCTGACATAACTTTTCAAGACGATCCATTGCATTATCTTTTCTCCATCCTATTGACAGCCTGTTATTATTTATTTGTTCTCTTTATTTTTCTATTTTTTTTCACATTTTTCTTATTACGATGGGTCTATTTTTATTTTTCTTTTTTTTTTCTCTGTATTTTTGCACATTATATTTAATTTTTGTTATTATCTTTTATTAATGCCTGTACAATGGCAGCATGCAGTCAGCAACATTCCAATCACATTTTCTTGACTTTCTAAGCATATGTATAGCTGCCACTGGATGATGTACATTATACCAAAAACCAGTAGTTTTCTCAGATTTCCCCTTATTCTTACCTCTTCTTCCCTCAACATTTATGCACTTTTAAAAAAGTTTGATGCAAGTCCCATTTGTTTGAGGCTGTATAACTTCTGTATTAAAAGACACAAATGAGTTTTAAGACACATTAAATATCCACAACACTCTAATGTCATAAAGTTTATAAACAAGTGACTTGAATTTTCCTTCTTATTAACAGTATAGAAGAACGTTCATTAGATTTGCTGCAAGTATTGCAACATGTCTGCAACAGCAGAGCTGATGCAAGTATTTTGATTTGAAGATGAAACTGGTTTGCTGAAAACACAATTAAATTGCGGTAGGAAGTTGAGCCAAGTCATAAATGGACACCTGAAGTTAAAAACATCTATGTACAATTCAGAACTGAAATTCTAAATAAGTCAATGTAGATTAATAGAATATTGCTAAGTAGAAACAACACTCTAAAAAGCAAAACTTTTGAAGATATATAAAAAGGTGGTATTATCAATGTTTGCACTCTGTCTGCTAGCTTCCTTAACTTGGTTTTAAATAATTTTACATCTGTTTTAAAAGTTGTTGCTTGAAAGTGATGAGTGGCTTTCCAGAGGGTTTACTGATTAACTATCTGTACTGACAATGGTATATCTACTGATGTTGCAGTAATATTCGTGAGTTCCATCAAAAATCACATCTCACCTAGACATTATATCAACATACGGAGTGATACTTTCCCTTAAAGATTTTAGAGATTCTCTATAAAAAGCTACTAACTACCTCAAGCTTAGCAGCCTGAGATATGTGATCCCTTAACTTATATTAGCTCCAAGCAAATATCCTACATTATACGTTCTGTATCATCTGTTGAAACAGCCTGTCTTTCTCCACCAGCTCTATAGAGGGCCAAGTGAAAGTCTGAACTTAGATGTTATTTAGTCTGTCTCATTTGATTAGGTGCCTTTATTGAGAGCAGAACTGAAACTTGCTCAAGAATCTTGTACATCCATGAAAATGTTTACGATATAGATCATATGAATGTATTAAAAGCAATATGTGCACATTAGTCTACAGAAATTCCACAGAAAACCAATTCTCTAAGCTCTACCATAACACTCTGTCAGCCACTGAGCTCCATCATCTATCCTCCATGAAACTGCAGTAGTTTCATAGAAAAAATCTAAGTACAATACTGTCATTTATATTCAGGTACAACGATGTTCTGAGTAAGATCAGGTCTGTAATGGGAAAACAATGTATTTTAGTAGACGAACTTACATGGTAAATATTAGCACATTTTCAGATATGCTAGATTTTTTTCTAAGTTTTAGTATTACTTCATAGTCTGAAGACAATCAGACTTTAATCAAACCAATTTCCAGAGCTGATTAAGCCTTAAAAAGACTGAGCTGTGCAAAGACTCCCCTTCATTTAATCTACTGAGCCATTAGCTCAAGTGTCATAGATGATTTAATTGCTGTGGGAAAGAGACAGCATGTGGCAGGAGAAAAGAAACACTAAACCAAACAAAAAAACCCTCAGAAAACCTTTATTTATCCATTCAACAATTATTCAGATAGAACTGTCAAGGAGTAACAGAAAATAGCCAGTGAAAAAAGTAAACCTAGATCAATTCTGTGCTGGTTGTCTAAACAAATACATGAAACCATTTAGGCTTTTAATGCCTTAAACTTCTACCTGAAATGAGCCAGTAGATAGTGGGAAAGGCGAATGACAGTAGTAATGCATTTGCTATGGGAAATTCTCTTCAATGCAGGAATTGCTAGATTCAGTACTCTGGGGTTTTGTATTTTGTTGTGGTTTGGTTTTTTTATTTGTTTGTTTATTGAGAGGGGGTTGTACCCCAATGTTTTTAAATGAATTCCTCTCTGAAAAGGATGTGAGACAATGTCTCTGCACATGTCTGTAAAGAAGGATGGCTCAGTTTGGTGCTTTTTACTGGAGTAAAAGAAACTTTGAGACCAGGGAGAAACTGCTACCTAATTTTTTTATTCTTATTCCTACATCTGCCTTTTAACTTTTTTCTCTCTTTTATATTCAACATAAATTCAATAAGCATGTTATAGTGTTCTTCTTTATCTAAGGACAGGATCTTTGTTTTACTGAAATAAACTTTGAGTCTTTTTATGCTGCAGAAATTATGTTTCTCATGGGCACAGGTTTTCTACTGTCTGCAAATTTGGAAGGGAATATCCAAAACTAGTAAAGAAAATTTACTTCTAGAGCAGTGTTTCTCATCGCTTTTATCAAAAACATGACAACAGTGTACAAAAGATAACTGAGTTTCAAAAATACTTGGCAAACTAAAACAAAAAACAAGTAAAGAAAACGACAACCCCATATGTAGTCATTGCATTTTATTATTCTAATTCAATTAGTCTTTCCCAGCTTCTTGGAATATATGAAAAATTAATTGAGCTTGTTAACAATATACTTTTGCTTCCATAGCAAATGTAATTCAGTGTTTGTTTTCTTCAACTAATAGATCACCTCCTTTCATCTAGAAAATCGTCAGTGACCTTACACAGTTTTTTTTTGTGGCATTTGTTTGCAGAAAATAATTTTGTTCACCAACTGTGTAATTTTGTAACAAATTATTCTATTTTAGCAGGGAATCACAGAAGTTGGTTGAATGCCTTTTAATAAAGAAGCTAATTCAAGGTTGGCTCTAGAGGTTCAGGTCATAAATAATATTAATGACTCTCTTTTATATGTTTAAAGAAAACTACTCTCTGGGAAATAATGTCAGGTTTCAAGTTGAATATGTGTTTTAAGGTTGTTTGAATGATCTTATCATAAGTAGACCCGACTTCTTTTGTAACTTTTCTTACTTAGAATGCACCAGGACTAACTAAGAGGAAACCTCTGGGAAATGGAAGGTGAGAGATTTCTTCCCTCATTACCAGCGTGTATATATTTTAATTTCAGAAACTGAGTTTTTAAAGCTGACCTGATCATTTTTTAAAACATACAAAGTATGAAAAAGGCTTGCTTTTGGCAAGGAACACTTATCTTTTCCCTTGCTTGCCTTCTTTTCCTTCCCTTTCTCCTCAGATTCTTTGTTATAGTCCAAAGAGAATAAAAAAGTACTGAAATGCTTTCTTCTTTAGGTGTCCTAATATAATATGGGCTACTTGAGCTTAAGCTGCAGGCTTCAGCTGTGACTTATGTTGTCCTGGAATGCCAAGGTTCAGAGTGGTTCATACAGTCTTTCTTGAAGCTTTATTTCATGTTTCTTCTAAAAGTTATGTCTGAATTATGAATAAGCCTAAGAAAAAGAAAAACAAAGCAATGTTTCTTTTATGAATGAAACTCAAGCATGAATAATGGAAAAACAACCTTATAAGAAAAAAAAAAAAATGCTATTATTCTGATTGACTTCTGCAGTAATTATATACTCCCAGAAGCTAAAAAGAAAGATGAAAAAAACAGCTGAGTTCTCTCAGAATTATAACTTTATGAATATGTGTGAGGACAACGCCCTCATAGTTACATAAGATTGGTGGTTTAAGTTGTTAATGCTAGTAAAATAATTGTTTTTATTACAGAGATCATTTTCTGTAATTGATAGCAATTTCTAACTCATTCTAATTAATTCATTTTCTCTGGAATGCACTTGTAGACTTCCTGCTTTAAAATTCCTTTATGAACTAATTAAATGCATTAAGACATTTCCATAAGCATGTGTTAGTTTTAAGAAATGTAAAGTCAACTCAAGTAAAGTAAGATTTTTACTTAGTAATTTTCTTCTTTGAGTGAGATACCATTCTGAAAAATGTTGATGTTGAAGCAGTTCTTGCTAGATTACAGGACAATTTAGGAACAAGGAACTAGATTAAGATCTTACACAAGAGTGAACATTTAAATTACTGACTGGTTGAACTTCTGAAATGCACTTTTAACTTTAAACATTTCCTTCTCTTTTTCCCATTGACCATTCCTGCAGCAATATCCTCCGAAAGACCCTAGAGGGAAATCTTTCCTAGTTTGGAAAGCAGCTCTGAATCCCAGATCCAGCATTATATTGTCTCCAAGAAAATGGCATAGTTGTGATGTGTTAGGCTAGCAATAAACATTTTCACATTCAGTTCAGATCTTTAAATTTCTGCAAGCCAGACAAAAAAAAAAAAAAAAAAAAAAAAAAAGTACTGTCCAATTAAAGTCTCTTCTACCTTCATAGAGAAAACATTTTATTTTCTTCCAGAACAGACACTATCATTGCAGTGATTCTTAAGGTATGAATTTCAGCACGTATGATCATCCATAGAAGGCATGCTTGAAGATGAGCATTCACCAACTCACAGAAACCACCTTGTTTTATGAATAGTGTTTCCCCACGTTTTAAAAATAAATTAAACAAAAACAAACAAACAAAATACTTATTAAATATATTTATAGACACCAGATAGGTACTCTGATGTAGGAAAGTTAAGACAAGTTAAAATAATGTCTTTTTGTTTAAGGTGGTAATATTTGTTTCTATTTGAGTGTTGGTGGGTTTTCCCCCTACTGTGATTTTTATGACAGCTTAGTTTGGAGTGCAGTTAATAGGAAGATTTTATTCTTCACTGCCTTGAATATTGCTGTGTAATAAAAGGCAATAAATTAGTATACACAAATGGCAGTGCAGCACTTTGCACTCTGTAGTTCTGGGGAAATAGTGTCTTTCCTCACTTTCTAAGAATGTTTTCACTATTTCCCTTAGAGATAATATGTTTTCTCAACAGCTGTTTTTAAGCATTTATTCATGTTTTGGATTCTGAATACTGTGCTATTGATAGAGTTTATGAAATCAGATGGGTGAAATGGAAATTAAAAATAAAGTTGTCTGGACAGGTGAGAAGCTCATTAATGTCCTATAAGAACATCAAGTTACAGAAAAACTGAGGTGTGTTCCTCAACCAGGATTTTTTCTTTCCTAGAGAAAAGCTGACCAAAAAAAAAAAAAATAATAACCAACAAAAAAGTATTGATGAACCAAAAAAAAAAAAAAAAAGCCTGAGCTTGGGTCTCCCAAATGAAACACTCCTGTTAGACTGTTAAAGAAAAAAAAAGTGTTATATTGACATTTTGACATTTTACATAACAATACTTTGAAATTTGTCAAAAGGATTGGGGGAAAAATAATTAGAATAAATCAAAGTGGTGTTTTGTTTTGGTTTTGTTTTTTTTTTTTAAAAACCCACAAAATATATTTGTTTCTTATATCTATCTACCAGAGGCAAATATGGTCTGAGATTTGAAAATCTGAATGTTGCCACTATTATTTCACTGCTGGCAGCTTCATTTCTTATGTTATACATGTAATATATCTTCCAGACCAGTGATTTCTCCTCCATCTCTTTCCTTCTAAAATGCATTCTGCACAATAGGAAATGGATGAATAAAACATAAGATGCCTTTATCTTTTCCCAAATGGAGACTTGCTTCTTTAAAATTAGCATATTAGAAAACACATGTATTTCAACTGAGTTGAATTTAAGGGAAACCCAAAATGTAACAATTCAATGAACTGGAAAACCTTGCCTTTGTTTTGAAAGAACAAGAACTTCACATGCTTAATGTGGCACAATTTTTAATTTTTTTTTTTTCTTAAAGGTTCAAATACCTTTTCTGATTAATACCTTATCTCTGAAAGGTGTTCTTTTTGAGTATTAGTTCTTATTGTAATTAACTGGATGGGCAACATCTTGGCTAGCAAGTGATATTTTAATTCTGTACTCTCTTGTGTCTCTGGAGTCATAAGATATATGCTTGAGAAGAGAGCAAGACTTAGGAAGGCCAAACAATTTTCTCATGAAAAATAAATATAGTAAAAACTGTTTCTAAGGTGTTTCTTCTGATTTTTTTAAATTTTATTTCTACAACAGTTTTCTTCACCATCATTCAAGAAGACTATCCAAAGATGTTAAAATGTACTGCTCTCTTTTGAATATTATCTGTTAACAGCTACATTAGGAATACCTTAAGACAAACTGGTGTTTATCACAGAATCACACAGAACCACAGAATGTTAGCGATTGGAAGGGACCTTGAAAGATCATCTACTCCAATCCCCCTGCTAGAGCAGGAACACCTAGGTAAGGTTACACAGGAAGGCATCCAGGCAGGTTTTGAATATCTTCAGAGAAGGAGACTCCACAGCCTCCCTGAGAAGCCTCTTCCAGTGTTCTGTCACCCTTATCGTGAAGAAGTTTCTTCTGAAACTTAAATGGAAACTCCTGTGTTCCAGTTTGTACCCATTGCCCCTTGTCTTATCAGTGGTTGTCACAGAGAAAAGCCTGGCTTCATCCTCGTGACACTCATCCTCTACATATTTATAAACATTAATAAGGTCGCCCCTCAGTCTCTTCTTCTCCAAACTAAAGAGACCCAGCTCCCTCAGCCTTTCCTCATAAGGGAGATGCTGGGTTACTATTTCAGCTCTGGATCCTCCAACATAAGGAGGGTATGAGCCTGTTGGAGTAGGTCCAGAGGAGGCCCATGAAGATGACCAGAGGGCTGGAGCACCTCTCCTATGGAGACAGGCTGAAAGAGTTGGTGTTGTTCAGCCCAGAGAAGTGAAGGTTCTGGGGGGATATTCTAGCATTCTTTCAGTGCCTAAAGGGGGCATATAAGAAAGCTGGAGAGAGACTTTTGACAAGGGCATGTAGTGGTAGGACAAGGAGTAATCACTTTAAATTGAAAGATGGTAGATTTAGATTAGATATGAGGAAGAAATTTTTCACTGTGTCGGTGGTGAAATACTGGAACCGGTTGCCCAGGTGAGTTGTGGATGCCCCATTCCTGGGAAGTGTTCAAGGCCAGATTGGATGAGGCTGTGAAGATTCACTGATGCAGGTAGAGGTTCACTGACAATTTTCCCCCACTGTGAAGCTATGAAAAAGTCTTCATTTTAAAAAGGGTATGTGCCTTTTCATATTCTCCAGTTTGTTCTGACTGTAGGGACACCGCATCTTTAAAAGTTGTTCTGGTGCATAGTTCCATGATTTCTATTCTTATGGCTTATGCAAAGGAATTTGGCTTTTGTGGAGTTAATCTTCAGTGACTACACTTTTTTCTTAGGTCTCTTAAACAGCCTACAATACTTAAGTGCATAATATTTATAGGTTTTTAGGTGGCTAAATTTGCATAAATGTATTTAAATTTATGTCTTCACTGAACAAAAATAATAAAGTCATCCTCAAGAAATCCAGCTGAAAACTACTAATAATCCTTGAATCAAGGAACGTCTAGGTGAAGATGACTGATATTCGTACAATTTATGATGACATCACGCTTAAAATGGGAAAATTTTCCTTTCAAGTGAATGCTGAATGATATACCTATCAGCATAATTATTTTGAGCTGTGTTAATTATTGTCTTTAAACTTTGACCAAGACCACAGTTCCATGGAACTCAACAGCCCAAAAGCACAGAAAGCAGCAATTATCCCCAAAGATTTAATAATTTAAGTCTTCAATCCTAGAAATTATTACAAATTATCTTAATTGAAAAACTATTTGCAATTACTGCACAATTAATGAAGCTGATCTCATACAGAAATGTTATCAATTTGTTGGCCCAAAGAGACAGAAGAGAGAAAAATACATCAAGAAGAGAATCAAACAAAATAGCCCTCCTTTTGCAGGCATAGAACATTTATCATAGGCTAAATTAAGTTCTTTGACTGTGCAAGTCACAGTGTCCATGCATAAAATAGAAAAATTATCTAGAAATTTATATCATGAGATTGACCTTAATTTCCGTGTAGTCTGAGATTTCTTGTGTTTTATCTACAAGCAATAGTTGTAAAATAGGTATTTCAGCTCAATTCAAATCTTCTTTAGTTTATAGTTTCAATTTTATTTATGTTTCATTTAATATTTAGGATTAGAACTGGAAAATTAAATTATCTTGCTTATGAACTGTCATGCGTCAACTACAGTGCTTATGCTCTCAAAGTAATGATTCTCATGGAGACTAGTACAGATACTGACAGAATTTATAAATACCTTGAAGTGATAATTAGTCTGCTTGAACCAGACAGTTCTAGCATTCCATTTGTGTTCAGTAGTAATTGAAATATTTATGAGTGTTATTACTTCCCTAGTAATATTGTCTGAGACTCGAACTTCGTGAGTCTTTTGTCTCAATTTAAACATGAGATTATTTTAACATATCTCATGTCTACTTTATACTTTTGCATGCTTTAAATACTTAAGCTTTTAGTAATTCTGATCTATTGTGAGGTTAATGTCTCTGGCATTAATCTCATATACAATTAGTAATTATTCACATGAACAATTGTTGAAATGTAAAGAGAACTTTCCAAGGGAAAAAGATTATCTGATTTGGTCAATGGAAGACATACAACCAAATTAAGATAAAGGTATATTTTATTTCCATTCTTATAAAACTCATACTGTGTAAATCTATAACATGGAAAAGTTTGTCTTTACTTCATAAACCTAAAAGCTATAAGACTTCCTGATATCAAATATCATATTCAAAAAGCAACTGTTACTACATGTAGGGAGAAATGGATAATTCCAAACAGGCACTTAAATATTGCATAGTTTATATAGACAGTATGTACTGCATATGTTTTTCAAGTTGTAAGTATAATTAACTGTTAAATACTAAATTATATATCTAAGATGTCTAAATTCCCAACACACTGAGAGAAAGTTGGAAATCTAAAAATGAAATTCATAACATCACAATAGTGAAGAAAGTTATGTATAATCCAGCTGTTAGAAAACACAAATCATAAAAGAGGTCTAAATTCTAGTTTGGAAATCTAACCTGATGCACTTTATCAAACACTACCCCTGTATGTGTTCTATGTAAAAATACAAACTCTGTGATTGCAACAACTGTTTCAGTTGTCCAAAGCAAAAAAATTCAGGGCCAGTTAACTTGGAGGCAGAAGCATTTGGATAAGGTTTAGCAGTTCTGGAGCTAGTTTAGTGAGCACTGGCTCATGGATCTCAAGACCAGCCCATGTTAAGTATGAGATATGTGACTATGGAAAGAAGTTTGAAAACCTGTATGACCAATGTAGATCATTCCATCAGCCTTACTTGTCTAGACTCTTTTTTATAGGTGCCTCTAGATAGAAGGTTAATTTTAAGTATCTGAAATAGGGCATATGAGTCATATCCTTAAATAAATAAATAAATAAACAAACATTTTTCTCCATTTGCTATAAAGGCAGCCTAGCTCAACTAGTTCTGAGAAATACCTCTATATAATTGATATTTGAGACCTATTTAGGAGTTTGTGGCATTTAGTCCTGTTTAGAAAACCAGCACCATTCCAGTGGCCCTCCTACACCTGATCCAGAAGGGTGAGGTGTTTTTTAAGTCCAACAACATATCTATTAGTTCCATCTTGATATCCTAGAGCATAAAAAACTGATGAATGAAATAAATCTGTTTACATTCATAAAAAATAATTACATAAATTAATATCAAACTGAACTAATTAGGCATCTAAAATGGGAGTAGATTCACTGACAACATGTCACAGAATCACAGAATCACAGAATCACAGAATCATAGAATGGCTAGGGTTAGAAGGGACCTCTGGACATCATACAGTCCAACCCACCTGCTAAAGAAGGTTCCCCTAGAGTAGGTCACACAGGAATGCACCCAGGCAGGTTTTGAATGTCTACAGAGAAGAAAACTCTACAACCTCTTTAAGCAGCCTATTCCAGGGCTCTGGCACCCTCAAAGTGGAGAAATTTCTCCTCATGTTTAGACGGAACCTCCTATGCCTCAGTTTGTGCTTGTCGCCCTTCATCATAATATTGGGCATCACTGAAAAGACTCTGGTCCCATCCTTTTGATATCCACCCTTCAGATACTTGTAAGCATTAATAAGATCCCCTCTCAGCCTTCTCTTCTCCAGGCTGAACAGATCCAGCTCTCTCAGTCTCTCATCATATGAAAGATGGTCCAAATCCATAACCATCTTTGTAGCTTGCCGTTGGACTCCCTTCAGTAATTCCATCCTTCTTAAACTGGGGAGCCCAGAACTGGACACAATACTCCAGATGGGGTGTCACCAGGGCAGAGTAGAGAGGGAGGATAACCTCCCTTGGCCTGCTGGTCACACTTTTCCTGATGCACCCCAGGATACATTTGGCCTTCTTAGCCACAAGGGCACACTGCTGACTCATGGTCAACCTGTTGTCAATCATAACTCCCAGGTTTTCATGTTTACTACTTTTACCTCAAATGCCATTAAAAGTTCTGAATCAAAGCTAAGAAAAGTTAATCAAAGGATTGAAAGGTTAAGATACATTGAGTACACTGAATATAAACTCTGAAAAAAATCTTTCTAAATATCTGTACTGTGTAAACTGATTAGAATTAGTTTTTGGTAGTATACTTTGTACTCCTAATATGTTTCGCAAGTCTACACCATTTTAACTTTGCTTTAGAGTTTAATTTTGTGCTTTAGTGAGTTTCTTAACTTTAAAATTCATACAGAAAGTAGTTGATTTAAACACTGGGGAACAGATGGAGTTTATTTATCTTGCTTTGTTAGCATGGCCTAATTGAAACAGACTATCCTGGTTTTAAGATAACATTACTTTGGGAAAAGCTCCCAAAACCCACCTTTTCAACTTTTTTTTTTTTTTTTTTTTTTTTTTTACCAGCTTTGCACATACATTTAGAAAATAAGGTAGCTAATGCAGAAAGGTGTTTTTTTGTTTGTTTGTTTGTTTGTTTGTTTATTTGTTTGTTTGTTTGTTTTTTAAATTTTATTTTATTTTCTCCAGAAATCAAATTAACATCAATGTTTATTAAATTACTTTCTTTGTACTCTAGATATGTATTAGCCTATTACTACCAGCAACTTGACTTAGCTTCTTTTTAGTCAAGAATCAAGAGTAGTCCTAGTAAGCAATGTAGATAGTCTTAATAAATATTATTTCAATTTTATATTTCTTAATCAGTGAGGACAATTAATGTTTTAGAGTATCTTCTGTCAATATGGTTACAGTGCTATTTATTTGTGTTTAGCAGATAGTTTATACAAGTCAGTAAGTTTAGCAAAATTAATTACAAGAAGAAAGTCTTTCTGATGAAGATCTGTAGTCCTCCAGTCTTGCGATCACTTCATTTTTGTGCTTTTTACTATGCTGAGAGAATTAGAAGTATGATTGTATGAATTGTTTTAAGTAAATAACTTTACTTACTGGCATGCAAATTAATGTTCTGGGGGAGGTGTGCTTTGGATTAAACCACTTTTATGTTCCCTTCCCCTGATACCATCACCAAGGTCAATGCTGTCAGACCATGGTCAGGTGCTGAAGCCATGACCTTAGTGTTCCCAGGAACAGCCTGATCGGCAGACTTCATCAGCTAGCTGCCAGCTTCCACTCCTCTTCCTTTCTGAGGGTTTTATTTCTTATCAAGACAGCATGGGGTTGTTTTATTTTCTTTGCTGATCTCACATCTATGTTCCAAAATGGGACTAAAGGCATCTAACTTGCCAATCTCACTTCTGTTTGTTCTGTATTTATTCTTTCTTATCTCACATAGCTATATGCTCTCTTGCTTACAGACTAAGATAACAGCAATAGCTGTGTTTCATTCTCTCAGTTTGGAAAAACAGGGCTCTGAATCACAAAGTCTGAAGCAGAAAGATTTTAAGGATGAAGAAATAATGATAATTTCTCCAGGGAAATCCCCACATACAGTGCTGTGGATTTACAGTAGAAGGGGCACTAGCCATCACCTTTCTCCAAATAGCTCCTAGTTCTCTTTTTTCTCTCCTTTCTGTGTTAGACACAGCTCATTGGCATGTTGACCCACATTTCATGGTGACTGGATTGGCACAACAGAAGAGAAGCTGCAGCATGCAGCAGGTGGGCACACCTCAGGTCTCCACGAGATCATGAGGAAGTTATCCCCTCATCATATGCTATGATTTCATGGCTGTACAGTTTCCATGCCACTCGCATCTTCCTTGAGAGAGAATTAGTAAAGGATATACCCGTAAGAACACAGTAATCTGTGAATTTAAGTACAGTGCATTGGTCTGAGGTAGGATGAATGAACTTACAGGTACATTCTCCTCCTATTTTTTTTATAATAAGCAATTTCTTCCAGTCTACCTAGAAATTTAAATATAACTACTGCTACCTGAGAGACTCATCAGTATAGTTTTGTGAAATAATCATCAAGATAAATTGATGATAAGTGATTCGGGTCTTACTGTATTATGAACATAAACATTACCCTTCTTACACATCTATTTAAGTATAGCAACAACACCTATAAGTATAGCAATCTGTCTCCCTACAATGTAAGATAATAAAATTTGGGCATATGGTTACTAAACCCTGAAGTATAATTAGCTATTTTTCATAGGGCTACTTTTCTTGTGAGTTTACCTTTTTAAATATACTGTTTATAAAAATGTATTGCCAGTCCAAATGCAGACAATGACAGTAAGACTACTGAAGTGGAAATTCTGTGATTCTGTGAAATCTTGAATTCAGTAAAACAATCTGTATATATGGATACAGATTATATGGAAAGAAGAGAAAACAGCACTTAGAAAAGTATGTTTGGCTTATTTATTTTATAAAGTATTGTTCAATACTTAGAATGAAGGAAAGTTCATAAAAGCATATCAAGAAAATATGACAGAAACATAATGAATGCTTAATTTTCCATAATTATTTATTTTACTTTCAGTGAATCTCTGAATAGACTTCCAGGAAAGATTCATCTTACCCAAGCTGTCTGCAGGGAAAATGGCAGCATCCAAGCTGGTCACCTTAAATATCCTTTACAATCAATAGAGAAAAAACCAAACAAAACAATTTGTTTGTTTGTTTGTTTTGGCTCATCTGTACTGTTTCAGATACTTACTCTAGAAGTATATCAGTCATATCCTACTGAAGATTGTTTTTTTCTGTCCCCACTGTAAAGGAAGTTTAAAATAACTAGCTTGCATTAAATGCCTATATTGTAAATATCTGGTTTTAGTCACATCGATCACACACACAATCACCATGACACTTTTTTGCTCACAGCTTTCACTGCATCTCTAATTTTCTAAAGGGATTTTAAGGAATGTGTATATTCTTATTTTTATTATTTTCCTTTTAATTTACTACACTTACAAGATTGTTAGTACATACATTTGGCGGAAAAAAGGTGTGAAAGACAATCTGGTACTTGGGACACAATCATCCCACTAGTTTTGTGAAGGTAAAAAGGACTGTCTCCTGTGGATATGGTAGCACATAATTATCTATCACATTGGTTTTGTATTTTTCTATCAGATGTCGATTGATAGCTGCAGGGAAGTGACAATGCTCAATAAAGAAAACACTTGAATGTGAACCAGGACACTCCAGTTGTACATTAATATTCTCAGTACTGTCGCTTTTGCTACCTGAACACAAACTGCTGCATGTTTAACCTCTTTGACCCCAATTTCTTTTCATGCTTTTGGTTTTTCACAGTTCTTCACAGTTCACAGTACAAAAGAACTCTGTTTTAGGGTTAGGCCTTTGTGCGCTGGAGAAATAATAATTATATGTAGTACATTGTAATAGAGAATTTTCTGTAGAACATCTAGCTGATGTGATTGCCCTCTAGGATGAATCTTCTAGTTGCTGCAGTATTAGAAATGTAAGTCCCAGCTGCAGAAATTGTGTTGTGCAAAATGAACAAACGTTCTAATTGAAAGGATCTCTGAATCTGATAAGAGACCTGCTAATGACAAGTCCCTAGTGTAAATGATGTCACTTCACCTGCCTTTCACAATATAAAGTAGAAAACAATTTATTTTTAAGAATAATAAAATAAATAGGAGCTCTCTTTTTTTCATTAGTGTGTGCTCTTAGAGACTGAGATTACATTTTATTTTGAGGTGAACTCTCACAGCAACTGTGAATAAAAATGAAGTGTTTAAGATATTTGTAATATATATATATTTTTTTTTTTAAATTTGACACTTTTCACATATGGCTCATTGTTAAGACTACACGCAAAAAATAAAGCACTTCTGCACTGGAGCGTTGCAGATCAGGGAGTTTAGTTCAAGCCCTCGTTTGCTTTTTGTATTCATGACTTCAGATATTGAAAGGCTGTTCTTGCTAGTTCTCATTCTGCTGAATCAGCTCTCTCAGAAGTATCATTGTTCTTGGAGACTGACACAGGTTGCAGACTGCTTAAGAAATGTGAATTAGGTATGCTGATGCATAAGAATGAGCAGAAGAACTTGAAAGACAGGGGTTTTTTTATTTGTTTTTTTATTTTTTTTTTATTTTTTTTTTTTTGTCTGATCAACTCTGCCTGTCTCTGTAGTGTCTACATCCAGATTAGCCTCAGTCTTCAAAGAGTTTTTAACAAAGCTTCAAAGTAGGCAATTTATGCATCATTATGACCCTACTTTGAAAGCACACCTCTTTCTTCAGGGTGCAAACATTCTTTAAAGAAGGATTGAAATCCAAAACAAAATGTCAGAAAATTGAATTAAACTGGGCAAAACATGCTACATCTGGCTAAGTCATTTTTTTTTTCTTTACAGCATTGACACAACCTGCTTTGCATTCATTTTCAGGGTCATTTTGTCATATCATATAAAGTACAGTGAGGTGCATATTCCATATAGGCCTGCACATCAGTTCAATAGGTCACTATGCATTTTCAAGTGTTCATTTCCATGTAGAAAAAAAAAGGAAACAATTAAGATAGAAGAAGTTGACATGATATATTTAGTGCCTCTGCAGGACAAGTATTCCACTGAGTAGATCAAGTGGGCCACCACATGATGTTTCTATGAGATTAAAAATTACTGCAGAGAGGACAGATTTATGGGTTGTCCACTGTTCCCCTCCTTATGGTTATGTATCAGTGAAAATCAGCATTCATGCTGCATCCCCAGGTCTACTTCTTAAATGTTCATACTTTAAAATACTGACAAAGCAGTAAGTTACGTGAATATCCATGCTGCATCTGAGTTTAAACAGACTGAGACATGATTAATTGGTGATGCTAGACACTTTTAACCTTATGATGCTATTCAGTTGAAGGTGTCGAAGTGCATTTTCCTGTAATGATTAAAGTCTGTGTGTTTCCAAATTCACCAGTGTTTCCAAATCATAATGTGTTTGTTGCAGATGGAATGTTAGTCAAATAACCTGACATCTGTACTAGTACAACATAAATGTCTGAATGAGGATGTAAAAACTGAGATGTTTTCATCAAGTGACCAGACTGGTTCAGTACAAATATGACCCTTTATTATCCACTGATGATAGATTGCAGGAGTATTAGAGGTATTTTAATGTTCTGACTGGAGAGAGCTTAAATTATCTGAACATGCATTTATTTATTTGTGATTGAGCAACATTCTGAGCACATATTTTAAATTTAAATTGAAAGAAAATTAAATAGAAAAAAAACATTGTGTTTTTAATTTACTGTAAGGAAAATGAATTACAGTAAAACAACCTAAGACCCCTTAAATTGTGAATGAGAGTATCCATAGAGGACTTTGATGTATTAAAACTAGTCCACTTTAAATTTAGTTGTTTAATAAATTCAGATTAATTTGACTAATGGTCTGCCATGAAACAAATGCATTTTGTGGGGAGAAAGGTACAATTATAGAAAAATCTAGGCTGGAAAGGACCCCTAGACACCCTCTGATCCAAACCTCTGTGGAAAGCTGGGCCTTAGACTAGGCTATCCATGGCCCTGTGAAACCATCTTGAATGTCTCCAGCAAGAGAGATTCCACCACTGGTCTGAGCAACCTTTCCAATATTTATCCAATGTTTTTTCTTGTATCCAAATGGAACTTCCCCTGAAGTGACTCATGCCTATTGTCTCTTGTCTGTTCATTTTGCAGCCTTTTGAGAAGAATACCTCTATCACCTTTACAACTACCATTCAGGTAATAGAAAATTGTGATTAGATCCCTCTTGAGTCTTCTCTTCCCTCAGCTGAAAAACCCTGTTCTTTCAGCTTCACACATCAAATTCTCCATCCCTTGAGGGCCCTCTCTAATGTCGCCCTGTTCAGTCTGTGTTTTATTGAACGTGCTGAAATTTGGTGCAGTATACCACGCGTGACCTAACAAGACGTGAGCAGAGTGTAATAATTATGAACCTTGTGATGTAGTTGCCAACACAGTCACAGACATGGTTTGTCTTCACTACTGCAAAGACACATTGGTAGTACACATTCAGCTCACTGTCCACCAGCACCTCCAGATCCTTTCTAGCAGAGCTGCTCCCCAGCCAGTTAGTCCCCAGCCTGTACTACTGATAAGGATTATTTCATCACTTCTGCAGGACTTCACATTTATCATTGTTAAATCTCATGTGATTCCTTTTGGCATAATTTTCTAGACTGTTGAAAATTCTGCATTTTTTCTCTTCCATCTAGTGTTATCTACCTCTTCTCCCAGTGTGCTGTCACTTGGAAATTTGGTGATAGTGTATTCAATCCCTTTATCCAAATTGTTTTTATCCAAATTGTCAAACATCTTGCAAAAAGTCAAGGTACATGGATCCCCACTGCTCTCTTTCATTAACTGAGGAAGGCTACAAGGTGGTTAGATTGGCTCAGCACAATTTAATATTGGTAAATCTGTGTTGGCTTTTCCCAATCTCCTTCTTGTCCTTCATGTGTGTGGAAAAAGCTTTCATCTGGAGCAGTTCTGTAATTTTCCTAGGAACTGAGGTGAGGCTACCTGGTCTGTTTTTTCTAGATTCTGTTGTTGTTGATAGACATATTTGACTTTTTTTTTTTTTTTTTTTTTTTTTTTTTTAAATCACCTATGATCTTCTCTGATTTCCATGACTTTCTAAAAATGACAGAGTCGTTTTGCAGTAATGTCTTCCCATTGTCCTGAGATTTATCCCATCAGGTCCCACAAACCTCTATCTGTCTAATTGGCAGAGATGGTCCCTATCTCAACTCTACTGTCATTGACTCACCTTTTGCTTTGCCACTTCATCTCAGAATAGACAGGAACTGACATCACCCTTAAAGACTGAGGTGAAAACAACACTAAGTACCTCTTTTCTGTGTAATTTCTAACTTTCCAGCTCCATTCAACAGCAGTCTTCTGTCTTCCTTGTACTTCCACTCGTTACTAACATACCTATAGAAGCTTCTCTTAATTGTCTGAGCTCCAGCTGAGCTTTTGCCTTCATACTGCACCTCCGCAAGCTCAAGAAATATTTTTTTGTATTCATTTTTGAGTTGAAGCTTTTTTTTTTTTTTATTCCTCTTTAGGTGTCTGTCCCTTTTCCCATCTCTCATATATTTATTTTCATATTTGAGTTCTTTGAGTGCTACCTGCTTAACAAGACTGGTTTATCTGGTTTATTTCTATTTCTAAGCATACTCTTCCCTTTTTTTTTTTCCCTTCCCCCCACCCCGCCCCCTCTTTTTTCTCTCATTTAGGGGGTTGAACAACTCTTGTACTTTGATAAGGCTGCTTCTGAAAATTTCTGAGCACTTCTGAGTACCTTTGCCCTCCAAGGCAGGCTCCCATGGGAGTCCTAATAGTTTCCTGAGCAAGAACTCTCCCAGGAGTTGAATTCTGCATTTCTGAAGTCTAAGGTGTTTGTTTTGACACTATAATTTTGAAAAAAAACCCACTCTGAAATAGAGTAAGAGGAAGTGTATGTGTATTTATGTGTGTGTTTGTGTCTGTTTGTGAGATTTAAACTAATTTTGTTATTTTGCTTATGGTATTAGTTACATACACATAATATGTACAATTCACAAGGATTTACCAATACTTTTGAATTCAAGTGTCTCAGGAATTTAGGATAATGAAAAACTCTCGTCAAGAATTAACTATTGTGTTTATTTGCTTCTACCCAATGTGTATCACTTTGACTGTTTTTATGAACCAAAAATATTCAAAGTCAAAATATTTTCCTGCTAATAACAATATCTAATTAAAGAAATAATAAAGAACATTTCATAGTTAAAGGAATAAAGTTTCCACGTGTAATTTTCAAGACAATTGTTTTCTGTAGCCATGAATATGGATAAAACAGTAAAAGCTTGAATAGTATAATGTAAATTAGAACTATTATTCGAGAAATTCAACTCATCATGGGAGGAATGTCTCTAAATGAGATTCATTTCGTCTCACTTGAGTCATTTAAAGGTTGAGCATGCAATCCAAGTTAGAAGCCTGTACTTTCTATATAATCAATTGAAAGAGAGAATGAGTGAGACTTCCAAAGAATGATTAATTTGTCTTTAAATAGGCATCTATTAGAAGCATGATAAATACTTCTCTGAAGATGGTTCTCTCTGTAGTGTCTGTGGAGGAAATTAGATGAAAAGCAAAGATGTTTAATTCTGAGATGCTTAAGCTGAGGTGAAATAAATCTCATTATCTATGTTAGCCCTTCATGCACAAATATGTTGGAAGAGCGCAGTACAGCAACTGTTTACTAGTATACATGAATAATAGAAATTTGCAGACTGAAGCAAGCCATGAAAACAACAATGTGATGATACCTAGCAGGTATAATTTTCTTGAGAAAGACTTTGGCCATTTTTTTTTAAATTAAATTAGATTTGACTGCAAAATTTTTTAAACCTAGATTGTTAGAATTACTAACGAAGATGTTCTACACATACACACTTTGCAACTTCTTTCCAAATTCATTTAAGATTAGAAGTCCCTTTCTGTAGCTAAATGATGTTATTCAAACCACCATATCTTATCTTCCCTTTTAATAACTGTAGTCATTCTCTTGACCTTGGAATTTTCTTAATTTTTGCTGTGAACAATTGAAAAAAAAAAGGCAAGCAGTTATTGCAACCATTGCCTGTATCCCTTGTCTTGCTTACATTATATATCTTTTTAGTCACTACACTAGTTCTCATCCTTTTTTTTTTGTACATAAACTTCTGGTCTTAACTTCAGTCTTTAGAATTTCATACCTTTGTTGCGATCTTATAAATTTCCCTTCCCTGTTATTCACTGATTATGTTGTCATATTCCACTCTCTTACATCCAGTTTTCCAAGACTCTGCCTTTAAGCTATTTTTACCATTACACAGGTACATTTTAAGAAATAAATAATTAATTATAATGGACAAAATTTAATGACGGAGTTAATTACTCTCATAAAAGGAACAGGATAATTTGCTTACTTTTATAACTATTAGATGTTATACTAGAAACCTGACTCTTTTATAAAACTATTTATTATTGTGTATGAAAATAGAATAAAGGTCCCAAGTAGAGTACTCAGTTACTTATCATTGTCCAGTCAAGCAGCAGAAAGCTTTCATAGAAGGCAGATATCTACATAAATGAGTTCAAACTCTTCCATCTGAAACAACAAATATATGTCACCAAATTTAAAAGAGTTTCAGCAAACACACCCCTTCCTAGATAAGCGTATATGTGCCTGTAGAGAAGATGAAGAGAGAAATGAAAATAAACAAAAAAAAAAGGTTTCTTAAAAGTTTCACCAAGGAAGGAAGCAATATATCTCGCAATCAGATAAACTCATGTATCAATAAAACAAGAGACTACTCATGTGTTCCCTGTTAAATATTGGAGGAGCATAAGTATTCTGCTTGAATATTTGGAACTGGGCTGTGGACTTGATGACCTGCAGAAATCCGCAAGAGATTTTTTTTTTTCTTGTGTTATTCTTTTGGCATTTGAACTCTGTATTTATCCCAAAGCAAATGATAGGAAAAAAATCTTCAAAAGTATCACTGAGTCCAAGGATATATAATATCAGAAAAGGGAGGAATCTGTCAGAAAAAAAAATTAAAAAAAAATGAAATAATTTTAAATTTTGCTGATGTTTTTTTGCTTGTAAGAATCAACTCAATAAATATGACTAAAAAATGAGGTATTATTCATTAAGATGAACTATTTCAGCAAGCCACACTTCCTAATCCAAAAGGCATATTATAGTGATCTTTTATTTATTTTCTTGAAACAAAAAGACAATAGAGACAAACAGATACTGTGAGAATCTATTTTTAGACACTAGTCGCACCTTCTCATTGCTTAAGAATGAATTTTAAATAGATTAGCTCAAATTTTTGTGTCTCAGATAGTAGAAATTATCAGTTGGATTCAATGAATTTCATTGAATTCATCACTTTTTAACAGAAACACAGTACTATGCATGAAATGCATTCACATTTTTCAGAGTAACATAGGTAATTCTTCAAGCCAAATAAAATGCGGTAACAAGGGAAAATAGTTATGTCATGTCTCTTGCAAGGCAAGCCAGGAAAATATTTTTCGTATACCATATGCTGGATTACTGACATCTTTTATCTACAGGTCTGCTATCATGATGAAAGCTAATAATTTTTGTAGGGGTGTTAAGTTCCTGTGACTTGCTTTTCACTACTTTATGTAAGCCATCTTTAACACCTATCACTTCAGTGACCCAAATATACAAGGCATGTAGTTTATTTCAGATACAATCTTGGCAAGTCAGATTCTTAGTTTGGTTCAGAGAAGTCTTGAGACTTGATGTGTCATGCTGATAGGTGTCATTCAGATGGTCCTTTCCTAATGTAACATAGCAGCTTTCCTATAAAATAATAATGGATATAATCCCCACAAAACTCCTGAGCAATACAACATCCTTGTCATGCTGTCTTCCTCCTAAACTGATGTGGAACACTACTTTGTACATAGTTTTTAGTAATACCTCTGCCTACCCTGCGTTAATTATTCTGTACTGAGAAGCAGCATAAGTACTAGCAGGTACTATTAACTGATACACTGAGCTTGCTAACAATTCTGGTATCAGGAGAGTGAACTTGCTGCATCTTAATTTTCATTTGGCACTTGAAACTAATATGATACTTCTAGGAAGAGTAACTGATTTGCTAGTTCTAGGCAATATTCCTGACAAACTGGTACACTCTTGACTGCTATTATCATTACTGCTTGGATATATAATACATTGATATTGATCACAGAGGTAAATTCTTTCACACTGATAATGCAGGTGAAGACAGAAGAGTGTGTTATACAGTATATTTTTTCCAGCTGCACAGGGGACGCACCAACTTTGAGTAGCACAACTTAGTGGTAGTGAACTATACACTCCATAATGCCAGGGGTTCAATAAACTTTGATCACTGTCATTACATGAGTTTTTAAAGAGGAATTTGACTGATCAGTTTGTTTGTATAGGTGCTATAAGTGGTACAGCTTTTCAATGTGCATCATTGATTCCAATATGAAAACACAGTGTAAAATTTAATGTTTCATTCTGGTATAGGGTACTTCTATCTCAACTTTACCAGCTATGAAAAGATCTGTACTTTTTTGCTACCTAATGCTTTATACAAAGCTTTGGCTAGAACCTGAACTGGCACAAATGCATGCTCTCTGGAGGATCTTAATTTGAGGGCAGTTAGTTCAGCTACAGTTTTAATCACTGGTGTATCCATCCATTTCTGGTTTTCCCTGTTAGCTGTGACTTTTCTTGTTCTGCTGGGCACTTTTATGTCGTTTTTCATGTAGCTGTAATACTGGATGATGTATCATATAAGGCATGAGCAACAGATAATGGGCCACGTATCAAAGCCCTACAGCAAGAGGTAAATGAACTAGCTTCCTATTCTTAATCTGCTACATTTCTAACTATGAAATTCAGTAAGTGGTTTGCAGTCAATATTCATGCTCTTTAGGATGTTATTTTATCACTCAGCAATTATTTGAAATTAAAAAGGAATGCTTAAATATTTTTCAGACAAAAAATTCTGAAGGTTTCTGCTTTGGTAAGAGGTTTTTTGACTTCCTACTTCAGTTTTGTCTGCGTTGTTTGGTTTCCAGGGCAATATTACTCTCAAACCCTGTTTGCATCAATGATCAGCCAGCAGGAGGTTTTTTTACAGGTGGCTGATGTTAAAAAGTATTTGAGCTCACACATCAACATTATTGGTCTCACAATTCTTATGTACCCTGTGTCTTCCAACTGCATAGTTGTCTTAAAATTAGTACATGTTACAACTTATGGCAAAAGTTACTCCTTTGCACGACAGAATATGATACTGCTATTTCTCTTATCAAGGTCGTCATAATGTACTTGTTTAAAACAACAGATAATTTTAATTCCAGTCCCTTTGCTGTGATTTGACTCTCGTACTCAGGGCAGTAAGTGTAAACGTTCTTGTACATAACTGTGAAGGACAAAGCCAAGCAAAAGCACTTGCTTCAAGTTCTATATCTGAGAGTGTTACACACATGGTCTCACAATATGAAAGGTTTCCTAAGTTATTAATCTTTGGATCATTGATTATGCATTTTCCTTGTCATGTGTTTAATTATTCATTTATTTACAAATTTCATATGATTTTAAAGTAAAAATTTACACAGATTACAACTGAGAACTTGGTTTGTTTTTTTTTCTTTTTTTCGTCTTTTGTTCCTCACTGTCAACAGTATGATGTTTAATTTATTTTCATTTAAACATACTGAACAGTCAGTAAAATATCTTTCTAAGCTGAGCATTATCATGTAAAGTGAATAAATATTGTCTTCTTTGCATGGAACTGATTAGATTAGTTAATTATTTAGTAAAAGTCACAAATAAACCCAGTGTTCAGTTTTTACCTACCAGAATGAACATGTAATATACAACGTCTTGTCATTCTACCAGGTGAGGTACATAATCTTACAGTATAAACAAAATATCACTTCATTTTTTTTGTATTATAATGCAAAGAACAAAATGATCTTTTTCTTTATACTATCAAATAGCTCAGATTCTCACATCCAAGGCAATGTCTGATGGAAAATAAACTAAAATATAGATTTTAAAGATTGACTAAAACAGTTACAGTATCAGTGACAGGGAGGGAGGAAAGGAAAGAGGAAAGGAAAGAGGGAAGGGGACGGAAGGAGAAGAGGGAGAAGGAGAGGGGGGAGGGGAAAAGGAAGGGAAGAAAAAAAAGAAAAAAGGAAAAAGGAAAAAAAGAAAAGAAAGAAGGAAAGGAAAGGAAAGGAAAGGAAAGGAAAGGAAAGGAAAGGAAAGGAAAGGAAAGGAAAGGAAAGGAAAGGAAAGGAAAGGAAAGGAAAGGAAAGGAAAGGAAAGGAAAGGAAAGGAAAGGAAAGGAAAGGAAAGGAAAGGAAAAGAAAGGAAAAGAAAAGAAAAGAAAAGAAAAGAAAAGAAAAGAAAAGAAAAGAAAAGAAAAGAAAAGAAAAGAAAAGAAAAGAAAAGAAAAGAAAAGAAAAGAGAAAAGAAAAGAAAACAGCCAGAGTCCTGAGGAAGTGAAAAATAATTCAGTCACATGACATGTAAAGCACTCTGTGAGCTGCTTGGCATTCTCATCTCTCGTGCTGTGGTCCTATCTTCCGCAGCAGAAGGAGGTATGCACAAACCCTATAAGACTATTCACATATACATTTTTAAATTCAAAATTAATGAATCACAATTGTACTGCAGTAATCCACTTTAGGACATGATTGACACTTCAAAGCTGTGTCCTGATTAGTTATTTTGTCCTTTGGATTATATTATAGCTATTCATCAACTTTCAGTAATGTGTCTTTGGAACACAATAATTAAAAACTCCATGAAAATCCTATAACTATGATGAATAAAGTAAATGGATGCAGTAAGTAATAACTTTTTTCTGTTTGGGTCCTTCCCATCTCAGTATTTAGCATGCAGATAATTCTTTCTTATGTCAGTTCCACTTTTTCACTTCCCTTCTCCCTCCCTTGAACCTTCAATTTTCCATGATCCATGCCTGGTAAAAATAAAGTACAAATGAACAAAGAGTCCAACTGTACAAGAGTTGTGTCCAGAGAGAATCATCAGCAGTCCAGTCCTATAATGTTAGGAGTTACAATATGAGGGAAGGTAGACTGTACTCACAGGTTTCTTATTTAGTCTAGATTCAAAGACAAAACAACTGAGAGAAAGCTACTGATTAGTCTGAGAGATGTAAGGTGAAAACTTTCGAATTAATGGTCATAATGTGAGGTACCCATGACTGCATCAGAAACTGCCTCAGTACTTCCTAATAGAAGCAACAGTCTTGATAGATGAAACTCATCTAAAGCTCTCTATGATTTAGTTCTTCTCTCCTTTAATGATGCTAAAGGGTCAGCCATTTCTAACTGAAGATCAGAGTCAATACTGAAACTCTCTGAAAACTTAGGCCTTTGCTCCTCAATTTAAAGAGTTTAAATTGCTTACTAGTCTGACAGCAATAAAAATATGATCATCTTTAAATAATTTCTGTTTTGTCCAGTTTTATGTATAATTGTAGTATCCCAGTTAATTTTTTATACTATGTATTGAAATATTGTATTTGTCTGTGTTTCTTATGATTAATTCCTGAAACCCTGTATTGCTGGTTTTGTTAACTATTGTAGTGCACTCACTTCTGAAAGCGAACATCAGTGACAAACTGTTTCTTTCTTTCTTTCTTTCTTTCTTTCTTTCTTTCTTTCTTTCTTTCTTTTTTTTTTTTTTGTGGTTGTTGTTGTTTTTTTGGGTTTTTTTTTTCCTTTTTTTTAATTTATTAATAGAAGCAAGTAAACATTAATTTGAAACCCAGCTCAAGAAAGTATCTAATGCTTCAGACCATAGCAGCTGCAAGTAGACAGCAGAAGCCAGAATCAACAATTCATCCAACATTCTGCTTGTACTTATCTTTTTCATTGCTTTAAGTGACAAATCTGCATCATTCAGCAGGATGGGAGGAAGAGCTGATTCGGGATGATGAATAAAAGAACTTCGTTCAGATCAGGAAATCTGGTAGGGTAACTACTGTAAGGTCTTCACAGGAAAAACAGTCATCAGAAATATTTTTTTTTTCTATAAATGCCCTGTGAAACATATGTAGAGGCTTGGTTTTAACTGTTTGGTGGTTTGGTTTTGATTTTGAGTTTTTACTTAGTTTGTGATAGATGTATTTTTCAGAGGAAATAAAAATAAAATCATGCATTTTGCTTTATTTGAAAACACTATTAATTACAATCTCTAGGATATATTAAGTTAAAGTGTAGTTGTATTTCACAGCTTAGGTAATATTTCACATAAAGACATAGAAATATTCTGTGAACTCAGTAATTCTTTGAATGCTTGGTTTGAGTGGACTTAAAGGATCTTCTCCAGAAGAAGATAATCAACAGTTTCCCAGCATCCAAAACTTTTTCTAGTGTTTCCAGTTTAGGCTCTGTAAAAGACTTTTGAGCTTTGGACATTTTGATCACTGTGTTGATACATCTCTAGGAACATGGATTCATTTTATGGATTCATTCTTTAGATGAGTTTATGGAGTTGTGGGCATTTTGACATTTTGTGAAAATATTATGAACTGTGTTTCCCTTTACAAAGTCCTTCTTTTCAGGGCATGGTCTTTACTGCTCTAGAAGATATTGTCTTCTCATATCCCTGTGGAAAAACAAAAAAACCCAACAAAGTAGAATATTCACACAGAACAAGAATCATTATGAAGTCTCTTAACACAGGCAACTTCTCTTAACCTGAAAACCTTATTTTAATGGTTTTCCTTTTACAGGTCATTTCAACTGCATGATGTTGTGGGACTTAGAGCATTGTATGTGCTTCAGAATGACTTATGGCAGTACTTTTGCATTGTCATTGAAAGGCAGGACAGTAAGTCAGGCACCATATATAGTTTCAAAGGCAAGCTATTCACTTTAGTATGAGAATCTCTATGCAAAACTTGTGGTTGTGTATTTGACTCACCAACAATTGTATATACAGTGCTATGTACTTCATATTCATACTTTGTTTTGCAAGTAGCATTACTTCTGACAAAATGTTTCTTCATTAAATGGAAAATATTAAAAACTTGCCTTTTCAGAAGATGACTATTCTATTGTTTGCTGTCACATATATGAAATACAGTATCACATTGTGAATACGGAGTAAACAAAAGTCAGACTGATAAAAAAATCAGTTCAATGCCAATAATTTTCCAATCAAATCATCAAACAAAATTCAGTTGCCAACCTGAATTTAAAGCATAGAACAAGGTGAACAGCTATTTTTTACCAGCTATTATTTTTGTGCTACTGTCCATCAGAGATGGAAGTATAAAATAGAATAAAACCTATTGTATTCTCTTATTGTTGCTGTGGTTTTCAAGGGTTCAAAGACCAAACTTTTGTTTATGTATACACTTCACTATGCTCTTTAGAACTAATGATTCTTATGTGTGATAATTCAAGTAAGGAAGTAGTAAAGAAATATGGTAGATCACCTCTGGCATATTAATACATGAAGTGGTTGTGTTCAGTAAAAAGAACAGAGATCTCAGCATTGTAATTTGTGCTGCAGATACTACTGCTTCAGAAAGGGAATAACAAAAAGGCACATTAGCAAGAATGATGAAATAGTTACAGAAGAGATCTCTGGAGGGACATTTCTACATGCAGAAAGCTGTGTGTGAGAGAAAAGCTCTGAAGGTACTTGAAGAATAATGGATTTAGGGTCATAGAGGCCATTAGGGTGGCAATATGGTTTAAGGGAGACATAATATGAGGGTAACTATCACTGCTCTGAGGGTTAAAACTAAATAATTTGAGTTAGAAAAACAAGTTATTGGGAAGATGAAAAACTATTAATAGAATACCTAAGGGTACTTTTGTGCAAGGAGAAGGATAGTAGAAAACCACTGCTCTAAACATCACTATCTCTTCTCAGTTAAAGGCATTGTAAAAGCATTGGAAAGGTTACCCAGGAAGGCTGTGGAATTGCCATCCTGGAGACCTTCAAAACCAAGTCTGATAAGATTCTGAACAATGCACTCTAACTTTGAAGCTAGGCTGCTTTGAGCATGAGGTTGGATCAGACAACCTCCAGGAGCTCATTCCAATCTAAATTCTATGACACTATGATTCAGCTTGTCACAGATTGTTCTGAAACACTTGGCAGGATAAAAGTTTTTAAGAAATTTACATAGTGTTCCCTGAAAAAAAAATTAAGAGTATTCAAGTACACAGTGAATATGACAGTTGAGTAAGGATCAGATTTCTGTTCTATAAGAAATTGTGCATTTTCTATGCTCTTCCATCTCTATATAGAACAAAAAAAGCGCAAGAGATTACTTTTTAAAATTTCCCAAAAAACAGAATTCTGAAAATAGCAGCAATAACAACAAAATTGTCCACGGTGATGAACAAGCCTCCCTCTGCAGAACCTTTTCACAATATTATAATATTGTCTTAAATTGGAATCCTTAATTCCTTCTTTCCAAAAAGCTCCAAATACAACACGTTGATTGTACCAAAGTATTCCGTGCTCAAGTGAACACTATGTCTGAAGTTTGAATCCTGATATTTCTGAATAACTCAATTGTTCAGCCATTATCAGTCACTATCATTTCTCTATTTGTACTACAATATGATGTAAAATGCTAAAATGTGTACGGTAGACAATCTGAACTTATATGATAACCTTGTAGGAATGTACCATAGTCTTTTGTGAGAAGAGACTGAGAGTGTTGGGTCAGTTCAGCCTGGAGAATAGAAGGCTGAGAGGGGATCTTATCGATGTTTATAAATATCTCAAGGGCCGATGTCAAGGGGATGGCACCACACTCCTTTCATTGGTGCACAAGGATAGGATGAGGGACAACAAGCACAGACTGAAGCACAGGATGTTCCATCAGAATATGAGCAAAAACTTCTTTACTTTGAGGGTGCCAGAGCACTGGAACAGGCTGCCTAGAGAGGTTGTTGAGTCTTCTCTAGAGACATTCAAAACCTGCCTGGACACATTCCTGTGCAATCTACTGTAGGTGTATGTGCTTTAGCAGGTCCAGAGGTCCCTTCCAACTGTAACCATTCAGTGATTATGTGATTCTGTGATTTAGTATAATAGTGCTAATAGCTCTAATTACTTTTATACCTATTTAGGAGTTTAAAAAACGTATATATGTATCTAGTGAAACAGAATGGATCACAGTAGAAAAATGCTCCAAGCGTTGCCTGAGACCTAGGGAACTTCAAAGCTTCAGGATCCCTTTTTTGAAGCAAATTGAATCACCTTTTCAATTACCTAGCCTTTGCTGTCTCTAAAACTCCCATAGAAAAACCTTCTGTCATAATATTTTAAATAATTTTTTTTGAGAAAAAATGACTTATTCTAAGATCCAGTTCAGTAAATAAACTGCAAGAAATAACATAGAGCTGAAAATCTTGTTTTACATTCTCTTTCACAGACATACCCAGAAATTCTTAATTTAGGATGTTACAAGGCTTTTGTTTAGCTTAAAGAATGTTTTGGAAATCATTAACCAGAGTAATTTTTAAAGAATTGTTATTTAGTTCTCTTACATGTGTTTTAGACGTGTGCAATTAATATACCTGCTGTAAATTTGCCAAATTAAGTTGAAAACATGTGCCTGAAGAACACTTTTGTGTACATAGGATCTGCTTTAAAAAACTAAATGTTCACAGTTGCATGTAACTACTAGTTAATAACCACAATAACAGCAAAACAACTTTACTTTTTGACAATGACACTTAGCGCTGGGTGATATGTACTTCAGTGATAAAGTTGGTAAATCTACAACCATATTAGGTGTCATAGAGGGACCCCAAAGTCAGTTTTAGGGGGCAAAAGAAGTTCCAAACCGGAATTTATTTTTGCTAGAAAAGTACAGCCAATGAACCGACCAAAACAGGGTTTATACAATTAGTTAGCACTCCAATAACATAAGATAAAGGTTTGGGTATCAGTTGAGGAGATTATTGAGGTGCAGCAAAAGAGAATAATGAGGATCCACAGCATGGCTGCACAGACTCACAAGAAACAAAACCAGAGCCCTCTGACTCCAGAATACTACACTCGCCTGATATGGCAAGGACTTACGCTCACCTGGCTAGGCAAGGACTACACTTGCCTGGTCGGCATGAACTACAGTAGATTATCACTCACCCAAATGAGGAGGTGACGTGCTTCCAATCCCAGGAAGTCTCCTTAGATGGCATTCTCACCTAAGGGGAGGTCTCCAACACAGACCTGCTGCTCCAAGAAGACCACACAAAGGGAATCTTAGACAGGAGCCCCGTTTGTAGTCTGATCAGATCTGGCTGCGTGCATTCCAGAAGCTTCTCAGCTTCTCTGGGTCCCTCCTCCTCTGCTAACGACCCTGTCCAACCGACTCCATCACACAAAAGAGCCATTAACTGCCCCATTGAAGGAGAGGGGGATGTACAGTTGCCACAGCAGTTGTCAGAGGGGAGAAGTGCAACTGCCAGAGCAATTCTCAGAGGCGGAGGCGGGGGGAGTGCAACTGCCACAATAAGTATGACCAGTGGATCCACACATATATAATGCATACTTCCGTCATATGTAAATAGTTCCATTTAGTACAGGACTAATATGGATAACTTAATTGGTCTAAATTACTTAGAGCATTGATAATATAATAGTTTTTTTCTCCCTGTAGTTGTAGACTAAAAATACCAAAATACTAATTGCAAAGACAACAGAAATTCTCTCCCTCACTAACTATTGAATGCTATGTGAGACAATATTTCACAATATAAGACATTATACTGTGTAGGGCTGGGGTGGGGTGGTGGAGTCCTTTTTTTAAAAGGAGAAAATACAAAGTTCTGGTGCTTTTAAGGTTATTTAAACAGTAAAAAAAATCAATTTTGTAAGAAATTCTACTGATAAATAAATTGTACATTTTATGTTCCATTCAGGGTGGAAAAATATATTCTTAGGAAAAAAACACATTGGAAGTCACAATGTGTTCTGGGTTATGTATTGTGTAGAAATTGGTCTGTCTCTAGCTTGTTATTAAAAGCAGAGGAAAAAAGGAGGAAGTAAGTAAAAAACATTTTTCAAGTGTTAGCAGCTGCAAAAAGTGTATATTATCTCAAAAAAATTTAGACTGAAGCAAAATTTCAGCCTTTCAGAGTGTTACACTCTCAGTCTCCATTATGTAATGATATGCTGAAATGATAAAATGGCAGCTAAACTCCAAAACTTGAAAGGGGTGTATGTTAACTTGTAGATATAAGGCCTTAATTCATCTACTTTGAATCTTTTCCAGATGGAAATGAAGAGCAAAATAGCATAAACCAGATGTTTACCTCTAGAGAGTAGCTTCCTACTGTCACTGAAATCTCAGTGGCTGAAATTTAAGTGATGATAGGATTATTTTTATTTGCATAGCATTGTGGTGTTTACAATACATGAGGAATAGATATGACCCTGCATTTTATGTCCCTGTCTGTGATTGCTTCTTCTAATGCCCAGTTGTGGTTTCAGGTACAAGTTGTGACTCTGGCCTTGGCCAGGGCAGCTGCTGCTTCATCCTCTTTCAGCACAGACTACAAACACCTGGGTTTATATATTTAGTTATATAGTGTTATATATTTAGTTTATATTTCTTCTGTTTTCTTTCACTATCCAGTGTCCTTTTCATGATTCACATGTTGAGAAGCCTGACTCTCCTCCTGAGTCCTAATCAGACCCATATTTTCCATCTGTTCTCTCATGGTGATGCAAGTTAGATTGAAATATCACCCTCATCAACTTCTTCACAGAACATACAAGCCACATAATCTTTTGCCATACAGAATTCAGAGAATATGAGGTAATGCACTCTCTCCTGTGACTCTCTTCTTTTTGAGAGGTAAGATACCTTAGACTTACTGCTTGAGTATTCCCAGGCTAACTAAAATGAAGTGGTTTATGTTCAAATTCTAGCTTCTGTTGGAGTTTCCTGTTCATGTACTCCTGAATTGTGTCATTAGTAAAGACTTCAACTATTAACATTGATAGATCCATTTGAATCTATCTAGAGTATTTAATTTTAAAATTAAGCTTTTGATTCCATTGTTCCTTCAACTTTCACTGTGGGAAAAAATCTCAACATGATTTTAGGCCTCATCATGAAAAATTTTGTTTATATACTTTGTGGTCTTTCATCCTCAGTGGTTCCTTGTGTGCAAAAGCCATTAAGGAGATTCTCAGAATGAGTAGTAACGTAGACAGACAATTTTGTCTTTTTTTCCCAGATGGTCATGAAGAAGATACGAGTCTGGTAAGGCTGGGAAGTTTGTAGCAGCAACAGATCCAAGTCATCTGTCCTGTAGGAAGGATCAGACATTGGATCTGAAGGAGAGCAGATAAGATATTTGAGTTATTGCAGGAGACTAAAATTGTGTGGGTTGTTTTTTTTTTTTCTTTTCCCCACAAAGTGAAGCTGTCTCTTAAAAGAAAAAAATATGCTTGAAGATGACTGGTGAAGCATATTACCATTAAATTATAAGAAGAGAGTGCAAAATAAACTGAACTACTTCTCCAAGTGGAGAACTGAAATGAGTGATAGAGATGACTTCAAAACAAGAAGGGAGGAATGAAAGCAAATTAGCATCAGACAGTGTAGCAGTGATTTTCAAGGTGGCAAGGATAAATTAGAAACATATTGCTGAGAAAGATGCATATTGCTATGGGAAAAGGCTGTAGTTAACATCTTCTCAGTAGTGTTTCAGGCAGGCTGATATTTAAAGTCTGGGGAGGTACTTCAAGCCAAGTACTTCCAATACGGTGCAATCAACAGTTTATTTTACCAGCCAAACCAGATGCGCGCGCTTTAATAGGAAGTTTAGAGCCTGGTAAACTTGCTAGAATCTGTCCTGCAGCTGCTGCAGTTTTAAGGGGATGAACAGGCTGCAGTCAATTCAAAATAGTTCATTTGGCCCAAGGGTGAAGTGACAGTTTAACATGCCAGGCATGTCAGTATAGGTTTCATGGTAAAATAAACTACATTCTTTGGAGTTTGGTTCTTTGTTGTTGTTGTTGGTTGGTTTGGTTTGGCTTGTTTGTTTGTTGGTTTATTTGAATAGATTCAAGATTGATACAACCTCCAGTATTTTTTGGTCATGACTGCCATTTTTTTTTTCATGCCATGGGAACATCTTTATCTAATTAATATTTCAAAAACATTTGCAGAAATAACTTTATTCAGAGGTGCACATAACTTCTCATATCTGATGGGTACTAAGGAGGTCAGACCACTCTTCTGAGTAAAAAGCGCCTGCAGCATCAGCAGGTAATGCAGAATGCTCTGAGCCAAGACACTGCTAAGACAACAAATGATACAGGAGAGCATGCCAAGGAATATGAACTTTCTAACTAAGTGCAGACATCTTTTAAGCAATTCTGAATGTGTTAGAGTTGTCAATTTACATGCATATGACTACCCAAGCTTCCTTTTCCCCTTCTGACTTTCATTCAGATCATTCCTGTTCTGAATGAAGTGATGGTCTACTGCGCAAGCAATACCAGTCACTGTGACAAACACAAGAGGAATTCGTACAGAAGTGCCTGGAAAAGAAAGAATCTGTTAAAATGGCATGGCAGTATCAACCAAATGTGTAAGAAAGGAAAGGGCAAAGGAAATGAAAGAATGAATGAATGAATGAAGCTCAAATTAAGGACCAGGAAGGAACTCTCTCACATTTTGGGGAAGTTAATAATACATCACAAACACTCAGACCAGGATCAATGCAAACTACATGGAAAAAGAAGCTAAAATCCCAGAGCAACTAGAGACAGGACTTTAGACTGTTTAAGCTGGAAATGTCCTGTGGCTACAGAAGTCAGAGAAAAGAAAAGCAGATAGTTTTTAAGATTTCTGTACATAATACATATGTGGAAACGTAAGGGAAATCATACAGATGATAGAAGTAGTGCTCCTACCCTGCTGTTAAATTGAATTATGACCAACCTTCATCTCATGCTATGCATTGGACATTGTTCCTCAACACTCATACAGCCCATTTTAAAGTTTAGATGAACTCAGCTTTCCTGATTCTCAGAGTCACTTATCATTTTGTCCCATCTTCCAGTTGTCTAAAGAATGGCAGTTGCACATCCCTCTGAAATGTGGAGCCTTCAATGGGGCTCTTTTCACACTTTTTGTGCCCCATTGTGCCTGTCCCCACATACACACCTAGGGTGATACCAAAGTGTTGACAGTCACATCTTCCCCTACCCCGGGGCAGCGTGACTCTACCTCCACCAGCTGGTGGGGCAGGAGGGATGGGACCTTCGGTCAATTGACCGGGTCCTTAACAGGAGCCTGAGTCAACTGACAGTGTCGTTAGCAGAGGAGGTGTCCAGAGTAGCTGCAAAGCTTCTGGACCATGTAGGTAATGCCTACAGCCAGATCTGACCAAACTATAAAATGGAGTTCCCACCAAAGGCCCCCTTTAGGAATGGTCTTCTTGAAGCAGTGGGTTTGTGAACTGGAGCCCTCTCCTTAGACTGGGATGCTGTCTAAGGAGACTTTCCAGGACTGAGAGCACCTCACCTCCTTGTTTGGGTGTTTGATTATTTACTGGATATATCCTTGAATGAGTCCTTGCCTAACCAGGCAAGTGTGAGTACTTGCCTAATCCAGGTGAGTGACTATTTCTGGTGGGTACTCTGGAGTCAGAGGGTTCTGGTATTGTTTCTTGTGATTGTGTGTATGCACTCTGTGGATCCACATTATTCTTATTTTGCTGTACCCCAATAATCTCCGCAACTGATATCTGAACCTGTATTTTATGTTATCGGTGTGCTAACTAATTGTATAGATCCTTTTTCTGGTCTGCTTATTGGCTGCACTTTTCTGGCTAGAATAAAGTCTGTTTTGGAACTTGTTGTTCACCTAAAACTGACTTTGGCGTGCCTCTGTGACAATAGGAAAACAGATATAATTAGCAGCTTTAATTTTCCTTCTATGTGTCTGAATTTTCTACTATGACATTATTGTTCTTGTTTTTTCCTTTCTCCTTAATATAGCAATGCAAAGATAGGGGCATTTTTTGGTGTTATTGTTTTATTTTGGTTGTTGTTTGGAGTGTGTTTTTTTGTTTGTTCTTGTTTTGTTTGTTTGTTTGTTTGTTTTTTGTTTTCCCAAGAATGAATCTACCATTTCTAAGTCAGTAAAGTATCTACATAGGTTGTATTTCAAGCACATGTCCAGAACGTGTCTTACTATAGAAAAGCAGCAACTGAAAAAAAAAAAAAAGCTGAAAAGGAGGATTTTCAAAATTTACTGGTGGGAATTTGAGGCACAGAAAGGCGAAGAAATAAATTCAGAGGCATAGTACCTAAACTTCTAAACACATTAATTTCTTCATAAAATTACATCAAAAGGACTTTGGTTAGACAGTAACAGTATGTCACAGAAGTGATCTTCTTTTTCCTTAGCTCAGATTGTTATATTTGTTTTATTTCATTTTTTCTTTTGGAAATAAAAAACATTTAATACCCAATCAGAAAATTATGGTGCAAATATTCAGTTTTGACATACCAGAAATTCCAAATTAATTTTAAGTTAAAATAATATGTGTTGATATTTTATGATCACAGTTTTAAAAGGAACAGAAACAAGAAGAAAGAACCTTTCTTTAACAGTTAAATATAATTGCATAGAAAAAAAAATATTGGATTAGTTCCTTAATCACAAACTTATCCTCTCCTTTTTCAACAAACTTCATTCATCTTCATTCTGATAATTTTATATTTTAATATTGGTGTAGGTAGAGTGGAGTTTTCAAAAGTATCCCCTAAAAATTCCATTTTCATCAAGTGAGTAATAGTTCTCTGTTTTTAGAGCTTTTCAATCAGAGAGAGTTGTTCTTCATTGTTTTCTATTTTACAACAACTCAAGATTTACTTCCTTGAGACATGTTTAGCATGCTTTCAATAATCAGGTCCTTGAAGTTCTTGCACTGGCTGTTCACAAGTGAATTTTATTTTCAGGTACATTGTTCTTTTTAAAATCAGACAGGTTTACAAGATTTAGCGTGCAATTATAAACCATATATGTATCTTCGACTGTTCATTTATTGTTAATATTTGTGGATTAGTTTTTCCTTTGACATAAAACTGAAGCATTTTGTTAATAAGATTTTAGTGGATAGTTTACAGGTTGCTCAGTGAAAAAGAAAAAGAATCAACCACAGACAAGGAGGACAATTTGGCAAAAGAAAGAAAGGAAGCTAAAAAGGATGATCTGTTTCTAAAGAGTTTGAAAGAAGCCTAATTAAAAAAAAAAAAAAGAATTAAAGGTTCAAGAAGCTGACAATTGTGATTAGGTCCTCAGGAGACATAGGAGACATAAATCATTATTGTGGGTTTTTTTTGTTTGTTTGTGTTTTTGTTTTTGATTTTTTTTTTTTATTTTTTTTTTAATGAGACCTACTAAGTAATGTAAAAGACTCAAAGTAACTTTAACTGTGTATTGCAAATGGAAGCTCCATTTCAATACACACATTTAAAATATGGACAGAATATAGTTTGAGCTTGATTTGTTACTCATGCTGGAACACATATTTTCATAAAATCCTGAACCTTAAACACTGCTATTTAGTAGAAGATTGTGTACTTGAAATTCAAACCATTAAATAGTCCCCATTTTTAGTAAATAGCACAAGAAGAACACAGAAGCCTGAAAAAATAAAGAAAACACAGAGGATGAGGACATGAAAGACAGAAAACAGCAAGAGGAAGAAAAAAGAAAAAGGAAAAATAAATGCTCTGTAACAGCCCTTTAGGAAAATGTATGGAAACAGAGGACGAGGTAGTGTCAAGGTTTGATTGCAGGGTGACAATAAACCATGGCAGATGTATTGTTAACCCGCTCTCCCCCCGCCTCCCCCATTAGCCCCTCCTTCTTCCCCCTTCCCACTAAGGACAGGCGATTGGGAGGGAAAGAAGGACCGAGAGAAGAGAGTTGGAAAAATTAAAAATGTTTTACTAATGCTACTAATAAAAATAGATAAAATTATACAAAATATACAAAACCAAATTTGAAAGTCCCAACAACTGCTCCAGAAGATGTAAGGCTGGCACCCGAGGTCCTGAACTGGACTCTGCAACCAACCAGAACTGGATTCAGTCTGTCACTAAGCCTCAGTTCGCAGGGACAACTCGCAAGGTCAGTCCTAATGTTTGCTGTAAGGAAAAGGGATGAGATCCTCATGATTTCCCACTTTTCTATGAAGTATCACCTGAATGGGATGGAACACCTAGTTGATCAGTTTCAGTTCACTATTTCTCATTGCCCCTCATACGGGACGTGCATCCATCCTTATCAGTTCTGTGACCTTGCATTCCATTGCTATGTCTACCAAAACATGTATCTAACTTTCAGAAAAGTGCAGTTAGTAAGAAGACTTTAGCTGACAAGAAAATTCACTAAAAGAGAAACTTGTTTTTTATGTAAAGACTTGTTTCCTATGTAAAAACAAAACACATTACTGTGCTGTCCTCCTGTCTTTAGGATGCGAGACTCGTTAAGGGATGAGGAACTTACCAACTCTAGAAGTTTTATTTTTGTCATGGAAAACCTGGTGAAATGCTTCGAATTGGAATTTCAACCAGAAAGGTAAAACAACACTTGAAGGGGGGTGGCTAGAGTAGTTGTGTGGGAATCCTTTTCAGAAACTTTATTTCACCTTGCAAAGCAAAGGATGAAATTTTATGTGTCCCTTTCTGAAATCTACTGTTTAAATCTAATGTATTTCAGCAGTGAAACAGAAATCAGACTTCCTGTGGGACTCCTAGTCTTTACTAGTTCGCAAGAATGCTAGGGCTCTTTGCCTCAGTCAGTGACAGAGTGAAATGACAACACAGTCACACTATGATGAGAGCATTCTATACTCATGGGAAAGCAACTGAAGGACATAGTGATAAATGTGATGTATCTTACTGATTTATTTGTGTAACTCTATGCTTGCATAATAGTACAAAGGAGAGATGAAAAGTGAGAGCAGAGCTCTGTTTAATGAATGAGGTGTAAGAAGAGAACAGCTCAAGACAATAACAAATTACATAAGTAAAAAAAAATTATCTAAATGGAAGCTGACATGAGCAGATGCTAGGACTTCATCATAGGGTTCTTATTGTTTGGTCTGTTTTGATTTTTTTAGTTTTAAGTTTTAGTGGAGGTTGATGAAACCTGCCAGTGAATGTTTTTCTGTTCCTTAGCAGCACAACTTTGAGATATTTTTCTCTGAATTACTCTATCTTGAAATAAAACCTGTGGTCTCATATGAATTTTGACATGGTTTAGTTTTTCAATCACTACAAAATATATTCACCACTGTAGCACTGTTGGGCTTTTGTGTGTCAGTTGCTTAGAAGAATTCACTATGTGTCTCCATAAAGCCTAAAATGCAGAGAGCTTATCTGGGAGGCAAATACAGTTTTACTTCACCTTCACCTTCCACAACTGTGAAAGATGTCAGTTTCTAAAGCACTCAAGCTGAGAATTCAGAATATCCTCAGAATAGTTCAGTTGTCTCACACCAGTGTTTTCTTCACTTATTCCTGCCATTTTCCTGGTTCTCCATTTTTCATTAATGACAGGAAGATTAACCTTCTCACTATGTATATTAATTGGATATATCCTCTGTATTTACTACAGTGATTGTGTTGTTATAAAGAATAATCTTTAAACTGAATACTCATCTTTATGTAAGTGACTGAGTGCTGAAACATCTTAAGTGTTCTAGTAGCCAGCAATCATGAATAAGCCTTTAAAGACTGGAATAGTTTCAAATGCTATTTGCTCTACTGCCAAAAATTACATTTTTAAATGTCTGCGCTTTGCCTTTATCTCACACAGATATCACTGGAGCTGTGCAAGATGTTACTTCTTATTTAACTGAAAACTGGCATTTCAAAATTTTTCTTGTTCAAAATCAAATAAAGATTTATTTTTCTAATAATTTTTCATGAACCAGATTTTTTTAAACATCAACAAATTTTCAATTTGCAGTTTTGTTCTATAAATACAAAACATTTTCTTCTTTTGATTTTATAATTTGACAGTATTTCATGGCATAATAGGTTCCCATCATGCACTATTAATGCTTCCTATCATCATATGTCATATAATACATAGAATCATAGAATATCCTCAACTGGAGGTGTCCCACAAGGATCATTGAGTGCAACTCCTGACTCCATAAAGGCAACCTAAATTTTAAACCATACATCTAAGAGCATTGTCCAAAAGTTTCTAGAACACCTTCAAGTTTGTGACTGTGACCAGTTCTCCAGGGAGCTTATTCCAGTGCTCGGCCGCCCTCACAGTGAAAAGCTTTTTCCTAATATCCAGTCTGAACTTTCCCTGACATAGCTCTAAGCCATTTCCTTGCATTCTGTCACCAGACATCAGAGAGAAATCAGCACCTCCTTCTTTGCTGCCCTCACAAGGAAGTGGTAGACAGGAACGTCTTTCCTCAGTCTCCTCTTTTTTGGGCTGAATAAACCTAGTATCTTCAGCTGCTTCTTACAACTCATGCCCTCTAGTCTTCTCACTATCTTCACTGCCTTTGTTTGGACACATCCTAATATTTTTATATCCTTGTATTGTGAAGCTCAAAACCACATACAGAACTCAAGGTGAGGACACACCACTGTTAAGTACAATTGGACAATCACTTGTTTTAATCGGTTAGATATACTGTGCTTAATACAGAATCACAGAATCACAGAATCGACTGGGTTGGAAAAGACCTCAGAGATCATCAAGTCCAACCCTTGGTCCAGCTCTAGTCTGTTTAATAGATCATGGCACTAAGTGCCATGTCCAACCTCACTTTAAAAACCTCCAGGGACGGCGAGTCCACCACCTCCCTGGGCAGGCTGTTCCAATGCCTGATCACTCTCTCCGTAAAGAATTTCTTTCTAATATCCAGCCTAAATTTCCCCTGGCAGAGTTTAAGCCCATGCCCCCTTGTCCTATTGCTGACTGCCTGGGAGAAGAGACCAACCCCCACCTGGCTATAACTTCCCTTCAGGTAGTTATAGAGAGTGATGAGGTCACCTCTAAGCCTCCTCTTCTCCAGACTAAACAAGCCCAGCTCCCTCAGCCTCTCCCCATAGATCTTATGTTCAAGTCCCTTCACCAGTCTTGTTGCTCTTCTCTAGCCTTTATAGTCAGTGGACAGAAATAGGTATCTCCAAATGAAAGTTCTTTTCAAATATTTATTGCCATCCTATAATGTGGCTATTTAAACTTCCACTGCCAACAAAAGATGGGTTACAGTTCTCAAATTCAATTGTTGCTTGTTCTTGCTAAGACACTGCCACCTCTCCTGCAGTTACATAAATATTGATATGTGCTCACTGTTAATCAGGTTTAAACTGACCCGGGAGGAAATTATAGCAGTATTTCTACTAAAAATAGGTCAGGAAACAAGCCTTCTTGTTTATTGTAAAGGAAACAGAAGAAATAACGTAATATTTGCACAGATTCTGTGTACATTATCATTCACGTATAAATGATAAAAATTGTAGCAAATGGACCTGAATAATTTGCATGTGAATAAATTTTTTTAATTTTTGTTATCCACAGATGCTGCAATATGGAAAAGATTCACATAATTGCCAATATACAAATGCTATTGGCAATATTCTTTGGAAATTAGGTCTTTTCATCCATACCGGCTTAAAATACATTTTGGTTCCAGATTTTTATATCTCACAAGAAATTAACTTATAATTCACAAATGTAGCATAAAAATGTTAAAACATAAGTAGAAATGAATTTGCATTTTGACTTAGAAACACAGAGCATTCAAAACTCTGGTTAGAAATACTGCTGGAGAAAAAAAAAAAAAACACAACAACAAAAACAAACCAAACCAAACCACAAACCCAAACGTACTGTAGATCGGATCAATCACAAAGAACAAGGCCTTCAGAAAACTGTGACCCTGGCTCTCAAAATATTTTACAGTAACACATAAAACATGGTTTGTAGTATAAGTTCCAAAACTTTAATTAGCCTTTAACATATTTTGGGTTTGTTTTTTTTTAATGTCCCTCTTTATTACTCATGGCAATGAAGCAAACTACATATGCATCTTCAATAAAAGCACATTGGCTCATTAATCTTCTTTTCAGTTACACATAAATATTAACTATGATGAACATTAAAGCTTTTTTTTTTTTTTTTTCCCTTATATTGGACAAATTTTTGAATCCTCTCACTGTCCTGCCCCAATAGGGGAGAGAAGCAAATGGGAAGGGAGAAACTTGGATTGAAATAAACACAGTTAAAACAAACAAACAAACAAACCAACCAACCAAAATACTAATACAGTACTAGTAAATACATATATAAAATAGAAATAAAAGATAGTCAAGTCAATTCCTCATGAACACCCTGAGGAGCCAGTCCCAGAAAACAACACCTAGTTCCAAAGCCAATCCCAGAGAGAGAAAAAAGAGGAAAAAGGCAGAAAGGCTCAGAGGTCTCTGCAAAATAGCAAAAAGCTGAACTAAACATTCCGTACCAAACTCCCCCAACTTGATAGCAAGAGCAGGGTCGCCCAAGAGACCAAAAAAACACCCCCCAAAAAAAAGAGAGAGCAACCCTGAAAGCTCTCTCTTTAAATATGAATTATTATGCTAATGGGATGGAATATTCTTATTGATCAGTTTGGATGTCAGTCAAACTCTGCCCCATCCATGCCCCACTTCCTCAATGCCTCACACCTGTGGGCAGAGCACTCAGAATGTCCTTGGCTCTCAGACCAGAGCAATTAAAAACATTAACTCTGTCCTGGGGTGTTATCTCTCATTCTCAATCAAAGTTTAAATAACGAGTGTGCTAGCTATGAAAAAGAAAGGTTTATAACTCCATGAAGTTAACCCATTAACCAACACAGACATATAGGAAAAAAACATTGCTTTCTCACTGTTTTAAAAATTAATGTGAAAAATGGAAATAATTATTCAGAAAACTGTACGTTTAAGAGTTTCATCCTTCTATCTCACTTAGTCTTAAAATTACAATAGCCACCATGTGTTATGCTGCCATTGCATTCTGTCTTACAGCTATTTTTTCTGTAAATCCTTGTTTTGACATATTATTACACTGATTAATTAATCTAATCCATTGCTCTGTTCTTTATTATAAGGATAAAGGACACATAAATGATCTGGCAAACTTTTCCAAACTGTTGAAACATTCTCCTCATTTTGTAGTCAATGTCTAGCATTTTTTGTTAACTCATTGTTGCCTTTTTTATGTGATCTTGAGCTCACTTCTAATAGTTTCAAATGATAATATAATTTTATTCTTATAGGGAAACCTGCAGTATAACAATACACACATGCATAATAACTCCCAATTCATTCATTAGACTGAGATATCTCAAAATTATAAAATCATAAATTTAGGTAGGATCTCGGCGGGGGGTGGAATAAGATGCAAATACATGCCCAAACCCAGAACAACTTCAAAATTACAATTGGTTTAAGAGTTAGATCCTTTCTTTCAAAGCTAGTCTCACTGCATTCTGAATATGTACAAGGGTGAAGATTATACAATCTCACCAAGCAGTTTGTTCTAGTGCTTGGCTTAGTTCACTATGAAGAGGGTTTTCCTTATATCTAGATTGTTTTCTTAATGCAAAATATGCATAATACATTGTCTCTTGAGCTTTCACTGTGCACCCAAGGAGAAGATCTCAGCAAAACTGCTTCTTGTACATTGTGCTCCTGTCCCCGAATCATTTTAGCAGCTCTTCTCAAGAAAAACTTGTTCCAGTTTTTTGATGTGTTCCTTGTAAAGGGAAGTCCAAAACTGGACACAGTACTACACATGTAATTTCACAATACCCAGTAGAAAGGAGCAGCATTTTTTTTACAAGCTGTCTACATGCTTATTAATGTGATACAGTGTATTGTTGACCTTCTTTGCCAGGGCTTATGCTTAACTTCTTGCCTGCTAGGTCATTAATTGGGAACCTGCTCTCTGGCCAGCTGGCAATGCCGAGACTGTACTGGAGCATTCCACCTTAAGTACAAAACTTTGCAAATTTTGTCAAACTTCAGGAAATATGGCTGCAAAGATATTATGGCTGGCTGTGAAAATATTGTTAAAATCAAAGTAATTTACATACATGGCTCTCCCCTCACCCACACAGCCAGACATCTCACCAGTCAAGACCATCAGGCTGCTAAAGCAGCTTTGGTAAATACATGCTGGCAGTTCCAAATCTCCCTCTTTATGTAGGTGTAAATGACTTACAGCAGGATTTGCTTCAAAATCTTGCAGGGTAAGAAGATGAAGCTGACTTTTTTTGTTCTCCAGACCTTCCTTCCCTCCTAGATGTGAAATTTCCATTTTTCCATTCTAAGAGCAGCTTCACAATGTTGTTGGCTGTTGTGGGTTAGCCCCAGTAGACAGCTAAGCCCCACATAGCTGCTCGGTCATTCCCCCTAAGCAGAACGGGGGAGAGAATCAGAAAGGTAAAAGTGCAAAATCTCACAGGTTGATAAAAAGGTAGTTTAACAGCAAAAGTAAAAGCTGCATGTACAAGCAAAGAAAAATAACAAATTCATTCACAATTGTCTATCTGCAGGCAGGCGTTCAGCCATGTCCGGGAAAACAGGGCTCTATTGTGTGTGATTTGGGAAGACAAGCGTCACAACCCCAAACTTCCCCTGCTTCCGCCTTCTTCCCCCATCTTTTACTGCTGAGCACAAAGTCATATGGTATGAGATATCCCTTTGGTCAGTTGAGAGCAGCTGGCCCATCTGTGTCCCTTCCCAGCTCTTCATGCGTCCCCAGCCTACTCATCAGTGGGGCAGTGTGAGAAGCAGAAAAGGCCTTGAGGTTGTGTAAACACCATTCAGCAATAACTAAAACATTAGTGTATTATAAGCATTGTTTTGGTCACAAAACCAACATATAACTCCATACAAGCTGCTGTGAAGAAAATTAACTCTATCTCAGCCAAAACCAGTACATCAGCTCCCTTAGTGCTCTCAGATGAATCCTATCTGGTCCTATGAAGTTCTGGATGTCCAGTTTGTTTAAGTGGTCTGTCACAGAGGGACCCCAAAGTCAGTTTTAGGTGGCAAAACAAGTTCCAAAATGGACTTTATTCTGGCCGGAAAAGTACAGCCAATGAACCGACCAAAACAGGGTTTATACAATTAGTTAGCACACTGACAACATAAGATAAGGTTTTGGATATCAGTTGAGGACATTATTGGGTTGCAGCAAAATAATAATCAGGATCCATAGTGTGCATGCACATACTTACAAGAAACAAAACCAGAGCCCTCTGCCCTGGATACCCATAGGAAATAAACACTTGCCTGGTTTGACAAGGACCACACTCGCCTGATCATCAAGGACTACACCTGGCTAGTTGGCAAGGATTACACTTGCCTGGTTGGCAATGACTTAAATTATCACTTACCCAAACGAGGAGGTGAGGTGCTCCCTGTCCCAGGAAGTTTCCTTAGATGGCATTCCCACCTAAGGGGAGGGCTCTGGCACAGACCCGCTACTCCGAGAAGACCTCACAAAGGGAATCTTCGGTGGGAACCCCATTTTGTAGTCTGATCAGGTCTGGCTGTGGGCATTCCAGAAGCTTATTGGCTTCTCTGAGTCTCTCCTTCTCTGCTAATGACTCTGTCCAACCAAGTCTGGGTCCCACAAAAGAGCCATTAACTACCCATTGAAGGAGAGGGGGATGTATAACTGCCACAGCAGTTCTCAGAGAGGGCGGAGTGCAACTGCCACATAGTCCCAAATACAAAGGACAGTCATTTGCTCACTCCTCCTCCACAGTGGGATAGGGGAGAGAATCAGAAAAAAATAGTAAATCTTGAGGGTTAAGATTAAGACAGTTTAAGAGGACATAAAGGGAAAATAATAACAATAATAATAGTAATAGTAATAGTAATAATAGAATAATAGAATATGTAAAACAATTGGTGCACAATGCAATTGCTTACCACTCATTAAGCCAATTTTGGTTTTGTCAGGAAGTCCTTTTCAACCATTCTGGCCATGCTTGTTCAATCTTCTGTACACCAAATTGGACTATTTTTGAACTTTGATAATATTAACAGGTCCCTTAAGTTCATTCAATAAACATGCCTTAGCTCCTCTGCCCTTCAGAGCAGTCTTACTAGTTGACTGAACAAAGATCAAGTCTGTGCTCCTGAACCCAGAGCTGTTATTCTGTTACTTGTTTTTCTTGCTTCCTTCAGGACTGTAAATTCCACCATCTCATGGTTGCTTCAGTGAAGTTAGCTTTCACATCTCTAACTAGTTCTTCCTTTCCATTGAGAAGAGTGGTTAAAAAAATCTAGTAACATTGCCAGTAACAGGCCATAGGCTTTGTATTGTCACCAATGTAGACTGCATATCTTGGTTGGACACACTTTGTCCTTGACAGACATCAGTTTGTTCTGGCTGTAGGCTTTAGCTTGTTCTGATTATGACTAACAGCTCTAGCAGTAAGATGATTGTTGCTTATCTTCTTGTTAACTGAGCTTGCTGAATAACATGTGTGTTATAAAAACTTGAGTAGTCACTAATCTGCATTAACCCTTTATGTTAACAGTGCTAGGGGAGGGGCTACTGTGTAACTGCCTAGTAGCTAACCAGAAAAATGTAATAAAATTGTTTTTAGGAACTGATAGGGAAAGAGCAAATAAGCAAGCTACACAACTAACCAAGGCAGATCCAAGACACAGAAGGGACAAACTTCCATAGTCAACTTCACACCTCTCATGGCAAAGAGCTAGAATACTGACAGCCCTTCATAACTCCCCCCATCCTTTCTGAGAGACTGGTATTATCAACCATAGGTTACACAGGATCTCCAAAAGACATAATACACTTACAGTAGAAAAAGGGTAGATATTAAAAAGTTTATGTGGGAGAATTTTTACTTTGTTACTAATGAGTTTTTTTTCTGAATTAATTAGACAATTTACACTATAAATTCTATCATCATTTTGACTGGATTGCATATGATTTTTGTTGTATTTTTACTAGGCAGTTAAAACATTAATTAGTTCAACAATAAATTACTGGATCTGCATGTACAGTGTGTTCTCTTTTTGCCAGTAAGAAAATTTCAAATTTACTGGCCCAAAAGAGCAAATCTCTAGTTGGCTATCCAGCACCTCAGTTAGAAAATTGTCCCCAGTACAATTCAGAATTCTCTTGAATTGCTAATGTTATGCTACATTGCCCTTCTAATAAGTAACAGGGTGGTTAAAATATCCCACGAGAACCAGAGCTTAAGGCTATGAATCTTCTCATTATTTAGAAAGGTTTTGGCCACTTATTTTTCTAAATGTGACTGTTTGCAGCAGACGCTGATGATATTTTCCTTGCTGGTCTCATCTCTGATCCTGGCCCATAATTTCTCAGCCAACCATCATCTATACAATAGCAAAGCTTTGTGTATTTTTGCTGCTCTTTGGCATACAGCACTATCTTCCCACTTTTGTTTTCCTTACCAGTTCTTTCCAAAAGCTTATATCCACTCAGAACTCCTGTTATGTTTCTCAGGCTGTATGCATTCCTATACTGGCACTTGGTATGGAGTCCAGCTGTGCCTCTGGCTGAGGGAAACATGAAAGCTTCCCCTACCATGTTCTCCTCATTTCCCCACAGTCCTTCAGTATGGTCTTCACCCATCAACTAACCTGTTATAAATTTCTCCTTTAAATATTTTGCTTCTTGAAATGTATTTAATATTTATTTTTCCCTCAAAAAAAGAGATATCTGTATAAATTGTCATTGATATCTACAGAGCCATGACCATTTATGTTATCCACATGCTGGTATGTAGTTCTATGTAAGCCTTTAAATATAATTTGAATCTAGACAAGAAAATACGTATCTTGGATGTAACAAGCGCTAGGGGTTCAAGACTCTTAAAAATATGTTTTTAAGTGGATTTAGGAGGTTTATTTTGTGTAAAATTTAAAAATCTTGTCTATAAACTCATCTTTGTCTTCTTGCATTTGTATATAAATGCATTCAAAGTTCATCCTCTGGAAATGTCTCATATTTAGGTTAAACCTTTTAAACTATGTTGTAAATTATTAACTGCTCAGAGAAAAATTTTATCCTATGTATAGAAAATATCTAACTACACAGACTTTGTTTCTTCTTTGATTTTGTGACTAGGACTTTTACTGTCATCGTTGGCTGCCAGATGAAACATACAAATGACTCTTTCACTAGTCTTAAGCTTTTAGTAACCCATATTTTAAAAGAACTTTTGAAACACATAAGAAAAATCTTCTGTTGTTTAAATTTTACTGAGTAGATCAAACATCCTTGTTTGTTCAGAATCTTCAGGTACTTTCCTTTCATATAACCTTCTTCATCATACAAATCTATCTGTCTAGTGATATCAAAATGGCAAGCTCAAAATTTGAAATTCTTAACATTTCTTGTGTTATGACTGATTGTATTAAAGAACAATGAGAGTGTTCACCTCAACTAGCTTTAGAATCCTGTTGTAGAAATAATCTACATTTAAGCTATTTGAATCCTCTTCATCATTAAGACGGAATGGTCTTCAGCAATGCATGTGACCTATATAAGGTATCTATTTTAAGAAGAAACAAACAATTCCTTGGAGATACTATAAGCTATAAAGGGAACTGAAGGATGAAAAAATTTTGACTAGATGCAGATATTTATAGTGCAAATGACTTAGTCTGACTGAGTCACTTTAGACTTTCTTTGTGACTAGTGAAGATAAAGATGCAGCAGTATGCTAAAACAAGTTCAGAGACATTAAAAACAGCCCTCTGGGTCAAACAGACATAGAAGACACTATCATCCATTCCATAGCCAGTGCAGAGACAGTGTCTGAAACAATCATCTTGGTTCCTGGCCTCTGGGGCACTTCCCACGAAATAAAGCCGTATCAGGTACTCGTTATATGTAGGCTCATAAATGTTAGGATTAGGACTGACCCTCTAATAGAATAATTTCAAGAAAACAAAGATCTTTGCCAATGTGTGTCTGTGTTTAATTGTCTCTTGCCTTACATGCTCTAATCTGACACATGTCCTTGGGGCATCTCAAACAATTCTAGTTCTTTCTGTTCAGAACACTGAATTAAGTTGTGGGGGTGAGATTCAGTTCAAGAGAAAATATTGGAAGTTAGATTACTACATGTAGTCTAGGTAATTAAACTTTTATTTGTTTTAATGAAGGGTTATTTAAAGAATATAGTCAATGGAGTTTCTAGAAATGCAATTCAGTAGCCTCAACATAGGCACTGAGAGACATTTAAGATGCACAAAGCCATCCATCCTGACTTCCAGATGCTTCTCAGAGAGGATATAGGTCTACCACACATCTTCTGTCATAACTTCTAGCCTCATGCATATTTCTCATATATCAGAAAGAATCTCAAAAAACCTTAGAAACCCATGTTTGATGAATCAAGCCCTTAATCTCTATTGACAACAGTACGAATGTACATACTTGGCTCCCAGTTTTACTTCTTTACTAAGCATGTCTTAACTGTAGACTGAGTCTCATACTAAACTACTGTGGAATCTGCACATTTCTAAACTATGCCAGTGTACACTTCTGTACTGATACAGCCATCATGTCCCTTTGCCTCATAGATTTGAAAACTATTGTGAAAAATGTGGCAGAATTCAATAATTTTTTCAATCTAAATTCTATATAATATCTCTGAATGGCAGGGTGAGGTAAAAGAATACAAGTAACATTCCACAAGACATGGTCACATATCACAGACGAAAATGCTTTTAAAAATTGTTAATAGGGAAAATGTGTTTGTAAGCAAATCTTCTTCATGTGCAGAAACCTCAATTACTCTTTGTTTCTAATAATCTGTTTTGAAATATCTGACTCTGTAGATTTTTAATACCCTGTAGGAAAGAACTAACAAAATGGAAAATAACATCTATGTTTATGAGAACAAAGCGTTAGTAAAACTTTTAACTATGCTTTGTAACACTCAGTTTGGACAGTTGTATATCTAGTATGCGTACGAAATATATTGATTAACAGGGGCTCTGTTGTACTTTATTCATTTTATTTGCTTCTTTTCAAAAGTACTGAAAACTAAGATATACAATAATTGATCATTTCTAACAGTGGTTTTATATGCCAGGACTTGGATTGTCTCCAATATCAAAGAATATTTGAAAACATACTTTAACATATTTTGTGAACAAGCAACATTCTTAAGCCATCTCAGGATAATAACTGTCAGCTATTGCTTTTCTTTTAATAGTGGCACATATTAATTAGTGCTATCTCTCTTTTTCAGGGTGTTGTTCATTATGAGGGTCAACAATTTTTAAAATTAATATTAAAAAATTAATGAACCAGATTTTACTTTCTGGTCTACCCCTATAATTCCCAAATGTACTGAGTTACTCCAGGGTACCCTAAGGCAAAATTTATTCCTGTCAGTTAAGCAACACTAGAATAGAAAAAAAAAAAAATCCAAATAAACATGTCTGAAAAAGAAGAGATACTGAAAAAACTAACAATGTAGAGCAACCGTATCATTGAATTAATACATTTTATGTTATAGAAAATATATATTTTTATATTGTATTTAAAAAAAAAAATCCTAACTGTTTTTTTTTTTCAATTAAAAATATGACCCTGTCCTGGCTTCAGCTGGGATGGAATTGATTTTCTTCGTAGTAGCTGGTATAGTGTTGTGTTTTCAATTTCATATTGGGGTGATGTTGATGGCACACTGGTCTTTTGGTTGTTGCTGGGCAGTCAAGGACTTTAATGGTTTCTCATGCTGGCCTGCCAATGAGAAGGAGGAGTGCAAAGGAGGTTGGGAGGAGCCAAGGCCAAGACAACTGACCCTAAATGATGAAAGGGATATTCCACACCATATGGCATCATGGTCAGTATATAAGCCGGGGGAAGAAGAAGGCATGGGACAATGTTCAGAGTGATGTTGTTTGTCTTCTCAAGTGACTGCTATGGGTGACAGATCCCTGCTTTCCTAGAGATGGCTGAATACCCACCTACCCATGGGAAGCAGTGAATGAATTCCTTGTTTTGCTTTGCTTTTTCATGTGTTACTTTACCTGTTAAACTGCCTTTATCTCAATCAATGAGTTTTTCCAACTTTACCTTTAAAATTATTTTCCTTATCTCACTGGAAGGAGTCAGCGAGCAGCTGTTTGGTGCTTAGTTGCTGGCAGGGATAAAACCATGACAGATCCTTTGAGATTTTTCCCAAGGAATCAAATACTCACCATGTTTTATAACTGAGAAGTAGTTTGCCAGTGAGTTGTTTGTACATGCAGTTGCATCTAGACTCATCATCTTCTTATGCAGAACCTCCTTTGTGGTAGAAGAAGTACATTTTTATAGACAGATACAAATAAATAGCACTTTGGGTTGAAAATTATGAATTTAAAAGTTATGAAAATCCTTGGAAAGTAAGACAAAATATAACTAGTTAAGGTATAATTATATAATTTCTCTGAAAAAAAAAGTCTCATTCTACAGCTCAGTCTTGTCTTATTCCTTATTAATATTTTAACATATTGATCATATTGATATAAGTACTTACATGATGTAGCTGTCCTACTTATTGACACTAGGACCACTGTACAGCGAGTTTCATGGAAGTAACTAGCTCTCTCCCCTGGCTATAGATGAGTACTTGCATATTACTGATTTAAAATTTTCTGTTAGGTGCCTTTAATTTGTTTCCTCTATGTTGCTTAGACCAATGAGGTCATGCCTGTAGTACATCTTACAATAAATGTATTCCATTTAATCAGAAGAAAAATTCAAACAATTTAGTGCAAAAGTTTTTATAAAGCCTGTTTTTATAGGTGCTTAAGTTTTTGATATTTTTCCACCATGAAATGGAGTACTGACCAGAGATATCGTAAGAACTCAAATAAGTTGGTAGTTTTGCATGAGTTAGTACAGAAATACTTAAGGAAAATAACTTGTGGTGTATAAACAATATAGTCAGGTCAACAGGGCACTGTTTAGCCCAGAGCTGATACAGTTCCAGTCTCATAACTAGCTCCTGCATAACTAGCTGAGACATTTCTGCACAAGACACCACACTGTGGACTGGACATACCTGTAGGTTGTTAAACCCATGGTATATCACATTTGCTAAGTAACCGGCCTGACTGTCAGAGTGACTGAATCTCTTTGAATAATGCTGTGGATTTCAAAGAAAATTATGACATTTTCAGGCATAGTTAGTTCTGAATATAAAATTCCCTACATTATTCCTCAAATAATTCTGGAGGAAATTCAGGGAGAAAGAGGGTGTTTTTTCTTTGTTTGTTCAATTCCCAATTTAATATTATTTTTTACAACTTAAACCAGTTAGCTCTATTCAGAAATTCAGAATCAGTATGCCACATAGAAATGTTAACATATGACTATGTAATCTTAGAGGTAAAAAAAAAAAAAAAAAAGTTCCTATATGATTTCGCGTACAAATGTGAAATTAATTAAGCAATTAACTTGTGCCTAAACTTCAAATGTTTAAATGGATGTTTTGGGGATTTTCAATGTTTGTTTGTTTGTTTGTTTGTTTTAAAGTCAAGTACTCTTTTCTTCATAGAAAATTGAAGTGATGGGCTGTCTTCAATTCTTTCAGAGACATATCTGTGAAACTAAGTTTAAGTACTTAAGTTAGACAGCGTCACAGACTGGCTCTGTTCCATCCTTTCTGGGAAGAAGTGATAGACTATTTCTGTGATTTATATTCTAGCTGTATGCTTAATGTGCTTTTATTATGCAGAAATATATTTTTTAGCCATTTAGAATCTTATTTCCTTTCATTTACTCTTTGACACGATCAGAACGTAAACAAGTACTTGATCAGCCACTTGTATGCCTTGTCAAATAGTTTACATCCTCAGAATCAGAAAGACCAAATAGATGCAAAGAGATCTTTTTTTTTCCAGAGACTTCAATTCAAGGAGATGCAAGACTGATTTGAATAAAATTGGTGCTTATTTAGTCATTCTTCAGACAATGCTTTCGCTCTCTCATCAAGATGTAATATATCAGAGTATTAGCCTGAAAATGGAAATGAGAAAAAGAACAAATCAATTAATTGAAGTTGCTTTTATTCATTAATAAAAACACTCCTACCAAAACCTGTTAACTACAAAGGCATCCTAAAGCATCATCCTCTGCTCTTCCATGGTTTACTGAGACCTTGCTCCATCACAGATCCAATGTTTATAGGTGCTTTTAATTTCCTTTTTATAATAGAACTTCCTAATTATTTATTTCTACTATAATTTCAAGCACGTTATATTTTCACCATGCTTACTTTGAAAGAGAACACACAGACATTTGTTTAAAATTGATTTTCAAAGAGGTATCAATTTTATGTACTTCATTAAGAAACTTTGTTCACATTATTTAATACCACGACTTTTTGCCAAACAACTGGGAATAATAGCACTAAATAGAGCTGAAGTATAGAAGATGATGGTGTAGGCAAACAGATGTCTATCGTGTGGATGCCTGTCTAAGTATGTGCACATATCAAGATACACATAAACATATGCATACATAAAATATCCATTTTTAGTAGAAACAGCTTTCAAAGTAGCAGTTTCTGGAAAGACTAGATTTAAGTTGACTTCCCCTTTTTTAAAGACAAATCTATTTTTATGGTAGAAATTCTTTATAATTCCAGGTATGAGTTGTAAGAAGGTAAGAATCAAGGAAAAACTGCTTCACTGTGTTTAGTTAAAAAGAAGAAATAACTCCTTGTACCTTCCTGTTTTTTTCTGCAACTCCTAGTGTTTCTCCTGAGGAAAGCATGGCAAAGTAAAGAACACATTATGTATTTAAGTCACTTTCTGCCATGAATGCATCATTTTCTGTCATAAAACAGCAATTTCTGATATAGATCAACTACCTCTGTGCATACAGAGGGCAGGTGCCAATGCTCTACTGAAAACAAAAAAAATCTGTGCTTATATGGAATCAAGTCCAACTCTTAACATTGATGGCTATCAAGAGATTACTTTCCCCAGAAAATCTCTCATTCCTCAGAGTCTCACACAACTTCCCAGAGTCTCACACAACGTGCAAAGGATGAAGTTATAGCAGTTAGGCAAGATTTTCAAAAGTGATGATTTTGAATAGCCACATAGGAAATATGATCTATTTTTTTTCAGCAATTGTGTTCAGGAGTACCTGATAAGTTAAAATAAGCTTCATATATTTTTCTTCAATAACTCGATTTATTTACCTGTTAAATGTCTGATATTTTAGATTTATTTCATTGAAAAACAAACAAACAAACAAACAAACAACCTAGAGGAACAGTATGTTGTCAAATTCTCTTTCCTTTACCTTTTCTAATCTAGCTTCGTTTTCCATTTAAAAATCCTCCATGAATAACTGTCTCAAACATTTTGGCCCACTGCCTGCTGCTAAGGTCAGTTCTGTCTGCCGCTCACCTCTGCCTGTGAGATATGTTACTTTCAAGTGGCCACAAATTCATTTCATAGTTTACTTTATGCAAATGAAAAGCAATTCATTTTTTTCAAGATATTTCTTTACTTGTATGAAAAAGATGATACCTTACAGAAGCACAAGGGCAAACACTGTAAGATGAGTTTTCAGGCAGGACTCAGAAGAGAGGAGAGGAGGTTCAGAATGCCTTTTCAGCTTGGTGCAATCACAGATCATCTTGAAGTTAAATAACAAGTTACTTTACATATCTAACAGAGACACCCTAGTAAATGATCTGACTGTAGGCCAAGGTTCCTGATTTACAGTTTGGTCACACTTGTTAGGGCATCTGTTTCATTTAAGTACAAATGAGTAACATGTTGATACAAAAAGATGGTAGTATTTCTCAGTTTGTAGTTTATGCATTTCTATTAATACCTATAAATACTTTTAATAAACATAATATACAATAGGATTTTTTTTCAAAATTATGTAAAATGCTGAATATCTTTTAGGTGCAACTATAAAAGAAAGAAGTCTAACTGTTCTGAAGGAACATATTAAAAATAGTAGAAATTACCATTTCAGTTTGAGACTACTTCTAACATTATTTACTAATTTTGTTTTGGATGGAAATGCTATAAAACCATTTGAAGTACCTGACTTCTTGCTTCCTTGCTTCCTTCTGCATGTCTTCCACTTTAACCAGCCTCCTACCACTTCATTCCTATCTATAAATCCTCTTGATAACTTCTGTGAAAATCTGTCACTAGTTACTGTCTTTGTAAATTTAAGCCTAAACATACATTATTATCCTATTTCTGCACTCTATAAAGTATATGACACAATAACTTTCTTTGATTACATAGGTAGTGTTTAAAAAAACTGTGTTATGAGCAGTTTTTAACGTGAGGTTTCTACCTGTCAGACAAAAAGAAAAATCTCTTTTTGCAGGTAACTAGCTTGCCTTTTCCTGAAAGGTGGCTCCCACTAGTAAGATAGAAAATGCTTGCACAGTTATAGTAATAAAACAATCCTGAGGTCTGGACAAAGGACTTCACAGACTTTGGCTTATTGTTGTTCCTCCACACCCCAACAATATCAAACTGTTTCCTTTGCTTATGTACACAGTTAAAATACTTTGTCAAGAGTAAAAGGAATATTCAACTGAAATCCACAAAGTTTCAGCTGCAGGTTTGAGAGAATACAAGGGAGACACTAAAATGGTGATGTGAACTTTTTTCACCACATCTGAACCCTTCTCCTTGCCATTCTCAGGATGGTTGTTCCTATGCCACATGACTGTTCTCCCACTCAACAGATGTCACTTCCCATCCACACTGTTATTTCACGGTTTCCTCTTCACCCAGCAGCCCGTCACTGATCAGTAAACACTGTCCTGCACTGACATGTTCAGGTTGAAATCCATACACCTGGAAGACCTTTATTAGTTTAGACTTAGTGTACAACTTTAGTGTACAACCCTCCGCCTATTTTGGAGAACTGAATAGTACACACATATATGCACACATGAACGCACACACCCCCTTGCACATGGACCATTCCTTTGAATAAAACAGGTTATTTTGAAATCTAAGACAGTAATCTTTAAAACAAACAAACAAACAAAGATCTCCTTTCTTACCCTTCTTGAACATTAGGACAATATTTGACAGCTTCCAGTAAACGTGGACCTCTCTAGTCTAGGCTCCTAAGACCATTGAAAAATGATGGAGAGAGGTCCCACTATGACATTGGCCAGCTCTTTCAATACCACAGTATGAATCCCATCAGGCCCCATGTATTTATAATTTATTTGAAGTTTACAGCTCATGGATAACTTTTGATGGTTCATAAATAAATTTAGATACTACACTGAATGGCTTGAACTGGATTTGACAGAAACGGAAAAAAAGGCTGGATGAAGAATTGCTTCATTCTGGCCATATCTGAAAGCTGAGCCTTGCACTATTTATTTCTTAAGTTCTTTTTATGGACTCTATCCATTTGCTGTAGATTTTTTTCCCCACCGTTCACAAAGCAGTTGTTCAAACAATGCTTAAGATTTGTACAAATGACAACTTGGAAACAAAAAGAAAATAAAGCATTACTCAAACTCTTGACTTGACATAACTTTCTCAAAGATATCAATCTTTCATTCTTTCAGAATGAAATTAGCTGCAAGAGTTCTGGAGCAGCTTTTTTAGTTTTTGACTCTTAGTGGGGAAGAAATAAATGTTTTTAAGAATGTATGTCCACAAGGTATGTGTGAATGGGGAAGTGACATTCTATGGATTTCTCAAGGTAGAAGGTATGAATAACCTTTCTTAATGAATGTAAGGAGAAGTCACTAATTCAGTTTAAAGCTATGCTAATTTCTAATATATATATATATATTTAACTTTCAGCTTTGAGATCAAGACAATTCATTACATAAATAAAAAAAAAAAAATCAAATAACCTGTCATGCAATCCATAGTTTACATTAATTAATTTGATTATTATATATTTGTGGTATGTATTGTAAAACATACAATTTTGCAAACAAGGAAGATAGTCTTTTGAGAGCAAGAAAGAATATATCAAAGTCACACTTAACTTTTTTTCTTTTTACAGAATTACATTTTTTATATAATCATCAGTTCCTCAATATATCTGATACATCTAGCACTGTCTAAAAATTCTCATAAATTTTTGCTAATCTTCAAACATAGATAAAAATGAAGTTTCTGTTATCTGTGTAGCAGGTTTATAAGGGTGTGTAGGTGTTCCCTTTGCTATGAGCACCAGAGAGGACATCAAGGTCCTTGAGCCCAATTGCGTGCCCTTTCTCATGTTGGTATAGTATGTAGGGTCCAGAAATAAGCACAGACTACTCGTAAGTCTATTTTCAGGGGTTTTTTTACCAAAAAAAATCCATTGCTTGTCTCTTAAGTGGAACAAACATTTAAATTAAGTTATAAGGAATATAAACCGTCAGAGGTATGCAAACTAGAGAACAGGAACTAATCTGAAAAAAATTTAAAATAACAGAAGTGATCACTTTACATCATTTTTTGGTCTTTTCTTATGCCAGTTTATCTAGACTTACAAAAGTAAGATATACAAATAATACTGCTTAGCTCCAAAATAAAATTCTTTAAAGTCTAATTAAAAACTCAAGCAGACCCAAGAAGTTACCTTTTACTTACATACAGTAACATAAAAAGGGAGATAACTATAATTTTTAAAAGGAAGATCTTACAATTTTTTTCTTATTTCTGGTACATTAGTGGATAGTATGGAGGGGAAAAGGACTGCAAATCTGAATGATTTAGAGTTATTGTCACAGACTGAAGAACAACAGAGTAAGCTAAAAATGACCTTGGTGTTTACAAAGTTCAATGCAGCACAGCAATACCTATGTGGCAATGTGCTAGACTACTTACCCATCTGACAGTGGTTTTTTTTCAGTTAGCTCTGCCAAGACCACGAAGCCATATTGCGTAGTAGACATACCAGAGTGTTCCTGAGTTCTCCGGTTTCTCTGGTAAGATAAGTTTCTTGAGTGAGCTCACTAAAGCCTGGGGTCTGTACAATGGCCTCCTAGTCATCCCTCAGCTCCTGGGTGTTATGGTATATGAGAATAAAGCTGCTCAGACAAACTTAATTGTTCCAATCTCCAAACAAACAAGTGAATCAGATTATAAGTGTATATTCTATACACTTTGCAGGACTGTTTCTGAGGGTGGAGTAGTGGCTAAGGAACTAAATCCATTTGAAGAATAGCAGTCCTATTGGCTTATAATTTTTCTGTTCCTTGTCATTTTGGAAAATGGAAAAGGCTGAAAGAGGCAAATTCTCATAGGATTCAGTTTCTGGACTTATTACAAAAGCAAATGAAGAAGGCAGGGCTTTGCTACAAAATAAGTGAACACTGTAGAAAAGGAGGGGGAAGATGGGCATTACAAGTAATGGTGTCAAATTCTCTGGTTTTGTTTGGTTTAGCTAGGTTTTTAATTAATTAAAGCAAAATGTCCAGGAAAGATTTCTGTAAAAGTTCACTCGCATCTGAACAATTAACTATCTGTCAATTGGATTACTATTTTGACTACATAGTAACTATTCTAAGTAGAAAGAGCAAAGATTTTAAGAGACAGTTACTAAAAATATGACATAAGTAGCCATTCTGGAGCATGGGAACCTAAATTTTGTATGTTTGAAAGAATGTGAATGAAAAATCATTGTCCTTTTTTCAGAGAAGTTGTGGAAACAATTACCACAAGCTTTATATTTGTGACAAAAAAAATAAACTTTTATTGTGTCTTTCTCTAAGAGTAAGACAGAAATTTTCATGTTAAATTATTTGATTATTCCTGCTCTGGATTATTCTCAAAATTTATTTAGAATAGTTTAAGTTCTTTTGGATGTTGCTGTGTCCCACTCACTTCTGATCTGGTTGGGTTTTAAACATTAACAGCTTATAACTTTAAGTCATACAGGAAGCAGAACATGTATGTAAATGGAAGTAATATTATGATTATTACTTCATCAAAGTTTAATTAAACTTTAACCATGTTACTTAGAGAAAAAAAGGTAGTGCATCTTCTTTAGAGTTGTAACATTAACCTACTGAATGTGAATATTCTTTTTCTTGATATTTACAAATGCAACAAATCACACAGTTAATTTAAAATAGAATTCTCACAAATTGTAGAACTGCAAAACTTTTTTACTTTAGTGGATGAATTGTTTAAACAATGGAGCAGTATAGACAATTTCCAATATAATGTTGAAGCTCTTTTAAATGCTCAACACACATACTCTGCAATTCAGACATAAATGATGATTATATCTTTTGTTATATTCATACTCCAATGTAATCTAAAGGAATAATTATGACAATTCTAAAGGAGTACAATTCAGACTTGACATGACTGAACTTCAATTGTCATTATTTTTCTTTACTACTGGGTATCCTGCAATTCTATGTTTTAAAATTTTGAGTGAGTGAAATAATGTTTCCAAAGTCCTCATTATGAAGTACATGCTTTCTTGGTTTCTTCATGATATATCTTAGCACTAACTATCAGAAAACAATTCCCAGCTGTCACAGCTCCCAAAGTATTAAGGCTTAATGTTAAAGTATCTGGTTTTTAAGAAGAATCTCCTCTAGTGATTCAGGTTAGATTTAGTAGACAACAGCACTAAGACAGGTAGTCTTCAGTTAAGACACTGGGGAAAATTCATTCTGACTTACCCATATCTTGTTTTTGTCTTTCTTGTTACCACAGCTTCCACTAAATATTTGCTTAAATAGCTTCCTGTTACTCTTCATAAGCTCTCTTCAGTGTTTTCATCTCAGCAGAGCTAGTGAACAACTCAAAAGGTGATGAAAAAATTAGTAGAATGTGAGTTCATGTTAGAAGCAGCAAGATTTGCAGAGTGCAGAGTAGTAAGTTTATGAGAAAAGTGCTATGTGAAGGCTGGAATGCTTCTGAACAAAGTGGAACTCAGTTCCTAACAAAGGATGTCTTTGAGAACTTTTTTCCTCTTTTTATTCATGCAGATTTGTTTTCTGACATTTAAGACAGAACAGAAAGCCTTTAAATATACTCATATAAAGCCCCCAAATTATTTAATTACTTTAATATGATGGGATTTATGTAAGATAAAATAACAGATGGTAAGGTATAGGACTAGAGACAAAGGACATTTCTAATTACTTAGCACTAAGTGAAAAATGAACAAATCTGCATAATTTTTTGATAGCATAAACAACTAGAAAGCTATTTCTAGCATGGCTAGAATAGAACGTGATTAAAATAGCTTCTCAAAGGAAGGTATTAAATGTCTGTTTTTCAGAATGAAGTACCTTTAGTTCATGGGCATAGATAACAGCTGTACCGGCCTTTGTATGTTGGTGTAGTTATATTTCCAACAGAATATTTTTGTAAATTATATGGCTTATGTAAGAAGTTGTGGTTACTCAAAAGCATCAGAAATACAATAAATACATTACTACTCATGAGACTTACCAAAGAATTAACTACAGTAGATTTATTTTTTTCAGATCTTGTTGTCATTAAATATCATAACTCTTCTAATATCATGCCCTTGGACTACAATAAACTGATTGTAAATTAACTTAGATGATTAAATCCATCTGTGGAAATTGTTGTAAAAATAGTTATGTAGAAATATATATTTATAAAAAACACTTTTGTATTTAGAATTCTATTCACAGAGAAGAGATAAAGTTCACAGAATCATAGAATGGTTAGATTAGGAAGGCACCTCTGGAGATCATCTTGTCCAATCCACCTGGTAAAGCAGGCTTGGCTAGAATAGGTTGCACAGGAATCTGTCCAGGCAGGTTTTGAATGGTTCCAGAGAAGGAGACTCAACAACCTCTCTGAGCAGCCTGTTCCAGTGTTCTGTCTCTCTCAAAGTAAAGAAGTTTCTCCTCATATTCAGAGGGAACCTCCTGTACCCTGTACCTCTGTGCCCGTTGTCCTTCATCCTATCACTGGACACCACTGAAAGGAGTGTGGTGCCATCCTCTTGACATCCACCCTTGAGATATTTATAAACATTGATAAGACCCCCTCTCAGCCTTCTCTTTTCCAGCCTGAACAGACCCAGCTTTCTCAGTCTCTTTTCACAAGAGAGGTGGTCTAGGCCCCTAACCATCTTCATAGCCTGCTGCTGTACTCCCTCTAGTAATTCCTTATCCTTCTTAAACTGGGGAGCCCAGAACTGGACACAGTACTCCAGATGTGGCCTCACTAGGGTAGAGTAGAGGGGGAGGATAACTTCCATCAGCCTTCTGGTCACACTCTTCTTAATGCACCTCAGTATGCCATTGGCCTTCTTGGCCACAAGGGCACATTGTTGACTCATAGTCAACCTGTTAACTAGATCTCCCAAGTCCTTCTCTACAGTGCTGCCTTCCAGCAGGTGTGCCCCTAACCTGTATTGGTGCCTGGGGTTGTTCCTTCCCAGGTGCAGGACCCTACACTTGCCTTTGTTGAATGCTTTCATCTCTTTATTCTATTTACATATTCTGACAAAGAAGCAAAGTGTTCTCTTACACTTTAATCTGAATCTTTTAGATTTAGTACCATTTTTCTGTTACGAGTGTATATAACAGGTGGGTCTTTCACAGATCTTGCCACAAGGTAAAACATTCTGGCATTGCAACTCAAATAATCTTGTGATTCTGGATACTCACTGCATATTATGTGATACAGTAAATCTAACAAGCTAGCTGAAAAATACATATTTTTTTTTCCTTTCTCATAAAGTGAAGTCTGAACAAACCTTTTTTGACTATTACTTATGCTGAGATCATCAAAAATGAATCTAACACATCCTTGAAATATTTCAAACAGTCAAAACTAACATATATGTGGTTTTATAAATGATTGCCATAAATAATCAAAGTGGTGTGGCATAGCTGTCTTTGCAAATGAAATCTTCTCAAACTCTTCAATTTTTTACAAGATATTGCTCTTGCATGCTGTAATCAGTCTTAGCATCTTCTACGTTACAAACATCAGTTTTTTCAAAGTAAAAATTCTTTAACAGTCTTTTCTCTGTGAACCTTAGAGAACAGTAGATTGCTATCATTGAAGAAGTGTAAACTGTTAAGTGTAAAATATTAAGTAATCTTATGTGTCTTTAATATTTATAACTATATAGAAAAGCTTACTTATAAAGGTACTATATGACACTCCTGATAAATAAATAAAACAGTAAGTGAAAAATAATTTTTAAAGTTAAAAAAAAACCCAAACAAAGTATTCTTAAACCATATTCATTTTTTTTTTTAATAATCAGCCATAATAAGTAACAAACAAACAAACAAACAACCAAAAAACTCTTCCCTTATCTCTCACCATGTCCTTCCTGCTCAAAACACATATAATCTTGTAAATAAGTGTATTCCTCTCATTCAGATTCAACCATTAATGCTAAGGGTTACGTACAAAATAGAGTATATAGAAATTATTTAAAAGCATGTTTTTTTCTGCTAATGTTGAATCCAAATCTCGCTTTGTTATTGTGTCCAGGTCATTAAAATTGAAACTACAATAATTCCATTCTAAGAAGAGAAATATTACATTCTTCACCATTTCTAAGTGACTCAGTCTTTAGTTGCCTAATTTCTGTGAAGAAATGAGAGGGAATATAATGTCAAATTTTCAGAAGTTTCTGTCTTAGTAACCATATGTACATGTGTATGTATAAGTTCTGTGTATTTTGAACAGACACAAACAAAAGCACAGATATTTCACCTATTAGAAACAGCCTTAACACATTTGATGCACAGCTCTTACCTATTCATCAACTTTAGACAGAGAATGTCCCTCAGATCTCATCAAAATCTTTCAAGTTTTTCTTGTCAAGCTACTTCTTCCAGAATCTGCCAGGTTCTTTCACTCAAAGCTTGTCAATGCTTTTTAAAATGTCTGTTCTAATATCAGTCATAGAACACAGAAATCTTTCTAAAAATATCAGATTTTCCCTTTTTTATCCAGAAACTGCTTAATTTAAGGATCCTGTCTTGCCTTAATAGGGGTCTATGAAGAACTTACCATCATGTCCTTTGAAAGAATCTTGAAATACCAAAAGCTTTCCAGGCTTCATGTGAATATGTAGACTTTTGCATATCTTTATTTGAATGTGTCTTACTGGGAACTTTATAAGTAATATCTTAATGGAAAGTTATAGAGCAGCTGTCAGGTGTTTCAAACCTGGGTAGAGAAGTACTTGGTGTGTATAGAATCTGCCTGTTTTGTGAAAGTTTTATATCATGCTTTAGTCAGAGTCAGCTCTGAAATTGGAAGCAGAAACTTTTATTTACTTTGTCTGAGCACCATAAGTTACTTGGGAGTGTTAATACTCTAGCTGTCTTTCTGTGTCAATCTACAGCAATCATGAACAAAATAATAAAGGCCAGGCTCTATTAGAAATTAATTACAGGATAACAACATAGTTAATGCCAGTCAGCATTGTTTTCTTAACAGTGTATCTTCCAAAAAAGCTTGCCTTTGGGCAAGAAATATAAAGGGAAAGTTTATTATTACGTATTTAGATAGTTTTCAAAGGGGTGATTATATGCCATCCTGATTCAAATTAACAAAAATGTGTTAATTTCCTCTATAGGAGAAACAAATATTTCATGTATTATTTATACCAAAGAAAAAATTATTTGTTCTATTCCAGGCACATGGATCTGGATCCCAGTACACAAGGGCTAGGACCAAAATCAGTAGAAGAAAAACTGAAAAAAGAAAAATGTTTAAAATAAAATTAAGATGTTTTCTGATTACTTGATAACATATATATGTATATTACATAGGATATATGTGGTTTAATCTATCAGAGGAATAAATTACAGAGCATCTATCTGCCTGGACTTCAGCAAAGCACTTGATATAGCACCATATGGAAAATTACAGGTCAGATTAGAAAAGATAAAAATTAGTAAAACTGCAAAATGATTAAGGTTCTAATTAAAGGAGAGAAAACAGCAGAAATTAGTGATACTAAAGAGGCAATGAAAGAAAAGTGAAATAAGAGGGCTTGGTAATATTCTTATGTGAAGTTAATGATCTGGCATACAGATCAGGAATATCTTGATGAATTTTGCCAGTGTTGCAGAAGTAGAAGTCATTGCAATACTAGAGATAATAAAGATCCATTCCACACAAGTTCTGCTCAAATAATTTAAAGTAATCAGAATAGGCATTGAAGAAAATACAAGTAAAGCAGGAAGTGTCTTCCTCTGACGATGTTTGCCCTTCTATGAAATCAGATTGATTACTTCGAATTTCAACATCCATTTCAGCTAACTTACTCTTCTTTGTGTTGAAGATAGTGACTTGTACAGATGTGTACATTTCACTAACTGATGAATCAGTTCTAGCTTACAGACTGGTAACTTCAGCAGCTTTGATTTTTAAAATATTGTCTGTTCATACTCACAGGAAAAAAGTTGGGTGAATTATGGGACCAAAGAGATAGACGTAGTAATACAACATTCAGTAGTACAGAATTCTGTATTGTGAATGTGGAAAATAGTAATAAAAATCACTGACAAAACCTGAGGGCAGAAATTCAGGCTCATTGAAGGAGCTGTGTCATATTCAGTCCTTTGAGGTACCAATATATTACAGCTGTGAAAAATGCAAATTTGTCCCTGGATTTGTCAGCTGAGTTCCATTATACAAAATTCTGGTGAGATCTCCTCTGAAATATGTGCTCTGGTCATTGATATTGAAATAAGATTAACACAAACTGACAGAGGGAGAGAAGAGCTGCTGTCACGTCAAGGGAAATTTTAAGTCTATTACATGAGAAGAGACTAGAAGCACTGGGCTTCGTTAGCCTAGTGACATAAAGGCTTAAAACGGATGAGGCTGCTTTCTATAAATTCAGAAACAGTACAGACTATGTAAGGTAAAGGATAATATTGGAATAAACAATTTGAAATAAATAAATTGGAATAAACAAATATAATGAATACATTTGCCTGAAACTGGAGAATAGCAAGTGATTCTACTCAGTGACCATGGGTGTCCAGTTTTTACAATGTAAGAGATGGTGGCTCTTAGCATATGGTGGACAAATAGATGCAGTTATGAATCTGAATGAAGTCAGCTGAGGGTTTGTTATGGAATCAGCTAAGGCCTAGAAATAATAGGTCCTACCATCTCTACCAGAAAGAAAAAACTTATTTTTTTAAAAGATTTTTTTAAGAAGAGTTATTCAGCTTGCCTCTAGGTCAGCGTGAACTTGCAAACCAATGCTGTGGCTAAAGAATTAATCTAGTGCTCAGCTGTCTTCACTTGATAAGATGAATCCCACCAATAAACTATTATAGGCCTGAGCAAGGAAAAATAGTTGTCACTAGCGGAGTCTCTCAGATTACCTAAAGAAGACTATGACTTAATACGAGGAGGTGGAATGGAAGAGAGACTAAGGCTGTAAAGAAAAAGCAACTTGACCTGTAATTAAATGCAGATTTATTACAGAGAAAGTTAAGGAGTGTGCTAAGAAGATAATAAAAGCTATTTGTTTTATGACAGTGTGAACATAAAATGATGGGAATGGTAGGAAAATTAAGGTAAAATTATTCCAGTGACAGATTTTAGTCAAAAAGAGACAACACAAGTCCCCCAAACCCACAGGTGATAAAAATAAAACGTAATGTAAGAACACTTGAGAAAAGGATTGGCTGAACAACATATGCTGTAGTAGACTGTTACATTATGGGGGGGAGTTATAGCCTGTCCTGATTTTGTTAAAAAAGAAGTTTCTCTTTTAGTAAATTTGCCTGTCAGCTAAAGCCTTTATATTAGCTGCATTTTCCTGGAGAACCAGATACATGTTTTGGTAAACATAGCAATGGAATGCAAATTTATTGGTAAGGACAGATTCACATCTTGCGAGACAAGCAAACGAGAAACAGGTGACCAAGAAACTGACCAACTGTGTATAACATTCCATTCACATGAATACTTCATATAAAAGTGGGAGATCACAAGGATCTTGTCCCTTTTTTCCTCCTTTTTCGTCCCTTTTGCTTATGGCCGACATTAGGAGAGGACCTTGCTAGTCGTCCCTGCGAACTGAGGCCTAGTGACAGAATGAATCCAGCTCTGGTTGGCTGCAGAGTCTAATCCAGGGCTACGGGTGCCAGCTCTGTAGTTGCTGAGACTTTCAAGATTGGTTTTGTATATTTTGTATTATTTTCTCTATTCTTATTAGTAGCATTAGTAAAACATTTTTAGTTTTTCCAACTCTCTTCTCTCTGTCCTTCTTTTCCTCCCGATCGCCTGTCCTTAGTGGGAAGGGGGGAGCGGGAGGGGTAAAAAGGGGAAGTGGTGGGGAGAAGAGGTTAACAATACATCTGCCAGGGTTTTATTGTCACCCCGCAATCTAAACGCTCGACATAGCCATATCTAGAATCTGATTTTTTTTTCCTAAACAATATAACCTTCTAACAATCCTTAGCTACTTGCTTTCTGTGGACATTCTCTAGGATTCACACAAAATTCATATTGTCTCTTGCTTTCTTCTGTTCCTTCTGCTCATACTATTGCTATTGAAGGCTCAGTTCTGGTGGTCCTTGCGGTTATGCTGGGTGTTCATTTAATGCAGTCATGGTTCTGACATGAATAGAAGCTAATGAAATCATAGATGATAAAAATAATGCTTGAATATTTACAGGTAGAAAAGTAGAGGCCTTTAGCAGTAAACTCTAAAGACAAGCATCTCAAGAAATGTGATTCAAATGCCTTAACACATGCATCTAGTTTCATTTTAGTGACATCCTTTGATATATCTTCCAGTTCAGTTCAGATGTCCTGGGTGTCTAAAATGAACATCTGGAAACAAAGCTGGAATACATTAAGGTGTTTAACAAGTAGTAGTATATCTAGGCAATCAAATCTGACCAAGTGTCAAAAAACCTTCTACTTATATCTTTGAAACAGCTAAATCATGTCTGTAACATCTGATGCAGCTGCCTACATATACACATGCACTAACAAAATGTCATTAGCAGTGATCAAAGATAATCACATTTCATCTGCAGAATAGCTGCACCAGAAAGTCATGGGTCTCCCACAGGAATTATTATACCTCTGCCTATTGCAGTCTGAATTAAGATCTCCATGAGAATTCAGATACAAATATATTGAAGTTCCTGTCATAAATATGCTGTTATTGAAATTGTTTGCAAGTAGAGCAAACATTAAGTAGCATGCTCAGTCAGAAGCATAGAGGCTTTATCTACAGAATCAGCTGAACCCACTCCTGAGTTCCACATCTTTTTTTTTTACTTTTAGAAAACACTGAGCCAGCACTTATTATCATATCTTTTGCATACCAGAGACTGTCATGAACATATAAAAAGCAACCAGGATACAGTTCCTCATCAGAAACTCCTTATCCCATGCTCAGAGAAGTCCTAGTAGACCAATGTGTGTAACAATATTCTACTAAGTTATCCTTAGCTTTATGAACCTTGCCAATGTTTAACATTGTCTCTAGAGCTTTTCCTGACTTGTGCTGTTACATAGATAGATATACACACAGATTATGTATATCTGTTCAAAATTCATTTATAACTATTGTGTCTGGTTAGTTAAAGCAAATCTTAAAAATAAAAATATTATAAGCAAAACATTACCTCTATGCTCTGATCCTTAAAGTCCATACAGATTGATTAAAAAACAAAACAAAAGAAAAGAAAAACGAACAAACAAACAAACAGCTCATAATTATTTTCATCTCACAATGACAAGTAAATTTTCCCATTAGGAATCAGAAATCAAGCTGCTATAGTGAACTTCCCAGAATGACTCTTGAAAGCAACATGTGCTTTCTGATGTGTGTTCATCAAGGTGGTTTTTGAGAATGTATAATAATGTCTTGAAAAAATTATGGTATAATGTGTGCAAAAATCATGAAGAAGTCTTTAAAAAAACAAATATTCCATCTTTAAAAGTATTTTAGAAAAGCAGTAGGATTTTATAGAAAAAAAGATTCTTCTCATATCTCTCTAGAGGGATAACATAATTGTATTAATTTATTTTTTATTTGCATACATCAGTATCTTCAAAATCTTGTTACATATCAGCTTGCTATAAAACCAAGCCTAATTCAATAAACTGAACAATTTGATACAAAAGCCAAAATGCAGACAACTGTACTAAACCATGTTCATCTAACAGCAGTTGAGAGCCTCTGAGGTCCCCAGACTCCCGAGGAGGTATGAGACAATATAGGACCTACAGAAGACCTACACTGACTGCTGGCAGACGGAATATTCTGCAGCATCTCAAACAGTATTAGATGCCTATGTGTAGGTGACAGAATCAAAGACCTGGTACCTAACCAGGATGAGCTGAATTGTTCTCTAGGCAACACTGATTCTGCTGATTAGATTTCCATTGACTGTAGCCTAAACTCAGACACCTGGCTGACATATAGACACCTAGGTATAGACAGATAAATATAGTTACTTCTGAGCTGAATCCTGTCTCATAGGTTCATTACATTGTTTGATGTTCAGGCAGTTGAACAAATCCCCCTGTTTCATTGACTACCATTTTCATCAATAACTTTATACTGTATTTAGAAATACTTTAGAGAATTTCGCCTCTGAAATACCTGGCATGGAATAGGAAGGAACCTTTAGAGCCGTAAACACTGTCTTTATCATCCAAATAAATATCTGAGAAACAAATTTTTAAGGATACAAATGAGTAGAAGATTTATACAAATAATCAGTTTTAATCATGATTTAAGCAATCAGTTTCAATTTTGATTTTTGATTCTTTTTCTACACAAAACTTTGGTTTCATTAATTAGCAGTCACTAAGACATTCAGCTAAACAAAGCTTTTATAATGAATTTGCTGCTTCTTTTTTTTACTAGATTTGTAGGTACTTCATGTACCTGTTGACAACTATAGAATTTAATAAAAATATCATCATTATATTTGCTTTTTAAAAAAAATATTTTATTAAAAAGCAAGAGCAGATATTATTCAATAGGCTGCTCATTTACTCGTACATGGCTTGCTGTGAGTCTAAATTGGAATTCAAATAGCAATATAGAAAAGAGCTTTTGAAATGCTTAATTAAATGCCTTAATTCAAATTTAAAAATTCATATTACGTGCACATTTTTACTTTAATACTCTTTAATTTGAAGATCATTTATGAAGTATGACCACTGTAACATATATTAGCACATAGAGCTATTCTTGGTTTTTATTCACTCTGAACTTGTAACAATTCATTGCCTATTTTCCATTAACATTTACTGGAAGGAGGGCTACCATTGCTGCCTTTGAAAATCACTCTTCAGCCCTTCTCTGCAGAGATAGAAATTGCAGTTAGCTTGGTTGCTAATAAAATGTGATAATTAAAACAGGTTTTGGGTTTTGAGTTTTTTGTTTGTTTGTTTGAGTTTGGGTTTGGGTTTGTTTTTGTTTTTGTTTTTAGTGAAATCTAAGTTTATAAACATTGTGCTGCCCAAATCCAGGGCATGTCATCATTTGAAAATAGTGTACTGCTTCGTTCTATTATCTGTTATAGTTTTAAGGTCCAAGAATTGTGGATTTTGCCAGAATTGGTAAATAGATTGTCACAAACATCTCAGAAGATTATATCTCTTATCTGTGTGATCTGACAACTAAAAAATTCAGTTCAAACCAAGACAAGCCACATGTTCACAAGATGCTAAGAAAAACCTGGAAGCATCAAACTCATACACTCCCAAATGTTTCAGAGGTGTGCATAGTGAGATATCTGAGCTGTATTAGCTGACCTCTACAAGGATATGTTTTTCAAAACATGTTTTTTTTGTCAAGATGGCTTCAATTTTTAGTAGCTTCTAATATGAATCAGAATAAAAATATTTGACATAACAAGAAGTAACCAAACAAAAGCAAGACAGAAGGAAGAAAGAAAAAAAAAAGGGGGGGGACAAAACCAGGACTGAGATGTAGGTTTTGAAAATACATAATACAACATATAACAACACCTAACACCAGAATTAGTCAGGGAACACTTAGACACTTAGATACTTAAATAATTTTAGGTCATCTTTGTACTGTCATAAAATGATGTTTACAGATATAGAAATGGGTCACAGAATCACAGAATCATGCAGTCTAGAAGTGACCTCCAGAGGTCTTCTAATTCCATCTCCTGAGCAGAGCAGGTCCAGTTAAAGCAGACTTCTCAGGTCTGTGTGCAGTCACGTTTTGAGTATTTCCACAGACGGACATCCCATAACTTCTTTGGGCAACTTTCACCAGTTTTTGACCTCAGTCACATTAAAAACTGTTCACTTTTTTATTGGAAAATTTCAGAGACCCAGTGAGAAAATTATTAATTTTTCCAGAGCTGAGAAATATCCAGTCACTAAAAAGCATGTTCACTGAATGTTACTGATTTACTTGGCTCTCTGTGCTATGAAAATCAGTATTACCTCAGAGTATGTGGTATAATTCCTCTATGGAAATAAAGAAGATTATTGGTATTACAAACTCCGTGAGCAATTTTGCCTTTGAAATTAAATTGATCCGCTAGAACCTGAGTCTATTGAATTTTTGTATGTGGTTGCCATTTTCTCCTGTTTTCTGGTGAAATGTTGTGGGCTCAGGTTTGGATGAATGCAATATTGGGAGACCTGTTGTCAGAGAAGTCAAAGAACCAAATGCGTGGAAAAGGCCAGCAGACGTGTTCATAAGCCTTGTACCTCCTAATGGTTCACTGTTTCATTATACAAAAGAAAGTAAAAGGGAACAAGGCATTAAACTCTTACCCTACTTTTTTCTATTTATTCCATCACTTATTTTTTCTTTCTCTCAATTTGTCTTCTAATTTTAATATATATTTATATATTTATTTGTTATATGTTCATATATATTTATTTTTATATATATATCAAATCAAAATAAAACTAAACCAACCTTCTATTATAAATCTGCAATGCTCTTTTTTTCATACTTCCATCAAACTTGAGAGATGGGGGAAATGCAAGGCAAAGGTAAAAGTCTCTATTGTAATAAAGTTAGAGTCACTTGAAACAAAGCGTAACTTTCAACACTCTTCATTTTTCTCCTTTTCAGCTTTCTGTGGTCTAACAATAAGCATGTCCAAATTCTGTGAGTTCTCTAAAGATTTCTAAATGTAACATATACTCTAAATACCAATAGATAGCCACAGCTTACACTGTGTCAGCTGCAGTTGCAAGATAAATTTTTTGTTCTAGTCTTGCAAATCACTCTTCAAATAACAAATCCTCGGTAATTTTTCACAATCTGAAGATACTTCTATGGTGTGTTTGAGTAGTGTTTCAGAACAGTCAAAGATATGCAGCTTCCAGAGAAAAATAACACTGGTCCTGGTGATGTGGGTGCCAAAGAAACCTTTAATAAGTCATTATCACATTCTGAAAACATGAAAGTGTTCCTGGTGCTATTAGGTAAAGACATACCTGATCTGCGCAACTCCAATTGTCAAAATCCATTTAAATAAATGCTGGGATGTTTTTCAGCCCTGAAAATCGTCACATGCAAATGTGGACAAGGGAAATCAAAACTTATAGACAAATAAATCTATACTTGTTAAAGATTTCAAAACAGTTTCCAAACACAGATTGTCAGTAAGTTTGACTACTAAAACAATTGAAATGTCTTATCTATTTTCTTTCTTTTAGCACAGAACTTTGATTTATAGCAGTCTTTCCTCTACTTTTTATTATGTTTCTGATATCACCTTTGTCTTATAATGTCTTATATTCTGTGTATTACTAGGAGTAACGAATATATTTTCCTTCCTTCCCTCTTTTATTTTGTCTTTCTTTTCTTTTTAATTTTTGCTTCCCCTGTATTATTTCCTTACTCAAAACTTACGTATTATTGAGGACATGGAAAAGAATGAAGTAGAGGGACATCTTTGCCTCAGTCTCAGTAAAGTACATCTTGGTAAGCAAGACTGGCCATCAGGAATCCCAGGCACTGGAGACCAGGAGGAAAAGTCTGGAGCAGAAGAGACTTACTCTTTTTGTCACAGGATCATGTTAGGGAACAACTTAGAATCACTGAATAATTTTGGTTGGAAAGGACCTTCAAAGATCATCTAGTTTGAAAACCTCCGTCATAGGCAAAGTTACTTTCCACTAGATCAGGTTGCTCAAAGCTCCATCCAACCTGTCTGTGAACACTTCTAGGAAAGAAACACCCACATAATATCTGTGAAAACTGTTCCAGAGTCTCACCACCCTCATTGCAAAACATTTATTCCATATAAGCAATCTAAATGTAACCTCTTTCAATTTTAAACCCCTTGTCATATCACTACAGGCCCTGGTAAAAAGTCCTCTTCCTTTTTTCTTATAAGCCCACTGTACGTATTGATAGGCTACAATCAGGTCTCCCTGGATCATTTTCCAGGCTGAAGAACCCCAACTCTCTCAGTCTTTCTTCATAGGAGAGGTGTTCCAGCCCCCTGATCATCTTCATGGTTCTCCTTTGGACGCACTCAAGAAGGTCCACGTATTTCTTGTGCCAGGGACCCTGGAGCTAGATGCAGTACTTCAGGTGGTGTCTCATGAGAGTGGAGTAGAGGGACAGACTCACCTCACTCAACCTGCTGGCCACATTGCTGTAACAAATCAACTGCATCACTCATCTTGGTGTTCTTCTGATCATATAAACAGCTCAAAATTTTTCTAACATAGCTATTTTAATTTTATGTAAAAAGTAGTTTTTCATTCAGGGAAAGCAAGTTCCTCATAGTGTGGCAAACAATTACATTAGTAGTTTTCTACATTTAACCTTCTCACTTTTTTATCTTATCCCCTGCATTGATTTAATTATAGCACTTACAAGCTGAAGTAGCTAGACGCTGAAGAAAAAGCAAACTCTTTTATCTCTTTTTTTTTTTTTTTTTTTTCCACTCTTGGTTAGAGTCACAGTGGGAAACCTCAGCTCAGCAGGAAAATATTGTTTCTGCCCTTTGATGTATTTGGGTTGCGAGTCCCATAGAGCTAGTAAGTATCTGGTCGTGTTAGGAAAAGATAAAATAATTATAAATATGTTTTCAGAGATGCTCTCAGCTGGGGACTAAAACCAGCACTGAGATTAAGATAGGTCACTTTTTTGTGTCTGTCTTGTTACTTTAACAGCTGAAGTCCATTCTGTCCCTAAATATTATATGACTGCAACATAATCTTTCACAGTAATTACAAGATTGGCAAAGGCATAAGTAGATATTGCAGGATACCTAAAATCTTCTTTTTGATGATGGTCCACAAAAACTGAGTTATTTTGATTCAGCAACTTGTATAATTTATCCAATCAACAAACTCCTCCTTCATTAAATTTCAAAGATAGTTATGATACTTTTGCAGTCAGAGAAGTGAAAACTATACTTCCATTGCAGAGTCCTTTATGGTATTCTAAGATTGGTAGATAAAAAAGGCCAGATATACTATCACTTATACATGCTTATTTCTTAATTCCCATCCAGATTATGGAAGTCACATAGTGTAGACCTCTGGAACATATGCAGAATAAGCGAAGAATGCTTTCTTGGAAGCAGTAAGATGTGTTGTCTTTCTCTTCGAGTAACCTGTTACTTTGCGAAAAAGGACACAGTTTATCTTTGGATAAAGAAGGACTGTTCAGACAACATGCATGAGTGTATATGTGTGTTCTTAGTGAAACTTGTTGAAAGTTGGGTTTTTTTGTATGAGAATGACATTGAGACACTTTGCATTTCTGCAAAAAATTCAGAAACAAGAATGTGTCTTTAGTCAGACATTCAGGTGGCATGTCCCGACTGCTTTATCACTGTATTAGGTATATGTGACAAGGTTTTGGTAGCAGGAGTACAGCAGGGGTGGCCCCTCTGAGAAGAGATTGGGGCTGCCCTGTGCCAGGGACAGGCAGTTCCAGTTGGCTCTCCAGTGGATTACAATGGTCTGTTGAAGTACCCGTGCTGGAGCAGGAGAAAAATATAAGGAGGAAGGAGAGGCAAAGAGGAGTTGGTGTGGACTCATAGCACTCAATTGCCATCCCATCTTCACACTCTTGGGGATCATGTAGAGGAGCCAGGAGAGAAGGAGCAAAGTTGGGTCTGGGGAAGCAGGGTCAGGGACGAAGAGTTCTTTTCATTTTCTGTCTTTGTTTCTTATTATCTAAATATATCTTATCTGGCAACAAATCAAATTAGTTTTCTCCAAGCTGATTTTGGTTTGCCCATGATGATAAATAGTAAGCAGTCTCCCTAGCTTTATCTTGACCCATGAGCTTTTCCTTCCTATTTTCTCCCCCTGTCTTGTTGAGGAGGGCAAGTGAAAGGCTGGGAGGACATTTGGCTGCAAGTGTTATTAAATAACCACAGTCACAAACAAGCTATTTTTTGCAGTTTCCTTCTCCAAAGGTATTTGAACCTAATTGATATTACAAGTGTGAATTTTATATATTCAAATTATGTTCAGATTCATATTACATAAATTTGAAGTCCTCCTTTCCTAAATCAGGATAATTAATGCAACTATCAGATATTAAAAATATTTTAAAATGTTGTAGCTTCTTACAGAGAGTTCTCAGTAATGTTGACAGGGTTAACTTCACAATTCAATGCAGCATATCTATATGAATGTAATATTGTATCTGAACTTACTAGTTAGGGAAAAGCATGAGTCCCACGCCAGTGCCATGCTGTCAAGATTACCTTACTACATGATGCATCGTGCTTCATTGACACACTAGTTTGCTCACAGATGTCAAATATAAAACTACATTGCACTTTTTAGACATGTCCATTGCCTCTCCCACTGAGTCTGTTCTGGTCTGATGTGTATCCCTTGTGCCAGACAGAAAGTAAGGATTTGTATGCTATTGGCTCAGACGGCTCTCTGGACACACAAAGATGAGACACATCTCCTAAATCATCATAATAGACATGATTATACCTAAAATATAATCCTTTTTGACAACTCTGTAGTGTCTGGTGAAAGTCAAAATAGAAGAACACCTACTTTAAAAAAAATAAATCGACAGTCTCTATACTAGAAATTGAGATGAGATCTCAAGAAGAGTTGCTTTGTATGGTAATTTTTGAAAGTCTGGCCTTTTAATATATGTGTGGCAGCTTCTTGTTGATGAACAGTATAAAGATGCGGTTCTTCATATCCGATGTCTAAATATGAATTTATAAGCCCTTAGACTTGGCAGTTTTATCTTCAAATACAGTTCTTTATTGTCCTCAGATGACTTTTTCTCATTACTCTTCTCACAGAGTTTCTCTTGAATATAGCTGTCTGTATTTAAGCTTCAAAAGAGGTTATTTTATCACTTTCAAAGCTTTGTGACAGATGTGTAAATGCTTTAACATGTTCAGGTAAATATTTTTTTTCTAAGGTATTTTCTATGAGTTGTCTATTACATGATTATTTATCTGTGTTTTGTCTGCTGGTGTTTAACTTGTAAAAAAATATTCTACTAATAAAAGCAAGTGTGAGCTATCAGCATTGAAAACAGTACACCTGTATATATGAATAATTCTGTGAAACTGTCAGTAGGACTTAATGAACAGCAATGTGCATCACCTCTGTAGCTTGTTCAAATTGCACAGGCTAATATGCCAGAAACTTTCAAATTTAATCACAAATGAGGGTTTATTCATAAGCTGTTCAGTGTATAATTTGCCTTTTGGCCCAGTCTGGCAGTCTTTTTATTTAAGAAAGAGCTAACACGAAATTTAATGAAGTTAACCTAGTTTGATGCTATAGAAATGGAGAATTGATATGTATAAAATATTTCTGAATTACAACTGTCTTCATATTAATTGAAGTCATTAATATAATAGCAGTAGAAGTCAATATTTACCTACTGACAAATCCAACTGTTCCTTTTGGTGTGTGCATAGTGTGAACTAAAGTAATTTTCACAGTCCTAAAGGTTTAAAAACTGCATATTTCCCTTTTTCTTTTGTTAAAATTGTTGAAGAGTGAATTCATAGAAAATCACCACTCCCAATTCTCCCTAGAGCAGAGTGAAACCTAAGGATTTAAGGGAGTATTGGAATAAAAGGTTTTGAAAGTCACATAAAGAGGGGCAGTTGGCTTATAACGGTACTCCTCACCTCCAGATACAGAGATTTAAATTCTTCAGTCTCTCCTGGCATTCTCTTGCTTGTCTCTCTTTTTGGAGTTCTATTGGAAATACAAGGACAGCTTGATGTGAGGTGGAGATACAAGTGTTTAGATTATTTTTTGTGACTCCACCAAAAAGACCCAATATTCCAAGAACTAACCCTTATTTCTTCAATTTAGAGTGGAGGAAAAAAAACCACCATCACCAACAAAAACACCCTCTTACTGGTAAGGTTTAACCTTAATGGAAACCCAGAAATATAAGACAGGGAAGTTATACTTACTTTCACTGAGTCAGAAGAAATAAAACTGATAAATTCAGCTGCCTATTGAGATAATATGATCATCATTCCAAACTCTATGAGGTTGCTAGAACTGGGTGACAGAATCCTTAATTCTTCATCACATTTTTAACCCCTGTGAAGATACCTTGGATGCCACTGAACATTTTAAATGAGACTTACCACCTATGCTTAAACAAATCCTTCCCCAAGTGCCAGTATGTAGAGCTTTTATCCTGGATTCAAATATATTCACTATAAGGACCTCTGAGTTTTCCTTATTTATACATAAATGGAAAGTCTATATATCATTATATTGTCTTGAAAAATAAATGATTTCTTAGTTGTTAGAACAGATTCTCTGTAGGCAAATGCATCATAATACTATTTCAGTTAATATTTAAATTGTAGATGAGAATGTCATCAATATATTCATATATAACACAGAAAAAATAAACAATCTAATCAAGAAACCAGAGAAAGAGGCTACAATAACATGTGTTTCTGAGTGTCTTTGTACCTATACGGAGGAGGCATTGATGACTATCTTCAGCTGCAAATGTAAGAAAGAATGATAGATAGTCGTAATACGTAGTGAAAGGCATTTGTAAATCAGTTGAGCAGTAATGTATTCTTTGGAAATAAGCCACTCATTGATGACAATTCATTGCAAATATTTTGGATGGAGCTGTTTCCAAACTGAGATTATATATCAAAGCCAGGACCATCACAATGGAAAAAGTAAAACATTTTTTTATTCTTAGGAATTCTGAGGCATATACTTCCACCTTTTTGGTTCAGCAGTGCTTATTTCAGTAGTACCTGATTCTGCCTGTCTAGTAAGATTATTGCACTAGAATATTTTTATCATTTTGGCAGGTTAGCCTTGGCTAACAGCCAAATGCCAATGGAACCACTTACTCTCTCCCCGCTCTCAGCAAGACAGGGGAAGAAAATAGGATGAAAAAGCTTGTGGGATAAGGTAAAGACAGGGAGATTGCTTACCAATTACTAGGAAAATTAATTTAATTTATTGTCATTTAAAATCAAATTTGGTGGTGAAAATAAAGACAAAGATTAAAACAGCACCTTTATCTCCCCCTCTCCCAAGCTGAATTTTACATCTTAACTCCACACTATATTACTTCTACTCTGAGCAACAGGGTGAGGTATGGGGGGAAACAGGTATAGGTGGCTCCTCTCCACAACTCCTGCCTTCTCACAGTTTTCCCTTGTGCTGGTGTAGTCTCTCCTATGGGATATAGTCCTTTCAGACAAAAAAAAAAAAAATAAAAAAAATCTATATCTATATCTATATCTATATCTGCTCTGGAGTGAGTTCTCCAACAGGCTGCCTTTGCTTCAGGAAATATCCATCTATTCCAGCCTGAGTCTACTCTTCCTTCTCTGCTGCCTTTGACCTTGGTGTTCCCTTTGCTGTTTCTCATCCTATTTTCCTTTCTTTTCTGCCTGACCAGCATTTTCTGTTGTTTCTTAAACATATTTTCACAGAGGCATCATCAGTTTCACTTGTGGTCTGAGCTGAGTCCTGCGGTAGATCCATTGTGGAGCCAGCTGGAATCAGCCATCACTGGCACAGAAAAGCCCCAGCCTTTTCCACAGAGGCCACCTCTGTAGGCCCCTACCACTCAAACCTTGTCATATACTCTTGATGTTATATCATAGAAAAATTAACTTTATAACAACTTTTTGCTTTTCCAACTTAAGATCCTACTTCAACAGGCTCTAACACTTCTCCCAAACTTTTCCAGGCTTTTGGCAAAAGTAACGGATGAAGAACAGTGATTTTTTTTTAGGACTCTCCTATGCCAAATATGCACAATGCTAAAAATTCAAATGATGCTTCTTCATTTTCTATTAGACTATTTCTTGAAAAAAATTTAGAAGGTCTTATTTTCCATTTTATGATTTTTTTTCTTATTTTGAAACCCTAATCTTTATTTTATGAAGCAAAAATACTGATTTCTGGCCTATTTGCCTCCCCCTCTCTTTTTGAGATGAACCATACGTCTGAGATCTTTTTACATACATCAATATTCATTAGTATTTACTGTCTTTAGTTTCATGCAATATGATGTTGCATATTGAATTAGATTTCAGATTCCTTATACTGGTTAACTCAATGTTGAATTTCTAGATAATTTATAAATTATTGAAATAATTTAAGCAACATTTAATTTCAGATAACATTGTCTTTCTTTGAATATAAAACTAATACTAATAAAATTCTAGTTAAATTATGACAGTACACTTAATTTAATCTTTTAAAGTCATGTGCTGTCAGCATGTTGCACTGTTGAAGTACTTGGCAGCGGGCAGGAGGAGGCAAAATGTTTTGCTCTGTTTTTTGTTTGTTTAATTTTCACCTTTTTTTCCTCATTATTTTATAAACTTATTTATCTGAAGATGATTCTCTTATCTGTTTCACTGAGATGTTCTGTGCCAGTATGGAAATAGCAGGGCTTCCTAGCTTTTAAGTATTTAGAGGATTTGTGAACTGCATACATCCACTTGGGCCTCATGTTTGAGGGACAGTTGTGGACTATACCTATGAGATCTATGTAGGCACTAGGCTCATTACATTATAATAAGCATGAAAGCTAATTTTCAGCTATAAGGATCACATTGTTCAGACTATTAATTCGTTCTACATCACAGAATAACTGGATTAAAATTAAAAATTAAAAACAAAAATAGAAAAAACAAGAAGAACGGATGTATGGATGGATGGATGGATGGATGGATGGAAGGAAGGAAGGAAGGAAGGAAGGAAGGAAGGAAGGACATAAAATTAATCATAGGAAATCTGGGGGAGAAGCCTGAGTCTTCCCTCTCCCATTGCAGCTGAGTACTATAACTACTAGCTTATGCCTTTTGTCTATTCTTTATGAGTCTCTGGATTTTTTTGTATAGCAATTTAGTTTTAGTAGAGAGCATGTAGGACTTCTAGTCCTTTTGCCCTAAACTAACTATAGTGTGGCTATTCTTTTACAGGCTTTCTTTGCAACTCAACCACAGTACTCCATTTTTCATTCAACAGATTTCTTTAGTAGAATGATATTAACACGATGTCAGTAAAGCTCTGTCCTGATTATCTTCTTCTGTAGATATGTCTTAGGAAGAGTATACTCTAAATATCGCTAAATATACTCTAAATATCTAAGTATGAGAAATAGTCATATAATAAAAAATGTTTTGGTTACTTCTTACTTAAATGAAAACATTTTATTCTTTCAGTTTGATAGAGCATACAAATATGAAAATACATATGCTGAAGTGGTCTATAACTTATTATAGAAGTTGTCTGCCACAAAATAAGTAAAATTTGAAATATTTCTTCATCCACATGAAGAAAATGGAATGAAACAAAAATAAAAGGCAAATAAGCACGTACACTGAATAGTTTAACATCCACAAAGTGTGTAAAAAACACCAGATGAAAGTCTCATTTCCCCTCAAAAATTTAGGACCACTTTTCAATATTTCATATTCTGTTGGTGACTTTCTACCTGCACTAGATCTATTAGTATTAATGCAAATTACAGCTCTGCAGCCTCAGATGTTACATTCAAAGCTCACTTCCTGATGTGATTATAATGTGGCTTTTTGGAAAAGTGATTTACTTTATTTTCTGAAACACTGTTCACAAGGATGTTCTGACATAATTAAGTCAATAACATTACCTATAATCTCTACATGAAAGTAATTATTTTCTTCTCAGATATAATGCTGATGAATGTAGACTAATGATGTCATTTCTTACAATCACTGTTGTTTTCTGAAAATTCTTTTTCAGTATTGAACCCTCTAGGCCTGTGATTTTTTTAAATGCTGAACTAAAGGAAAGTAACTCCACAGTTTGCTCAGAAACTGATGAACAAGACACTTCCCCCCTCTTGAGAAACTCAGGATGAATATTCAAAAATTAACATGGTATTTTCCTTGTGGTTCCAAATCCTTTCCCTCCTTTTGTTTCAGAAAATTATGTAGAAAGCAAACCATGAGTCTTTGTACTGTGCCATATGCTGAAATAAATTGTATGCTTTAACTATAGGGATATAACCCACTGTAGTGGCCTCAATACCATGCCTAGACACTGTACATAAGAACATTATACCTGGAATTTATTAATAGAAAAAGTGACAAGCTTTTGGCAGTCTAAAGTGGGATTACAATACGCCATATGTAATGCACTCCAAAGTAACAGCATTACCGTCTTTCTGCTAGAGGTGCTTAAAAAATCTTAAGCTGACAAGTCCTCATGCTGATCCCAACCTCAGATGTTCAGTCTTTGTGTAGCTCCTAATTAAGTCACTATGGTATTAAATTGGCCTATATTCTTTCTTCTTCTCCCTTGAATACTCTACATGAATATTCACATGTGTATACTTATTTTATACTGCCTCCAACCCCTGGCAGTACCAAGCACCAGAACCGGCCTGGAAGCGGCAGGGCAGGTCTCTCTCAGGGTGATGGGGTGGCCTTGGTAGTTGGAACAGGTTGGAGATAGTCGGAGCTGGTTGGACCTGGCTGGAGCTGGCTGGAGCTGGTACCACCAACCATATGACTGTTGCTCAATCAGAGGGAGTCACTGCTCGCTCAAGGGCAACAGCCTGACAGACTCTGGGGGTAAGAGGAACGACAACCCTTTCTGCCATCAGGTGGGGAAACACCATCCACCTCCCCTCACATGGCCCCTGGGGCAGCCAGCAGGTGATGGGCTGAGTGGAAGAGAGACACAGCCTTGATTAGGCGTAGCACCAGACTTGTGACATCAGAGAAGGCTTTGTGCTAGTCATGACTTCTGTCTGGAAGCAGGAGGTGTGGAAGAGTCAATGAAGACGAAGGAACCATATAAACTTTGCATGATGACTCACACAATGATGTTAAAAAGCACCGTTTCCTTTATACCTACCAGAATACGATTTTATAGTGTGTTAGATTTCATAAGGTCTGTGGCTGAGGGTGAGGTATAAATACAAGAAAACTTGTTCCATTTGAGCTTACTGCAGAGCCGGAAACTAGGAAAGAGCAGGCAGAGACTTTCTCAGTTACTATTCACAAACCATTTCAAGCAAGATGGCAGTATAACCACATCCAGACCTGTCATGAAAATAAGTGGATAGAAGGGTTCTTTCATGAAGGAAACTTGACAGGCTTATGGAATGGGCCTATGCAAACCTTATGAACTTCAACAAGGCCTAGTGCAACATCCTGCACCTGGGTAAAGGTAATCATCAATATCGGTGTGGATTGGGGGATGAGTGGATGGGGAGCACCCTGTGGACAAGGACTTTGGGATACTGGTGGATTAAAAATTGGACTTCAGCTGGCAAAGTGTTCTTACAGCCCAGAAAGCAAACCGTATCCTGGGGTGCACAAAAAGAAGCATGGCCAAGAGGTCAAGGGAGGTGATTCTCCTCCTGTATTCTGCTCTTGTGAGACACTACCTGAAGTACTACATCTAGCTCCAGGGTCCCTGGCACGAGAAATACATGGACCTGTTAGACTGGGTCCACAGGAGGGACATGAAAGTGGTCACCTCTCCTATGGAGAAAGGCTGAGAGAGTTGAAGTTGTTCAGCCTGGAAAATGGCCCAGGAAACCTCATTCAACATCATACCTGACCTTTCATCACCCACTGCATCATCTACCTGATCACTATTCTTGGTGGTAACACTTCTTTCTTACCATAACAGAGTAACAGAATAATTTAGGTCAGAAAGGACCTCTTGAAGTCTAGAATTCTACCTCCTGTTCAGAGCAGTGAGAGCTTCAAATTTATTTCAGTTTGATCAGGGCCTCATTCAGCTTTGCAGACCTCCAAATCTCTTGTACATTCCCCTTGTGTCTGTGACTCCTTTCCCTATTGGAGCCTTTCACTACTTAAAGGGGGCTTATTAGACTAAGAAAGAGTTTTGCCGAGGCTTGTAGTGATATGACAAGGGGTTTTAAGCTGAAAGAATTTAGATTTAGTTTGGTTATATGGAAGAAATTTTTTGCAATGAGGGTAGTGAGACACTGGGACAGGTTTCACAGAGAAATTGTGGGTGCCCCATCATTGGATTTGTTCAAGGAAAACTAAGTGGTTGTATAGAATCATGAGGGAAGTGAATACATTTTATTATGTAACATGAAATGTGTCTGAATCAGAGCTTCATATTAAGTTATGTACAAAAGAATAAGTGCTTCAGAAATTTAAAAGGTACCTTAGTATTTATTTTAACAGGAAGCTTGTAATTTTTATGTAGAAGTGAGTAAAATTAATAAAATTAGTGGGGGTTTTTAAAATATATTTAAATGCTTCATCAAAAAGCAGAAGTCCTCAATATCATTCTTAGAGATCCTTGCAGATGAACAACAAGAGAGAGTCATTGACCAGAGGAATTAATAAAGGCTCTGTAAATGTGTATACATTCTGTCACAATGTTGAAGCATTCAGCATTTAAAAAAAATTATTTAAATAAAAACGACAAAGTTAACAAACTCAAGAATTGATTTTTTTTTTTTTTTTAAAGTTTGTTTTAAAATGCTAGGGAGCAGAAAGAAAAAAAAAAAATCACGTGGAAGTTACTGTTGTTGGCAGTTTATATAGTTACTGAAATCAACAAAAACTTTACAAGATATTTCAATGTTTTGTATTTTCATCCTAGGGAAAAAACAGTAGCAGCTTGTCTAAAATTATCTAAGCTGAAAGTAATGCTATATTAAACATAATATCCCTTCACTATCCAAATGCAAACTTGGTTATATAATTCATGATGTTTGTTGACCTATATAAACTGATAATTCAACCTGCTGTTTTGCTTGCACTAATGGTTTCACAGCAATGACAGAGATACAAAAAATTCTGCACTTCCCATTCAAAAAATAGTTAGATACACCCAAGAGCCCTAATATTCTACATGTTTAAAAATACCTATATAAACTCCCAATAATTTAGAAGGGAGAAATGGCAAAAACTGCCTTTTCTGTCATCTGAATAATACGGTATGACTCAAACATGCAAGAAAACTTTGTAAAGAAGAATAGAACAGTATAAGTGGTACCCACTTTAAGTGTCTTTAGGGTAATAATTAATTCATAAAAAGATGTCCTACCATTGTCACAGAATGATGAACTAAAAGAATTTTTGACATTTCCTTGTCCCAAGTTAGAAGTAGCAGACAGCTACCTTATAATATGTCTTTAATTGAAATAAATGTGTTGGTATGAAAAGTGAATGGAAACAAACTGAAAGTATGATATGAATGAAGAGATATTTTTTCATGTATTCTACATTTTGTATCCGAAAAAGATGGGAAGAACTATTATCTTCAACTATAGTCATGAGACTTACTTGGTTCATTGTTTGCTTCCAGGAAAGTTACAGCAAATATTCTAAGTAAAAAAGTCAGGTCATTGAAATCTATAAAAAAACTAACAACACTACAAATCAGTCTATTAATCTAGGTGAAAATATACGTAAATATTTACTTTTTCATGCTATTTCAGTGGGATAAAATTTTGGTCAGATATGTAGGGGACGGCTTTCCTAAAATATTATAACTTTTGAGAAGAAGTTAGTTAAAGCCAGTAATAATTACATGCAGTTCTCAAACTACACAGTGCTGCTCAGTGAAACATATAGGCAGCCAATGATTTTTTAATGTTAATTTACTAACTCATATTATTCTTTATACTAACTGGAAAACATGAAGTTAGTGTTCCCAGGTGGTTGGATCTGGGTCTAAATCCTGAGATGTGAAAGAAATAGAGTCTTGTCACATTTCCTTGTCTCTCCTCAGATTTCTGTGGCTCTGAGTAACTGGACACCAAGAAAATATAAAGTATGAAAGAAGGAAGCACCTTCGTGCTGGATGAAATCTGGAGATCTGGATAAAAAATATTTAAAAAACGGTTTACCACAAATCCAGCAACATCTGCAAAAAAAGGAAATCAGAGGCAGCAATTACAGAAAAATTTTACAATTTAGATGTTTTAGAGCTTTTCAGTTTACTGAGAGCTTCAGCATGATGCTCAATGCAGCTCCTGTTATAGCCTTTGACAATATAAGGATACTGAACATAAATAAAATGGAACTTGGAAGAAAGAGACATTTTAAACAAACAATGAATAAAGAGTTGAAAGCATAAATGAAGGTGAAAGCATAGAACAATCTGACTGATATAAGTATAAAAAAATGAGGCTTCAGTTTTGAATCCCTATCAAGAGATCAGATTTTTATTAGAACATGGTAAAAATAATTTTGAGGGGACTATAGAGAAAGAATGACTTCTCCAAAAAAGGCAGAGCGTGAGAAGTTGTCTGCTGAGATCAGCTTTTTGTAGAATTTCTTCAAAGGCAGTAGCCAAGCAGGTTGTGTCAGCTAAGCCTCAGGAGAGATGATCATGTTGCCACCTGATAGCAGTGATACTGATTACATAAACTACGTTAAGGTAGATTTTTTCAAATAAACATGTTTACTTTGCTTGTTGTTCAGTTCTGTAATGGAAAAGATCTACCCATGGTCCAATGGAGATTGGACTTCAGACTGGGTATTCATACACACCTTTGACAGCATCAGGTTCTTTATATGATGGTTCATGGCTATTAAGTTTTAAAAAGACCTGTAACTTATTATATATACATAGTCTGAGACATTTTTGCTAGAAAACATGTCAAAAAATGTCATTATATATCTTTGATGCATTTTTTTAAAATGTTGTTTCTTAATAAACTATTTATTGTAGGAAAGGTAGTTTGAGGGAATGTATCTTTAACGTACCCTTCGGGGTAATTTAGAAGTAGCTGTTATGTAATGTGAATGCTTATTCTATCCTAGGCTGATCAGCTAAAGTTAAGCAGTAAATGTCTTGTCTCAGATTCCTTGACTTTGATTGCTAAAATCATGGTGATCAGCTCTTAGAAAGGGAGAATTCATTACCTGGTATGGTTGGACCGTAATCCTGTCTTGTGCCTCAAAGACACACACCTGTATAGGTAAGGCAGTTGTGGTCTGTTGCACCTGTGAGATTATCCATCATGAAGATTTATGTTCATTCTAGAAAGCACCTAGTGAAGGTAGACACTAAAACAGTATACCTCAGTTTAAAACACACTCAAACAGTACATGGGCAGTGCTTTGGGAAGGGGCTTCTGTTACTAGTTTGGGACTGATCTGGGAACTAGAAAAAATTACTTTTATTTTTAGTTTTCAGAGGAAAAAAGATATAGTGGGAGAATTAAGAAATACCTTAATGTATAATGGAATTAATCTGTACAGAAACTAGTTGTATGTGACTAGGAACAAGCAGGTAGAAATTCTCACTGTCCATAGAACTGCTAATACAAGTATACAATAACCATATATCTATTTAATGCAGCTGGTAATCTTGATTAAAATTCTTTTTTACCATTACATAACGCCAAGAAATGACAAAGGAGTAGAAGAAACTGCAAACAAAATGCAACCTAGCACACAAGGGAAAGATTTGATGAGAAAGAACAGCACTACTACCATAGCAACAATCTGTTGTATATGCAGTTTCTTAATTTAAGTGCAGCTTTATCATTTCAGTGGGTGAGGTAGGTGCCCAGATGTAGTATTTTTATGTCTAAATCCTAAAATTGGGCTTCCAGCACTGAAGATTTATTTTCTTGATATTAAATCTGTTTCACTGAAGGGGTGTTAAATTGGTTCACTGTATTCTAATAAAACAGGTGGATTTAGGCAGTGACAAATTATAATGTAATAGAGACCAATTACTGCTGAAAAGAAAAAGAATGGATGTGTTGCCATAATAGTAATTAAAAGAAGTGAACATCTAGTGTATTAAGAATGAACTGGAGTGATTAAACCAGAATCTAATCCCGTAAGAGGTGAAATGAAGGGCAGAAACAACCAGGAACCACAAAGTGGGAAAGGGTTATAGGTGATTGTACGTGAGTAACATGAGTCATACATGAAGCTTCGATATTTCTGTCTTGAAAACTCCATGAAAAATGTGTGTCCATGTCAGTCATGCATGGGTGGTACAACTCCCTGAAGAGTAAGCCTGAAATAGAGGATATGCTATAATTGTAAAACATTCCGGAGGACTGCAAATCAATTCTGCAGGTCATGCAATACATCAAAAGGGTATCAGTTACTATGCCTGAGCAAACCAAATTCACTGTGAATCTATAGTACACTAAGTGCATTCCCAATGCATCAACACATTGAATTCATTGAATTTGTGCTTTACTGTTAAACTGAATGTGAATATAAACAACAGCCATTTTTTTCAAGTTTCCAGCTGTTACGCAGCCCAGCCAGAACAACTATTATTTCTCTGTAGAATACTACAGATAAGACTCAGAAATCCCAGACACAGGTTTAATAGTTAGGATACGAAAGCCACACTGGCTCCCTCTTTCAAAATGACACCTGAGTAAAAGAAAATTAAAATCCCTTGAATAAGTACAAAAGAAGAAATCAGGGTAATATGAAAAGAAACTTAATAATCGAATTGAGGATGTTCTAAATGAAGAACACGGAAATAGAATGTTACATGGAAGTTAAGGTAATTGTCTTAATTTTTACTGACTTAGGATATGTTATCCTGCATAAAATGACTTCCATAATAGTGTGCATGAGAATAATTATTTTACTTTTGTAGGCTGGCCAATCTGCAATATAGAAGTTGGTACATCTGTTCCTACTGATGTATCTTCCAAAGGTATGTGCTCAGTATCATCATACTTGAAGGCCTCGTATTGTCTTCAGGATTTATCCTCCAGGCACACTGTCTCCTGCCACTATACCTTGAATCTATAAAGAGATACTTTCAAGGTTCAGCCTTCCTCTTACAGGTAATACAGACATAACTAGCCCTGGCAAGATGTTATATTACAGATACACCCTCCAACTTTAAAATAGAGGCATATCCAGAAAAGACAGATCTAGATGCAATGCACAGATATAATACTTGAAAGGATCCTGGGAACCTTGGCAGCTTTGAACATTCAGATTAAAACATACAGATATACAGGTTCTATATTTCCTAATATGCCTGAAATCTAGTGCACCTCACAGTCAGATCAGTTTTCATTGTGGGCTAGGAAGGCCAACTCCTGTTCGAAAAATAAGACTTTCTCAATTGTAGTGAAGATTCATCTAGAACATTATCCCATCTCTGAAACTAGCCAATACAGAAGCCAAAACAAGAATAAATATGTAGATGTTTACTTCCTTGCTATCCACCGACTGCTTCCAGAAATAAGTGACTTAGACTTCTTAGTAAAGAAGCAGTATCTTACTACAGCACATATTGCCTAATTTTAGGTGTCTGCAATCTATAGACACAGCTCTACATCTAAGTTAGAGTCCTTATTCAACCCCAGTAGTCCATGGAGAGAAACAGAAATCCTGTCAGTTGGTTAAAGAAACCAGAGAGACTGAGGTCATTATCTCAGATTTGGATTACTTCTTCAACTTCCACAGCTGAATTTTGAATAAATGCAAATATTTGGTATCACAAATATCTAGCATTCAGTTCTACTGCTTAAGTATGTTCTGTGAAATGCATTGTTATTGTCTGGTTTTAAGTTATATTTTAAATTTTATATCTACCTGTTCTTCCATTTTAACTTGCATTACAGGACAGTATCTTGCATAATGGTATTTTGCATTGTAAGAGATATAAGTTTTTATACATGAAAGAAGTGACCTGTGTTTTATGTTCTTCTTGAACCCCAAAAAGTTCACTTCAGTGAATGATACTGAGTAATGGTGTGAATATTTCATTTTCTCACAGTGATACCACGTCACTTTGCTGAAAGCACCCTTTGGCCCTAAAATGAGATTATTAATCTGTTGTTAAACTGTGGAAGACATAACACCTAGGTCTTCCACATCCTATATGATTGCTTTGTAAGAAATCTATCCTATAACATTGTTGTAATGCCACCTATTTAGGTGGCACAACAGTTTATGATGTAACTACTTAACTCCATGACAAGGAACACGTTTTGGGTAATATGAAGTTAATGTTCATAAGTTAACTGTCTAATTTGATGTCTTAAATCAAGGATATGAACTACATTCTAGGAATACAAGAAAAAAAGGAACAGGTTTCAGTACTCCAGTTTCCAAGTTATCTTTGGATATACTCCTACAATAGCTCCTGAGGCTACACTGGGTTAACATAAACCAACAAAGGTAAGCAGTCCCAATTACAGGACAGACATGCAAAAGAGTCTGCTTCAAAAACACATAATCAAGCTATACACAAATCATCTCGTAGGTGCAGGAAAGGGACACTATTTTTATTGTGACAGCCTCTCAATTCAACTAAGCATCTGACTGATTTGCAACCCAAGTTTAACATGCCTAGAAATGTAATAAATCCACATAAATTTGAAATCTATTCTAAGAAGGTGAAAAAGTTGTAATGCCTTGTATTGTATCTCATTAATTCCCATATTCTGCTGTTTCTGGTTCCTCCTCTTCCCATACCCAAACATGAACTTAAAAGATAGTAGCTGAAATTCCTCGTTAGTGTGATGGACAAACTGTACATTAACTGAAGTAGAATTAGGTTTTTAACTCTTTTTCTAACAGACACACTTGCAAATTCAACCAGAGACCTAACATGCAGGTTAAATGTCTTTATGTATTTGGCTGGTTTAAGTTTTGTAAATCAAAGTCAGCACTAGAAGTTTCCCACACCAAAGCATAACCTCCTATACATTTCTGTGTCCAAAATTACATGTGAAAAGTTATAGTTCAATGCATAATTTAGTCAAAAATCATTTTGGTTTTATTATTGTAATATGTTGGATAAAAAGAACTAATTTTACACTTCGAAGTCCAGGTGGAGTTCATTCTGATGTTATCGAACACATGTATTTTACAGGGAAAAAAACGAAAATACAGAAAACACAATATAAAAATTAGTAGGACTCATGTTGTCAATGATAAATTGTCAACATTTCAAATTTGTAATTTCATTTTAGCATCAAATATTTAGTATTTTTTATTTTCTAGAAAATACGTTCTGGGAAAACTTTTTTTATGTTCTGTGCTTGAGAGATTTTTATTTTCTTATAATTGGAAATTTCAATAAAAATAGTTCAACTTCAAGACAAAAGAGAAAAACATCACCTTTCACAATATTATATGTAATCTCCTAACCTGGTGACTGATGAGCATTGAATGGAAAGTTAATGCTTTGGTTGTGAAAGATACTAATCAAGAGGACATGCAAAATCATATATGTGCCAACTTCTGATCCTAAACTTTAGGATAAATAATTGCCAAAATTAATTCTTGCTTCTATCTTGTAGATGTGATAAAATATATAAAATGTGTGCCTGTGTGTGTGTGTGTGTGTGTGCACATGCATGTGTGTGCGTGAATCAACGGACTTAGATGACTGCTCTGTGTGAATATTTTGTGATAAAATTGCAAGGCAACATTCTAAATTGAAGTGATAACAGATTTTATTTAGAAGGGAGCTAATCAAAACTACAGATGGAACCTGTACAATTTTTTAAAGTATTGTATTTGAGCTAAAAGACAGCTTTGACTTGTAAGATACAAGACAATTTGCTTTGCAAGGACAAGTAAGTATTTTTAATCATGAAATCTGCTAAGAGAAAGAAATAGTTTCCTCTAGTTCTTCTCCCTCTCTATATTATAAATAAATGTGAAGGAAATAGACCTTGATTTTGATCCTCTATCTGTTATTGAAAAGTTTTGATAAAATTGAAATATTTCAGTGGAAAAAAACCAATCCTGACACTTTTAAAAAGTTTTTGGCTTTTTTTTTCAGAACAAGAGTTTAAACCATTATGCACATTGAACAACTTCATTTTAACTGTTGAACACTCTTACAAAACCATAAACTTCGTGATTGTTCATAGACAGAAATGGATCTGTATTCATTGGTATATAGAGCACATCCATGACATTGTAAAATTGCATTGACTTGTTTTCTGTTGCAGGATGTAGTGATCCTTGTACAAAGCTGAGTCCTTGTACAAAATAATAACCATATGTCTAATTTTACTGTATGTTATACATAGCAAATTACAATTTTATTCTAATACATTCTTAAATTGATGCCTCTTTTGACTGTATTATTATTATTAGTAGTAGTAGTATTAGTATTATTATTAGTATTAGTATTAGTATTATGAAATCACTAATGTCCTTTTTAAATTACTGAATGGGGTTTTATTATTTTATTTTTTTTTAATAAATTATCTCTTTTTCCTCCTACAGAACTGTAATTTTTTTTCTCTGTCAGTGAATTAATAATGTATCCCTTGAATACCTTTAATAGAGGGTAGGTTTGTGTGTGTTTTTACTGTCTTTACTGTGTATCTTAAAAATACCATGGACAACTGTGTTTGAATGCAAATCCTGTTATAATGGGCTATGTAAGTACTTAAGAATCCATTAGTTCTTTATTTTCTCAGCTCTGCTTTAACCAAATGTCTACAGTCTTTGCTTATGATTATACTTTCACCATTATTTTTATCATTGCAGCTTAACTCATCTTGAATACATTCATTAAGGTCAGTTTCTGTAATCATCTTTGAGAAGTATGTACCTCTCTGAACAATCCAATAATTTCTGTAAGGTAACTGTATTTATATAGAGGTGTTACTTATTGACTTGAATTTTCCTAAAACAAGGCAAGAACAATACAAAGTAAAACAAAGAATAATAAAAATATTATTTCAAGAATGTAAAATAAAATATTAAAAATTAATATGAAAATAAAATAAAAATATTGTAGAAGAGCTTTAACAATTCTGCTTTTATGTCACTGTCTTTATTTTCTGACTGAATTGTCTTGGTTCATGTGTTGAGCTACACCACATCTTCTGGAATACATGAAAATTTTAAACTTGCTGCTGCAGTTGTTCTTATATCTCTGGTAGATTCACATTTCCACATGTTCTTTGTCTTATACTGTATTTTGTTGGATTTTCTCTTGTGAGGCTGTATCATGCAAAGTCTGGCCCTTAAGTTGCTCTGTAAAATATCTGTAGCAGCTATCTACCTATCTATGTATCTATGTATCTATCTATTTAGAATGTTGAAGTTTAATTTTTTCTAGATTTATTCTCAAATATCTATTCTGAATCTCACGAAGCAGGATGGATGTCTGGTGTCCTAGCCTGCTGGGATATTTAGAGACATAAACCCCAATGGCCTAGTCTATTTGTCTGTGATCTGTTTGAGCAAAGTATTTATCAAGGCACCATTTCTTTCCTGTGGCAGGTGGAAAGAGAGGACTGTGTAGGCACATTGAATTACAATTTAGAGGCAAAATGTGAATGAAGAGAAAGAACTTGGAATAATAACGTAGCTAGAGCTGTAGAAATTAGACATTCCAAAAATCTTAGAACAGCATCACGGCTACATTTCATAAATAGGCTTTTTGTCATTTCCACTGACAATTTCCTTTTTATGTTTGCTGTTCATTAGCACTTCATACAGCACTAGTCATCATCTTGTCCAGCTATTCCAGAAGATAAATATTCTGGTTTGGTTAAAACCTATAGAAAAAATGTTGCTACTGTGAAGTGAAATTTTACTTCTCTCTAAAAGGTATATGAATAAAAGGTATGGATGGTTAGAATTCTGAATTATTCATTTTTTTTAAATTAAAAATAGATAGATAGATAGATAGATAGACAGACAGACAGACAGACAAATAATAAAAGAGGAAAGCCAGTCAAGCCATCAAGAGAGAGTTAAGTAATTTATAACAGTTTAAACATTTTCCATCTTTGGATTCTTGGTTTAATAAAATATAAAATGTAGAAGCTAATTAAGGTTAGTAGGGCTAATTCTCATGCAGCCTGTCATAGTGATGTATGTCAGAAGTACTTCCAGACAAAAAGGCAAAGAAAAAAAATGAGAAGAATACGAATGCAGAGTGAAAGGGACAAAACACAACATGCTGCAAAGTATCATAAATTACTCTTATGATAAAGTAGGAGGAAATGAAATATATTTTCAGCTTTCATCAGAACACTAGGAAGATGGAACATGACTTCTGGAAACTAATTTGAGGCTGCTCAAATATTTTCTCTTTCACCAGCCATGTATTACCTCTGCCTACTGGGATATGGACAGCTACTTATTATGGTACAACTTCTTTCACTTCCCAAAATCCATGCTAAATAAGCATATACTTGTCTGACACATATCTCTGTTGTGACACCCAGAAAGAAAACAATAAAAACAGAATAGGACAGTGTATCAACATTTTTTTAATAATCTCAAAAGTTTTCTTCTTTTTTCAGAAACTCCCACATTGCTTCAGGAAAAAAAAACCAAACATATATATATATAAGAAATATCTTTTCCATAACATGTCTCTGTGTCTTGTTATGGTGAAGGAGATATTCCATACTGTATTCTGGATGCTCAGTGCCAAGTCGTTCCCCACAGTATTGTTTCTAGAGAAGCAGAAGAAAACATAAGTGAGTCAGAGAGTCTAAACTGGGGAATCTGGGACTGATTTCCAGCTGCTGGTCTCCTTTTAGTGTGAGAATCAAGTGTACATTGTTTTACACCCTCCTTAGATACAACTGGAAGTGAAATCAAAAGTACATGCACGTGGGAACTGTGATGTATACTAACAGCTCTCCTCATACGTAGGATTAGGGACCAGGACTGCCACAGAAGATGCATGATCCACAGTTAACATGCAACCAAAGAGCTGGAAAAACTGATTTAATTTCTCAGAAGAATGAATAACAGCCATTAAATCCTCCACCTTATAAATGATACTGCTGAGGAAACTTGCATCAGAAGAAACTACATTCCAGAAAGCAAATATTCCCGTGAGAAAGAAAAATCTATGTTTATATTATCTGACTTCTACAAGTTTCTATATATGTGAAGGAGAATAATTTCCCATTGCTGGATAATTATCCTAATTAAAGTGTGTAGAAATAGGAATGGGATCAAATGCATCATAGTATCTTTTTAAGAATACAGACATGAAAAACATCAGCTTGTTCTTAATGTGAACTATCCAGTGTTATGACTCACTTTATGATTCATGCAGTGGTTGTTATGTAAGGTCATTTGTATTCTCTTCCAAACACTAGCTACTTTTTTACAGCCTTTTATTTGGCCTCCACCCTCAAAAAACTTCCATATTTTATTTTGTAAGGCATTCTAGTTGGGTGGATCAATTAAAAGTAACACACTAAATCTACCTTTGTCTGTTTCTTTACGTAGTAGCTGACTATTTCAAAATATATGGCGAGACATTGTATTGACCCTACAGCTCTCTACTTCCAAGCAAATCACCTAATCACTAGTCAATGGTGCAATCCGTTCATTTTATATAACTCCTACACTCCTGACTGTACAATGACCCAGCTTCAAATACAGGATATGGTAGCATCTTTTCCCATAATGCCTTATAGTCTAACAGTTAAGACATTTTCTGGAGTTGAAGGAAGCTGAATTTTCCTCAGATTTTGAACAGAAACAGAATCTAGGTTTCACACTTCTGAGTACTGGACCCTAGCAACTTTCTGTTATTTGACAGTTGTTGCTGGCTATCTTTGATAACTGCAGATGTTCAGTTCAGTGCCTGCTGAAGGACACTGATCAATATCGCGCTTTTCTTTTGGCTAACTCTAGGCAATGTTTCATTGAGCACACAGACATTTTGGCTTATGCTTTGGCTTAGTCTAACTTAATAGACTATCAAGGGAACCCAGATGCATGCAACTTACAAGGTATCATGCATCTCACATGCTCAAATGTTAAGCCAAGGCTAGTTATTCTTCTGAGCAAAAGATATAATTAATGTTTCAAAAGGAAAAAGAATTCTATCCTAAAATCTGTATCCAAAATAATTCAGAGAAGTCAGCCTTTATAAAAACTCTTTCCCTTTTTAGCTACCTAAAATTAACTGACATAACTGACATAAATTCTTTGATTTCAGCCGTTTAGATTTGGTTGTTGTTGCTTGTTCTTTTGTTTGTTTTTTTTTTAAGGAATTACAAATTCTATCTTACATGGTTCAAATCTAGAGTCAATAACAATAACCAATCTCAAACATTAAAACAAAACTAATAAGAAAGCAATAATGATAAGCAAGATCCAATATAATTTCAGTTATATGTGGTACACTGATTTATTTCCAGCTTAAATGAAACAGAGTAAGAAAACAAAATGGGAAAGATGTGATTAAAGTAGCTGCTTGTCCATAACTGCAGCCCAAACTAGTAGGAGTCATAGGATACAAACCTTCAGTCTTCAGAATTCCTGCAGTTTTCAGAGTATTTAGTACCCATTTGCCTGTGCTCAGATTGTTCTTGTTACTAATCTTGGCTCCTAAAGTGCAATATTATTAGTGTCCCACCAAATACGTTTAAATACCTTTCTTATGGAAAAAAATGTAATTAAAAGGGACTTCTGATTGCTTAGTTGTTACTTTCTCAGCTAAATTCTGAATCTGTGATTTCTTGCCTCTTGTTTATTTGCCATATCACTCATGTCTTCATTTTACATTGTCTCACAACTATTTACAGTATTCACCAACAGTCATAAAGGACTTGATTAAACCTGTATCTCTTTGTTTCAAAATTATTGTGGTTGATCATTAAAAGAGAGATCTTACTTTGGCTTTGTTCTGGCACAAAGAGTTCACAAATTTTTTTTACAAGCAACAAATACAGTTGTTTATGCATTAAATAAATATTTTATTTAGACTGATTAGTCTAAAGGACCGTTTCATTGCACATTTATACATGTGAAACAGAATGCAGCTTTCATTTCAGCTATTTGACCAAAAAGAAAATCTCTCACAGCCTTGACTCTGTTTTAAGATGATATACGTTATTTATCACTACTCACTGATAGATAAAGAACAAAAGTACAGAAAATAAAAACCTTATCTCATGTTGTATTGCATCAGTTTTACCTTTAGGCTGCTTACATTGGACCACACAATACAGTTTATTTACCTTTTTTTTTTTCATTTCAAAAAAAAAAAAAAAAACAACAAATTTTATGTGCAGATAAACTTTGGAATAGAGAAAAAATAGTTTGTTCAGTTTTTATGCTTATGGTTAAAAAGGTTCATTTTATAAATATCTACATACAGATATAAAGAGTATCTTTTCTTTTAGCCTTTTGATTTTTAATGCATTAATTTCATGTCAATGCCCTTGTTACAGATACTCCTGCAATCTTTTCATTAAGTCATTGTAATATCTTTAAGCACATGAAGTAGTAGTTCCCTCCAACAAATGCCCTGCCATTTTAATTTTCCTATCATTATTACTTTGAAAGTTATATAATTTGTTGTGCTATGTTGTGGAGCCCTCATTGATATAAGGAATACTTGATTGCAACTCTTTCAGTCCATTTCTTTTAACAGAGAGAAATTTCCTCTGTAGTTAGATAGTTTTGTTCATTCTTTCTATCTGTCTTGAAGACTGACATTTTTGTTTTATTACGAAGGCTATTTGACAACTTTTCCATTAAAAGAAAAAAAAAATTCTGTAAAGACATTTCCTGAGCCAATGACAGTTTTAAAAGTAAACCCCAATGGGAGAACACCTGTTTTACCAGTATGTGAGTTATCGTGATTGATCATATTGGAAAAGTTTTTGTCCATTGTGGAGGGTGGGGAGAAAAAGAAAAAGAAAAAAAAAAAAAAATAGGAAACTACTAGATACTTACTTGATTTTCTGGTCATGAGGAAGCAGGGCCCAAGAAAATGCATTTGTAACAATGACCTTAGATGATTTTTCATTGAGTTCTGAAGTAATTATTATCTTTGCTCTTCATGACTGGTCTGTGTATGGAGTGAGGTAAATGCTCAGAATTATACAATTATTTTTCTATCCATCACTGCCCTCTTTCTAAACTTTTTGTGGATTTTTAATTATCTCGTGTCCTACTGGAGGTACTTTTTGATTTACATAGATTCTAAATGTGCTCCAGCACTTTTTTTCTTCACACATGAGCAAGCAACTGTCTTTTGCTAAAGTTAATTTTGATGCATAGGATTTTAAGGGAGACTTCTGTAGCAATAGTTTCCTTTTGCCTGTAGCAGAAGAGTTGTCGTTTTTTTTTTATTATTACCATAGCAATATCTCCGATGCACCAGACAAGCAGAAGAGATGAACAAGTTACCACTGTACTTATTAATGAAGAAAAGTAATGAAAGTTATAAAAGGTTTCTTTTGTTTTGTTTAATTATCTTTGTAGTTTTACTAATTTCTGTGTACAGGATGTATGCACTTTCCACTTTATTAAAAACAAACAGACTAGGACCGAATGTAAAATAAGCAAAAGGAAAATTCTGTACTGTTTCTTCTCAAGTACGCCTGACTTTACAATATTGTGGAGATTTGTCTGTGATTGAAGAAGCAGTTGAAAGACAATCCAACCTTTATGTATTTATTAAAATCACAACTTTTTATTTTTTTATAAATTTTACTTCAGCCTGATTTTTTCTCTGCTGAAACAATATGGGAAAGAAATCTTGCAAGTTCTGGATATTCTAAACTGTACCTCAATATCTTCTACTGTTTTGGAGCTGACAGCTCTTATTCACAGTGAAGAAAGCTTAGGTAGCCTTGATAGTTCTGCATCCATGAAGTGGAAAGTTTTATCTGGGAAAATAAGAAAGTAAGCAAAGAAAAAATGTAGCCTGTCAAATTTAGATGTATAAAATTAGCTATTTAAGTCTGAGCTAGTTATCTTGAGTTCTCTGTATATCCAATAGAAATAGACACTTTCAGAACACAGCTCATCTCATTCTATCTATGATAGATTAAGAGAGTCTCACAGGAGATGCCTGCTTTCTTTGTTGCCTATGAGGAATCATGAAGTCCCTAGCTGAGATTCAGACATCTAATTCTGAGGTGCTTAAACTGGTAAAATGAAATGAAGAATTGGATTTTTTTAATGTAATCATAGCTGTTCCACTGTCAGAAGGTTCACGGAATTGTAAAAGCATAGAAGAAACAAGGAAACTCCAGAACAGCAAAGCTATCTGTACAGCTCATCCTTTTTATTTTTTATTGATATCATTTTTACTAAATGAAGAGAGACTTTAGGGGTGGGATTCAATTTCAAAATTATTCACATCCTGTACTGTTCGAGATATTATTAAGCATCCAAGATACCTCTTCAGAATCGGTAGATATAACACAGGACCCAAAGGAGATCCGTCCCCTTCTGAAATGACAACTAGACAAAGGTAGAACAACTTTGAGCCTGTAAAATGATGTTAAATATCTATGATTAGGCATCTGGGTGGGATTCAGCTTGCCATAACTTTATACAACTTCATGAGGGTACCTTTATGCGAACTGTAGGTTGTTTCAAAAGGTGGATGAAATTTCAAAACAAAGCAATTTCAAACTGGGTCCATATTTTTGAAACACCCTGCAGTTGCTTGAGCTTCCATTATGCTCAACAGAGATTAAAAGAAGAAATCACCCATAAGCACTTAGCACCTTTTTAGATGTTCTACAGTAATATATGAAAGATACCTGTTGACTTGGATGACATCTTGCTGACACAGACTTTAAGAGAAAGCTACACCCTCTGAAGTGTCAGGATAATCTAGGATACCTGAAATGTCACTGAAATTGCATATCATTTGATTAAGTTATTAATGTATATGTACATATATATTTATGCACGTGTATATGTTTGTATATCCGTTCACACTTGTGGGCAAATTCTCAGAATATTCTAAAAATATTGTGTGAATAAGCAGGGATATTTTAGAGTTAAAAAATACAGGAAAAAAAATCTAAAACCGTGTCCATGTGAGTAGATGTTACTGCATGAGTGCAGAAATATGAAAAAAAAATATGAAGGATATATGAAGAAAAAGGAGAAAAAAGAACACTGTAGCTCAAATTGAAACGAGGCATTACTGCCATACTTATTTTGCCCCTTTTTTCCCTGCTACATTTGAACTCATTTAATATATAATTTCTTTGGTGTATGATCCATGTGTGTGCAAAGTACTGATCATACCCATGGGTAATATAAAGTTAATAACAGCCCTCATGAACTTCAGCAAAAATTGGTCATATTGCTGAGTATGAAATTCTCAAGGGAATGTAGATACAAGACAGCTATCACTACAGCAATACTGAAATCCTTTGTCACATTCAGGAAGGACACCGTAGCCTAAGCTTATGTAAAAGAAAAGGCCCAGAAATCCTTTTGGAGACTTGTAGACTGTTGATATGATTTTGAAATGCTCAGTGTGTCAAACATATCGACCAAAACATCCTAAACAACTATTACATCCTTTGCAAATAACACAAAGACCTTGGTAAAATGTATTGACTGACCTCTTTTACTTTGAAGTCACAGAATTATTTCCTTACAGAGCATGGGCTTGCTATTTATTTTTCTGGTAAGAAATATTAACAACAATCATTAACTCATCAGGAACAGGACAGTAATAAGAAGTAGGAATGAAACAGTAATTTTTGCTTCCACCAGTCTGTGAAGAGTGTGTTCGTGCACGTGTATGCATTCTATCTGTAACTATGCATCTCACTTTTGAAATGCATTTTAGCAAAAAGAGCAGTGTCAGATTAACTTAACTTGGGCTTTGTGCCATGTGTTCTACTTTCAGGTTTTGGCAAACTCATCTGCCACAGCTGAGATTCAGCACATCTCTTGGCTTTACCTGAGACCTTTGATATGACAAAATCCCTCATGGGTTTCTATACAACTGACCTGACTAAGCTGTAAGAGCAGTCCCCTAGGTTTCCCGTAGAGTCACTAAAAGTACGTTAAGTTCTCTAAGAGACCATTTATCCACCCAAATTATGGTCTAGAGCATGATCTCCATGCTATCTCCTTCCAGTGGCTTTATTAAAACTTCCCTCTGGAAAATTTTCCATGAAAATGGCAGCAATATCTGTAACTTCTAGATATTGTGATGGTGTTATAAGGAGTACTTTAAAGACACTAGGCATTAAAATGCAGACCATGCTCTTATAGGAATCTAGATGCAAAGGAACCATGTCTAGCTTTTACCACTCTGCCATGAATTTCTTACAAAGTTAAGAACAAAATATATTAATTTGACACTTCAAACTTGCTAAGCTTCTTTTGGCTTAAACAAGAATCTGTAGGGCTTTTATGATTATTTTTGTACAACAAGCCAACCCATAAGATTGCTTTAAAGTCTCTATGGATTTATCTAGAGATTCTCTAATCTCACTAGAAATTGCCTTGCCCTAGCTAGTTTATTATCTTCTTATCTCAACATTTACAGAAAATCTTTATCTAGTATCACCATTTTTGTCAAAGCCATTGTAAGTTGGTAGTATGTTGTTTACATGTGAATTGTGTGGTCCTGGTAGCATCATTAAATGCTCAGTTTAGACCTTTTCCTATACCATATATGCTTACACAGATTAAATTGCTTCTTGACAAAATAACTTCTTTTGTTTTGTTTTGTTTTAACAAAAAGTACATGCACGAGTTCTGCAAGATCTCTAACTATATGTTTTGCTTCTTACTCATATTAAAAATCAAATGCAAAATTTTAACTCCTGTACGGGCACAATGATGAGAGAGATTATTTTGAAAAACACACTTCATAGTGAAATACTCTTAACAATAAAATACCATTAGTAGTAATACATTTCCTTGGTGTTAAACTTTAGTTTATTTCTGAAATTCTGGAATCCTTTTCCAATCTAATGTATCAATAACTACATCATAGAATCATGGAATTGTTTTGATTGGAAAAGACCTTTAAGATCATAAAATCCAACAGCACTGCCAAACCCACCTCTAAACCATGTCCCTAAGAATCTCATCTCTGCATGTTTTAAGCACCACCAGGGATGGTGACTCAACATCTTTCCTTGACAGCCTCTTCCAATGCCTGACAAACTTCTCCATGAAGAGGTTTTTCCTAATATCCAACCTAAACCTCCAAAAACTGCAGAGATTTTTCCTCTTCTTTCTCCTTCAGTTGTCTCTTTTATCCTGTGACAGAACAGATTTTTTTTAAGCAGGATTTTTAAAATTATTTATTTTCATTTTTGATAGCTAGTCACCTTTTTAAATGTTACACTGACAGCATTAAGAAAACTACAGACTTCTAATGTACAGAATAAGTGAGAAATTACTTCAGAATGACAGATATATGCAGCACTTGAGTGAATACATTGTCTTTGTCATCTTGTGCTGCAGAATATATGTTTCCATTTAAAAATAAATTGTTACATATCAAGGCTACAAAAATATTCTGCTTTATGACAGTAGGGTGCAGCCAAGGTATTACTGTCTACAGTTAAATTCATGTTAGGAGTCTGGTGATTCTTTTATATTAGCAGATATATTTGGAAAAAATATTGAAGGAGACTCCTTTAAGGGATGTTATAGATGTAGTAGTTGTAAGTTGTATCTTTTTGAGAGGGTGGTATTTGATTTTTTGTAATTACTGGTTGATGCCATTGCCACACAAACTGTAAGAACAGGGTAGAGAATGAAACCAGACGTTATCAGTATATAGGTCACACAGCAGTAGCCATAGAAAGACCCTTAGGGAAAATTAAGAACAGCAAAAACATGTTCTCACCAAATATTCTTCCATTTTCCTATCTTTTTCTGTTAAGAAGATTTCTTGAGCTGGATTTCAGATTGCACATTTTGTCCCCACACTGCTGTATTTTTTTTTGTTTCATGATTTTTTTTTTTGAGCTTACATAATTTTTTCCATCCATGAGGAATTCTCAAGGAATCCACAGCGTTACTGTCTACTGACTGAAGAATCAAATCTTTCTATGCACTGAAATGACACCATGCCTTCCTAAAGATTTTAAAATCTGTCTTTCAGGTATGCTTCTTTGGTATACCAAAGTATGCCATTTTACTTCCTGTCATTGTGGAGCCATTTCTGAGAAAACTTACTGCAGCTCAAAATAAATAGTGTACTTATTAACTGGTACATCTCAATGATAGCCTTTTTCACTACTGCTCCAGGATTTGTGTTGGTTTCAGAATATAATTTAAAGACCTTTCAAATCTTTTTTTTTTTGTTGTATTATATGTATTTTAGGTTTTATTTATTCATTGGTTATACATTGTTGGTCACTTTTCCAGAGAATATTCAAAATCCTCAATATAATCATCAACCACTATCAAAGTGGTTACATTTTTTCTTCTGGGATACTCTCACAGCTTTGACTGGCAGAAGTACTCAGAATATATCCTCCTATGCATTCTGAGTCACAGAAAACTTTCTCACATGTGGCTCAGCAGAGCCTTAATTTAAAAGTGAGTATGCTGCCAGTAGAGCATACTTATCTTACCGATGAGAAAACCTCAGTTCTGAAACATATTGGAAAAATTATCTTTAGTGATCTTTAGGAAGTTGTTAGAGGACCTGTCACTACAGTCTTCCTTTCAGGTTGAGTTTTGATAAGAAATGATCATTGGACCAGTACTAAATATTCTGTTGTTCTTTGTTAACTTCATATTCTGCTGTTCTACGATAACTTCCATTAAGTGTTTTTTGTGTTGATTTTTACCTCATTAAAGTAATGCATTTCTGTGAAGCTTCAAGATTTACAGTGTGGATCCACACTGGATGTTAGGCATCTAATTCTCATTATTTTTAATAGGATGCAACTTTCTCAATCTGATTATCTGTTTTGCTGAAGTACTTGGTAAAAATCACTGATGTCTTGCTTTTGAAGGATTGAGTTTTCTTTTGATGGATAAAAATATATACCAATATTATTTGTGATTCCAGTACTTTAAGTGAAGGTTGTTATAATTTCAGTTTAATGGACATAATTAGCTATGCTAAAAAAGATTTAATGTTTGTCATCAGAATGTTTAAAGAAGTTTTAAAGGAGTAAATGAACTGTAAAATGTGAATATCTGTTGGCCTTGGATTATACTTCTTGATCAAGCTATTAAAAACTGCTGGTCATTTTGAGGTAAATACAGTATCATCACTTCAGGTGCATCAAGAGTCAAAAGATGATCCTTAGCTCCTCTAATATATAAAAAAGTAAAACAAAGAATACTAATTGATGACAACTGTATTTTAATCTTAAAAACTTTTATAATTTACATATGGAGTCTTACTTTTGGGTCAATTTCTCCTAACTGATGTTAACATTTATAATGTCAGTGTTCCTCTGCAATGGTGGCTTTCAGACTCCTTCAGTCTACAGACCTCTACAGAATTTTTACTAGACCCTTTGTAAAAATGTTAAACCAACTGTCAGTTGTTGGATTAGTGGATTGATTTTCTTGTCTTTTGCAGAGTCCTTTTGTACACTTCATAAGTCCTTATACGTCCATGTATCACTATTTTTTAAATCACTAATCGTATTTTCTGTAATCAGTTGAACCAAATAACTCAGTCCCATTCATTGTCAAAATTTCAGTTTTTCTTTCTATGTCTGGGGACACAGAATACAATTTAATCCCTTTTTTTCTGACTCACAGTTTGGGATATGGGCCTGAATTTACCATCCGCACCTCCTATTTATTAGTTATTTACACATGCACTTCCCATCACCATCTAGGCTTTGAGCATAGCAGCATTCTAGTTTAATTTCTTGTAAGACAATAAAGTAGTAAAACAAAAAATAATCTTGGCAAAGAATTGCCTTAGCCACAAAAATGTCTCTATATTAAGCAAGAGCTAAAGGTATCTGAAAATAGCTAAAGATCCCAAGTTATTCTTTATGTGATACCATTGATGATGTGTGTTCTGTGTGAATGGGCCAGTGCCAAGTATGGCCCATGCACAAGTGACACAAGTTCTTGCTGTGGTCTTTTTGCCAGTGCTTGAAGTTTTCAGGCCTCCATGGAGATTGTATTAAAACTGCCAATGTTCTTCACAACTAGGACATCTGAAATACCACATGATCAGACAATTGAATCCTGACGCTTATTTAGGCACAAAAGGCTGGGCATAAAGGTTAGCAGCAGATAATACGGACACTGACAAATGTACTTGAGAAGGAGGACTATGTTGGTGTCTAGGGGACTGGAAATATGCTGATGAGAAAACGTGATGTTCCCTTGATCGTCTGTGCAGGTTCCTACACAAGCAAAAGCTTTCATTTCTATTTTATTACATTGTATTGTATCGTCTTCTATTATATTTTCAACCATTTGATTTTATTCTCTACTTTCTGTCTTTTCTTTCATCCGTACATTAATTCCCAAATGATATTTTACCTTCAAAGAAAAAAGAAAGAAACAGCTTCCTATAAAAATAAGAGGAAGTTGAATTGTTTTACAAGATTCGGTTTGGAGGCAGTACTTTATTACTAAAATGAAATAAAAGAGGAAAAGATAAAACTTAAATCAGTGCACAGAAAATAAGAACAAGAACACAGGTTTCAGAAAAATCAAGGTACTAAATCTAAAACTCTACTCTGAAACCCCTATTTTAATGTGCCATATAATTTCATGCTTTCCTGTATGTAGTCCTTGGGTTGAGCAGAAAACAGACATTCAAGCAGGTTTCAGTAGTCTGGAAGTAGAAGTCTTGAAACTCAGTCACTGTGTCAAAGATGCTGTCATGTTTTTAACTCCATCTCTATTTAATGAAAAAATATCCAAACCATTCTGGGAGCAGAGAAAATAACTCAATTTTGCATTGTGCAATATATAATGTGTATTCATCTTAAGCCTGTGAACTTTTCAATGTGACAGATGTATGCTGGTTTACATTCTTTTCTACAAAGTGTAGAACAGATCACTGGATCTCCACATGCCTGTATCTGTGTCCTAACATATACCTAAAAAGAGCAGACCTATGTTATTATTTTTCTACTCCCTACTGAAAGACTCCATCCATCAAAATAAATAAATAAATAAATAGAATATATCTACCCTAAAGGGATAAGCTAATCTTTGAAGGAAGAATGAAGAAAATCTTCCAACATCCTCTCCTCTTAAGTTTTTCTACATCTTTACACCAAGTGTCCTAATTTCAGGAATATTTTCACTTATTTATCTTATTTAAAACATACACATTATTATATTGTCTAAAATCTCTTTCTGAAACTCACCACTCTGATTAGCTCTCTGTAATACATTATAAAGCATGTAGATGCCTTACTCATGGCTCTGGCTCTGACTTTGGTGGCTGAGTATTTAACCACTAGATGTGGCATCAACTAAACGTTGATACCTAAACCACATTTGGCTCTTTCATTTTTCCAATGGATAAGAAACAGGACCCATTCACAGGCACAACTTCTCTTAGAAATGCTAGTAGAATTTCCAGATATGCTCTCATATACCCAAGTGTAATATTAATGTAATAAAAATCTATATAGTACAATTAATATGATTTAATAATAGGAAAGATTATTTTGTTTTGTTTTGTTTTGTTTTAGTTCAGAATATGGTTAGGTATATTCCATTTAATGCTTTTCACTTTTTTAAAGTGAAAAATGACAATGCAAAAAGAAATGCAAACACCTTGTGGAGAAAGTACTAAATTGCTACTCCTACATAATGTTATGATAATTATATGGGGGAAAACTGTCCTGGGATGTGTATTTATCTTTTATAGTCAAATACACCTGTTGTGCTGTTATGTGCTCAAGAAATTTTGTCATTATGTTGCTAGCAGGATCATGAGAGCTCAATAGTTTAATCATGAATCATAAGAAACATTTCAGGGATATTTATCAAAGGTAACTAAAAAGGAAGTAATTTTTTTCATGTCTACAGGATCAATAAGAGAATAGTGGTAACAAGCACATTTTTCTTCTGATGATTATTGGCTCATCTGATGCCTTTCTACCCAATCTGAAATGTCAGGTGTCTATTTTTGCTGCACAGCTTTCAAGTTTACTGGACATTAACATCAACTCTCACTCTTGTTTCACTGCCAGCAAGAAAACTGTGGACAATGTAAGTGTTCAAATTAGTGATGCTGTATTTCTAATTACCTTTTAAAGTGGCTGCTGTAAGCTGGGGAAAAGACAGTGGGAGGAAGTCCATGCTGTTAAATGTTATGTTAATCCAGGCAGGCCAGTAGAAGATAACAGTATACAGAATTCTGGTACCTTTTGGAAGTGTTATAGCAACATAAAGTTGCAGATATTAGGGGTGGGTGGAGGGCAGGAGGCAGGGGGAGTGCATGGAGCAAACAAACCAAACTAAACCAACCAAAGTGCTATCCAACCCAAATGAAAATACCAAAATCAGAAAAACTGTTCTAAAACAATTTTTATGATGTATTTGGCCAGAAAATGCACTTGTCACTGTATTCAACTTAAAATTTGGAAGAAAAGAACTGAAGAAAAGCAGCTTAGACAGTGGATAGCAGAGCCAGAGGCAAGTGAAGAAAAGCTTTATGAATGCATGTGGAACTCACCATGAGTCCCAGATGCTGTTGCTAGAAGAATATCTTCCAGAGGCAGACATGCAAATCCTGTGATGGGTAAGTGAAAAGAAGTAGACAAGGTGAAAAAAAGAAGAAGAAGAAAAAAAAAGCAGCATGTTTTTATGCTTCTTTTTAAATACATATGGTAGTGAAGTTCCCAATCTGTAGCCCAGCTTCTACTTGTGGCCCCTGAAGTCAATCTTGTTAAATCACAAAAAATGAACATGCCTAATTTGATCACACTAATTCAGAATTTAAAAGATTCCTTTGCAATCTTTAATCAAAGTATTTTATTCTATCCAGATGCTCAGAAATTAGATGGGATGGTGGGGAGGGACTTGGACTTCTCTCCTGTTGGATTGCCAGAAGTACCTGTGTTGTAATGAGAGTTCTCCGTTATTGCAGCACTGCTGGCAAGCACATTGGAAGAAGGAAAAAAAAAGGAAAAATAAAAATGAATTCTCGTTATTTAAGTCAAACTGTGGAAACCATAGCTCAGTTTGGGGTAAGGACTAATAAAAGTTTGTTCTCCTTCCCCACAGAGTCACTGAAGGCAGACCATGAGAAAGAAAAAGAAAAACACAAGTCATCCACTGTATTTTTTTGGGCTAGTCCTAATGCAAATTAGAAGGATGAAGAAAAAAAAAAAAAAAAAAAGAATTCTAACTTCTCCTTTCAAGGACTAAACAGCATTCTTCACACATTGGCTGTTCCACTTTTTTCTAGATGCCCCTCTACAGAAGATAGGAAGATGAAACTAAAGGAATCATTTATGCTGAGTTAGAGATCCTGTGTGATGATTTTTACTTCTCTTATACTTTACAAGCAGCAAGCCCAAAGTTACTGTGTACAACCCTTGTGACTTTTTAAAAGTCTGAACTAGACCCAGAGATTGACAGAACCTGAGGCCCTCCATTCTGGAGTCTCTTTGCAGCACTTTTAAAGACAATAAATCTTTTTGTCGTCCTAGACTGAAACCAGACTTCTTAGATGGCAAAACGTTACCGTGGCATGAAGTCAGGAAGGAACAATACCAAAGTTATCATTTCAGCTATAGAATCTTCTTGGGCATAGATTTAGATGGAAAAGACATTTTGTCTTTAAGCAACAAGCTGTTCAAAGATGTCTGAGGATTTTTTGTTTGCTTGTTTTATTTTCTTCATGCTATGCAGTTACAGGAAAATAATTACAAAGCATTTTACTTCTTCTTCTAGTTTTACTATTACCGTAGAAACTAAATATGATGAAAAATTTTGGAGGCCGATCCATCTGATATTAGGACATTTATTTTAGGTGCTGTCTACTGTGGGGCAAATATGATTCCTGGTGTACCTCGAAGGCTTGTTCCCAGTTTCTCAGGCTAGATAATTTGTTGGATAATCTGCCGATTCTCATGCAAGGGTTTAATTTCCGTGGACAAAAAAAAAGGCAAGGAGAGAGAATGTTTATCATTCACTGTTGAACTTCATGTTTTCCATTAACGATCAGCGACTTGCCTGTATAAATGTATTTTCTTTTATCTCTTCTGGATTTCTAAAACTGAGGCTAAAAAGATGTATTCCTAAAACAGTGTATTTTTAAGATTATTGCCTTATAACCTTCAGAATAACGGAAGAATTGTTACAGAAAGAATCTGTATTTCAGTGAAGATTTTTAAAAAATAAATCTATACCTAATATTTCTGTTTGCCTTAATGATAAATTCTCTATCATGTTAAAAACAAGGAATACTAGAGGGATTCACTAGCCATCTTAAACTCGAAGCAATGTGTTCCCAATCACTGAAATTTTTAAAATATGTGGATTTGAAGAAAAGTCGACAGGCAACAATCAACCACAAAGAGTCTTTTCTGTGCTAGTGTCTGTATAATTCATTGCCACAGGGAAGTGTTATAGTACTATAGTTATGAATTCACTGAAATATTGTCTTAATGGGAGTGAACTTTTACCTCTGCTTTGATTAGAGATATGCTTCTGCCACCAGCTGAACTTTTTTTTGCTAACAAGCTGATGTTTTTCACTTCTATTTAGTGCATGATCAGAGATGTAAACATTGAGAATAAAACAGTGAGTTTTGCATCCCAGCTCTTCTGCAGGAAGAAGTATCTGCACAAAGCAAGCCTACTAACATATTTATTTTTAGTTCATGAATGAATGATCACTTTTTTTTTTCTGATTCTGCATCAGTATATTTTAAAATATCTGCCTTGGAGATTTTCAGGAAGTTTGATTTTAGCCCATATTTTTGTAGGTCTTTGATCAACTGGAGCTATCTTAATTTCTCTTTAAAAATTTCATCTGATGGCAGCTGAACATATATCAGGTGACACAAATTACTGAACAACACCACAAATCATTATGGCTGATTTATTGCGAAGAATATGACTGTCAGTCCATTTAAGTAGGAGTCTCCCAAATAAAATGCAAAATTTTATGGTGTCCTGTTGAGGGCAGCAAAACATTCAACATAAATGCTTTTAATAAGCCAGTTGCTGTTCTATGCAAACTAATCCTGAAATTGCAAATGATAGGAAAGTATGATTTTTTATTTGGGAATAAATGCTAGGAAACTGCTTTTTTTTTTTTTTTTTTTGCATTTCATACATCATTGTCTGATCGGGTTTAATAATAATAATAATAATAATAATAATAATAATAACTCCTATTCTTGGAATTTTTTCTTCAAATTTAGATTCCAGATTAGAATGGGTCTGCAGATGAAAACAAATGTTTAAACTAGAAGTCATTTATAGAATTAATCTCAAAGGACAGTGAAAAAGGTGGAAGCAACCTGATTATTTTTTCTTTGTATGACTTGACATGTGCTATTAAATAAATAAATAGACAAATAAATAGATGGAGTCAGGGTTGGCTATTTTGTACAAAAAACACACTACATTTTGATGATTTCGATTAACTACTGAAGTAATTATTTGAAAAATAACTGTGCCTGAAATTGCTGGAAAAAATAAAATGAAAAAGAGTATAAAAAATAAATCTCAGTAGCTAAGTAGCTGGAAATATGTAAAGAGAAATTTACTCATCTTCTCTATAGGGTCAGGATTTTCCTTTTTAGTGATTCTTTTAATAATCTCATGTCTTTTTATTTGTGGTAGAAACAACTATCCAAAACAGAAGACAGTTACCAAACTGACAAATACTTAGTCTTATGCAAGATCAAAATGAATGGTTGCTCTATTTCCCTTGATGAAAAAAAAAAAAAAAAAAGAAAAGAGCTATATACCCAGACTTTGCCAATATCTCTATTCATTTTGCCCATATGCTGCTGACTTGGGCTTATTTTTTGCCTGATTTATGTCAGAATCTGAAATACGTATGATAGAAAAGTGGTTTTCGTTATATGTTTTTGCCAAATGGAAAAATAATGTTATGTTTCATGCTGAGAAAAAAGCACAGAACGTTTTTAGCGGAAAGGTGGACTGCAATTATTTTTAAGCATTTTTGTTAGATTTATGTTTGCCATTATTTCCAAGAGTCTCAAACTAATCTTGAATATGAATTGCAATTTATATTTCAAATCTGTCTATTGCTCTGTATGATTCAAATGTTTTCATTTTGTATGATGTGTGCTCTATTTAGAAGGAAAGGAAAGCAGCTCAAATTTTAAAAAGGTTGTTTTTAAAGACATTGTTGTGATGCTCAGGTTTCACAAATTACACAAACTAATAAGTAATTTAAAATGATACATGGTTATTCAGTTCTTAAAATCTCACTGTGTAGAGGACTATTTGAACATCTTTTGCAAGGTTCCAAGAATAGGAGTTATTATTATTATTATTATTATTATTATTATTATTATTATTAAACCCGATCAGACAATGATGTATGAAATGCAAAAAAAAAAAAAAAAGCAGTTTCCTAGCATTTATTCCCAAATAAAAAATCATACTTTCCGCGCTCAGGATCAGAGCATCCCCACACGTAGGAAGTCAAGGAAGGGAGCCAGGAGGCCTGCGTGGTTGAATAGGAATCTATTGGGTATGTTCAAGCAGAAGAGGAGAGTTTACAGGTCATGGAAGCAGGGGCTGGCCACTTGGGAGGAATATAAGGCTGCTGTTAGAGGATGTAGGAAGGCAGCTAGGATAGCCAAGGCCTCCTTAGAATTACAGCTGGCGAGAGGGGTCAAGGACAGCAAAAAGAACTTTTTCAAATACATAGCGGATAAAACTAATACCAGAGGCAATGTAGGCCCACTGAGGAATGGGGTGGGTGCCCTGGTGGCGGAAGATACAGAGAAGGCAGAATTACTGAATGCCTTCTTTGTCTCTGTCTACTCTGCCGGAGGCTGTCCTGGGGAGCCCTGTACCCCTGAGACCCCAGATGAAGCGAGGTCAATGGAGGAGCTTGCTTTAGTTGATGAGGACTGGGTTAAGGAGCAATTAAATAGACTGGACATCCATAAATCCATGGGTCCAGATGGGATGCATCCGCGGGTGCTGAGGGAGCTGGCTGAGGTCATTGCTGGACCGCTCTCCATCATCTTTGCCAAGTCTTGGGAAACGGGAGAGGTGCCCGAGGATTGGAGGAAAGCAAATGTCACTCCAATCTTCAAAAAGGGCAAGAAGGAGGACCCGGGTAACTATAGACCGGTCAGCCTCACCTCTGTCCCTGGGAAAGTAATGGAACAACTTATCCTTGGTGCTATCTCAAGGCATATCAAGGATAAGAAGGTTATTAGGGGCAGTCAGCATGGCTTTACCAAGGGTAAGTCATGCTTGACCAACCTCATAGCCTTTTATGAGAATGTTACAAGGTGGATGGATGATGGCAGAGCCGTGGATGTGGTCTACCTTGACTTCAGTAAAGCCTTTGACACAGTCTCCCACAGCATCCTAGTTGCTAAGTTGCAGAGGTGTGGTCTAGACAATAGAGTAGTGAGGTGGGTTACAAACTGGCTTAAGGAGAGAAGCCAGAGAGTGGTAGTCAATGGTGCGAAGTCTAGTTGGAGACCAGTATCTAGTGGAGTACCTCAGGGGTCAGTACTGGGGCCAGTATTATTCAATATATTCATTAACGACTTAGACGAGGGAATAGAGTGTACTATCAGCAAGTTTGCTGATGACACTAAGCTGGGAGGAGTGGCTGACACGCCAGAAGGCTGTGCTGCCATCCAGCGAGACCTAGACAGGCTGGAGAGTTGGGCGGGGAATAACCTAATGAAATTTAACAAGGAAAAGTGTAGAGTCCTGCATCTGGGCAGGAACAACCCCAGGTTCCAGTATCGGTTGGGAAATTACATATTAGAGAGCAGTGTAGGGGAAAGGGACCTGGGGATCCTGGTGGACAACAGGATGACCATGAGCCAGCACTGTGCCCTTGTGGCCAGGAAGGCCAATGGCATCCTGGGATGTATTAGAAGGGGGGTGGTTAGTAGATCAAGAGAGGTCCTCCTTCCCCTCTACTCTGCCCTGGTGAGACCCCATCTGGAATATTGTGTCCAGTTCTGGGCCCCTCAGTTCAAGAAGGACAAGGAACTGCTGGAGAGGGTCCAGCGTAGGGCAACCAAGATGATTAAGGGAGTGGAGCACCTCCCTTATGAGGAAAGGCTGAGGGAGCTGGGTCTCTTTAGTTTGGAGAAGAGGAGACTGAGGGGTGACCTTATTAATGTTTATAAATATATAAAAGATGAGTGCCATGAGGATGGAGCCAGGCTCTTCTCGTTGGCAAACAATGATAGGACAAGGGGCAATGGGATCAAGCTGGAACACAAGAGGTTCCACTTAAATTTGAGAAGAAACTTCTTCTCAGTAAGGGTGACAGAGCACTGGAACAGGCTGCCCAGGGGGGTTGTGGAGTCTCCTTCTCTGGAGACATTCAAGACCCACCTGGACATGTTCCTGTGCAACCTCACTTAGGCGTTCCTGCTCCAGCAGGGGGATTGGACTAGATGATCTTTTGAGGTCCCTTCCAATCCAGAACATACTGTGATACTGTGATACTTCTCTCTCCTTTTCTTGGTTCATCTAACACTGTAAAAATTAAGTGTTACAACATAACACTCCTGAGGTTATTTTATGTAGGTGTGGAGATGAATAACCAAAACATATTTTGTAAGGTACATAGGTGTGAAATAAATCTTGATACAACCTAAGTTCTATCAAATTTATTTTGAAGCATGACACAACATACTTCTTAAAGCAGGACATTCATTTATTTGAAGAACTAAGATATTAATGTTATATATAGTCAGAAATAAATAACTTGATATAAAAAAGATCAAGTTTTGACTTTGTTATTCATCTGGGTAAACCTGCTGGCTTTCAAAATAAGTGTCAGATAAACTGCTACAGATTAGCTGCTCCTTGTGATATAAAAAAAAGGAAAGTGATATTTTTCTGAGTGCTTTTCTAATCATGTAATGATCTGTCTGAAATCTCTAATTCTTTGGTTTTCAGGGAGAAAAAAAAAATAGTTATGAAATTTTGAAATCTGACTAACCTAAAATGTATGCTGCTTGCTTGTTTGTTTTTGATTTGTTGGTAGTTGTTTTGGTTTTTGTTTGTTTGTTATTCTTTAAATACATGAAAAAAAAAACAAAAAAGATATGTCATGAGTACAGTTACATAACCATACATAAGAGTGAAGTGCTTTGAGGGATCCTCGTTCATCCTCCTGTACAGACTATGATCAGTGTTGGATATACTTAAACTCTCATAAAGTGAAGAGCAAATGAATAGATGTACTTCAGGATAATTTATACATTAAAATTGCTCTGTGAAAATGAAGATTAACACCTAGCAGATGATTTTGTGTAGTGGTGCTGTTACGTGGTCTTAAGAGGTCTTATTTGCTCTATGATTTTTGCAGTATTCAGCCCAAGGAAAACAATGTGAGGAAACAAGGAAAGAAAAAGAGAAATGGAAAGAAGTTAGAGGCCTGTATCTAGTGGAGTGCCTCAAGGGTCAGTACTAGGACCAGTATTACTCAATACATTCATCAACAACTTGTATGAGGGAATAGAGTGCACTATCAGCAAGTTTGCTGATGACACCAACCTGGGAGAAGTGGCTGACATGCCAGAAGGCCGTGCTGCCATTCAGCGAGACCTGGACAGGTTGGAGAGTTGAGTGGGGAAAAATTTAATGAAATATGTCAAGGGAAAGTGTAGAGTCTTGCATGTGGGTAGGAACAACCCCAGGTTCCAGTATAGGTTCCAGTATAGGTTGGGGAATGACCTATTAAAGAGCAGCATGGGGGAAAAGGACCTGGGGGTCTTTGTGGATAATAGGAAGACCATGAGCCAGCACTGTTCGTTTGTGGCCAAGAAAGTCAATGGCATCCTGGGGTGTATTAGAAGGGGGGTGGTTAGTAGGTCGAGAGAGGTTCTCCTTCCCCTGTACTCTGCCCTAGTGAGACCGCATCTGGAATATCGTGTCCATTTCTGTGCCACTCAGTTCCAGAAGGACAGGGAACTGTTGGAGAGAGTCCAGCACAGAGCAATGAAGATGATTAAGGGAGTGGAGCACCTCCCTTATGGGGAAAGGCTGAGGGAGCTGGGTCTCTTTAGTTTGGAGAAGAAGAGACTGAGGGGCGACCTTCCTTCCTTCCTTCCTTCCTTCCTTCCTTCCTTCCTTGCTCCTAGCATCTATTTCTTCTCATTCCAGAAGGAGCTTAGGCAGGCCAAGCTGATATGTTGATACATGTAATCTTATATGGATAAACAGAAAGAATATTTTTACTGCCATAAGAATTACATGTTTTGCTATCCTATTTCTTCTTCCAGATTACAAACTTTTTTTCAAGATTTCTGGAACTGCCTCAGGTTGGGATTTGTGGATTATATGTACAGCAATAATAGCCAAAAGCCCAAACTCTATAATTCATGTTGGGATTTTACTTTTTCTTTATTTCCCTCTTGCCAAGGTTAAGCTGAGCATGCTCTGCTAGACCAAACTGGAGCTAAAAGCTTGAGAGTAGCAATTACTGTTCTGTGGCCTCTGTAATGCAAACTAACCTTGCTAACAACAATGGGACATGCTCTTCTTGAAATCTATAATACATGATGATGAAGTTGTCACCGAAGGAAAATGAAAACATAAGGATGCACTAGATTGGTAAATCCTTTTATTAAAATCATCTTCACTATTCTTTACTTCAGCTTCATCAGGTAGCTTGATATCTATATTTAGGTTTTCATTAGTATCCTTGGGGAAGTAAATATTCCTCCAACTCACTGGATTAATCTCTGCTTGTTTTCTACCTACCTTGTCACTCTAAATTTTAATAAAAAATCTCCAGCTTAATTTTGATCGTATTATATACTTTACACTTCAGTAACTTGCTAATAATCATGAATGTCTGTCTTTCCCCAACCTTCTCAGGCTTGAATTGATGAGTGGATGTTTTATAGGTCTGCTTGCTACCATTTGCACAGAACAATGACGATTTATAACTTTAAATCTGAATTTGTTAATTATAACTTCTTTACATTTTCTTAACTTTTTCTTTATTTATTTTGCTGTACAACTATGTATTGCTATGCATATGAGATAGAGCAAGTGCATCCACACACTAACAAGTAAAAAAGTATACAGAAGAAAGTGTAATTAAACAATTAGAGTTGCGTTTTAAACAAAAGATCTTTGGATTTAATAATAAATATCCTCTCTGAAAATCACCTGCAAAGTATCCAAGTTATATTGGTTGAATATTTTTGTACAAAATCAGAAGGGAGAAGAGGACTAGATCATAATCCAGGAAACAGATATATGCACAGATGTTATATTACCTAGCAACATTGGGCAGGATCTGTTATTTACTCCATTTCTCCAGTCTTACTAGAGTACATGGAGGAAAAATAGCACACATTAAGTGTAGCAAGTCCTTAATGTCTGGTTCAGCAGGTCCAGAAAGAAATGGAAAATGTATATTTGTATATGTGGTTGTGGATAAATATTATGAAAGGCTTATGTCTCTGAACATGGCAAGCACCTGTCCCTGCTATTCACTAGTATTTCACAGGAGTCAGAACTATGTTAGTTGTTAAATATTATAAGAAGAAGAAAACAAAAGTCAAAATAAAAATAATTTCAAACCTTACAACCTCAACTACTGTAATTAAAGCAAGCAAATTGTTTCAGGTTCTACTGATGTGACAGCATGGAAAAAATACTGTTCTTTATTCAGTCTTACATACGATGAGTGTCATAGGGAATGCACTTATAAGAAAAGCTGTTAATGTGACTGAATGTTTATCAGCTCAGAGGGGTTTTTTTTTACATAAAAGGGTTAGGAAATTGGAAGGAGAATCATAACAGCTACAATCAGGCACAAAGTATGCCTACATTTTTACCTTCACAGATGCAGATATCTATTTTTTTATCCGCAGCCTTTACACTGCACAGTTTTCTTTCTAGCTGAAGATCAATCGCTAACCAGTAAGAGAGTACAACATGGTTATGATCTAAAACTTTTTTAAATATATCCTTTTCTGATAGCTGACTAGGGTAGACCTGCTATGCAGTTTCAGGAATTCCTGATTTATATGTGCCTGTGTCTGTGGGTACCGTCTGGATATCAGATTCTTTTTCATGTTGAAAAAGAGGAGCGATCATTTTATTATATTGGGGCTCCCAAAGATGCTAATGTGGCTTTGCAGGCTTTCAGAGAATCTTGGAAACTCTTTAATCCTTCACAAACTGGAAAACTCTCTACAGACAAAGACTCCTGACTAACTGTAGAATCTGCCATTAATGGAGCAATCCCAATGACTTTGCATGTGTATGTGTGTTTAGGACCTGATCTGCCATCCACATAAGTCTTCTGTTTAGAACTCTTGTTTTTATTTCTGCTACTAAGTAGAATAGTCTAAAGGGTCACCCAGCTGTTCCTCAGATATCATGTAGCACAGAATACCGATTTACATCTCTTTTTTGTGTCCTGACTCAGCCACGTTTAATTAGTAAAAGGGTTAGAAGTTAATGGCTGCCCTGGGCTATTAGAGGGTCTGTTAATCCTCCAAAAGGTACTACAGTAATCACTGGTGTATTATGTGGTCTTGTGTACAAGAAGTGCAGTAAGCTAATTTGAAGATCGAGGTACATTATTAGGTCCATGTGCTGCAGAAAACACTGGGCTCACTGAATGTCAGGACTACTTGAGGAATAATTCACTACTCAACCCTGAGAAAGGGCAACACAACATCAAATGTTTACAGAAACTGAACTAGGACATCAAAGCAACTTTGACACATTACTACATGATGCTGCACAATAACAGAAAAGGGGATATTCTTGTGACATGTAAAAGCATTGAACCAGTCCAAGTAATGGCCAAAACTGGTTACCTACCTCATGAAAACAATGTATATGTGTCATTAAATAATTCCAATTCAGGTTAAAAAGCCACAATTTTGAATATTTCTTTCTAAAACAAGTCAGAATGCTCTTCTGCATTTGTGATCTTTTGTTTTCTTTTAATTCATGTGTATGTTTCTACCTATGATATAAAGTAAAATAATTTTTAAATAGAAATCTAAACTTTTCATTGTGAAATGTCAAACTAGCATTCTAAGGTTCAGAAGTCTCCTCCTCACACAACTTTTTATTTCCTCTAAACGAAAGACTGCCTGAATCAAAATGATTAATTATTGTTGTTGTTAAATTGACATTTTCCTATGGAAGGCTCTTAGACATTGTATTTCCCAACCAGATCTAATCATGAGACGCTGAGTATCTGGCTGTGGCATACCATTTCCAGGGGACTTCCAGAAGCAATGTTATTTGACTTCCAACACTGCTGCTTTCTTGTGAGTGCAAAGCCTAAGTACTCAACAATAAGCAAAAATGAATGAAACTAGCCAAAAAGGCTATTACATGCATCACAGGCCTTCACTGGTTTACATTTTAACAGTAAAGCCTTCCCTACTCCTTCTTTTCTTGTTATAACACCTTACCTCCCTCATCAGTGCAGAAAACAAGGGAGCTAATCCTGCCAGGTACTGAATGTCTTTGATTCGTATTAAATTGAAGAGAATGAGATCACACAGCAAATCTTACGAAAGGCTGCTGAAGTGACACCGAGGTCTTGCATACTTCGGAGAGTCAGGTGTTGATGTAGCTGCAGTTGTGTAGCTCATTTTCTGACAGGCAAGTTTTCAGTCAGGCAGGTTTGAGAAACGGTGTCAATAAGATCTTGCTTCACTACACCTCTTCAGCCCCACCAGTGCCTGCAATACAACCAATTTATGAGTGAAAACATAAAGCCAAGCACAGATGCTTTGATCTTTCTTGCCTGCAGTGGAGTTTATCAGCCCCAAGGATCGAGCCCCCTGGCATCATTTTGTATTAACAAAAACAATTTAAAAGAAACAGTTCCACAGTATGTAAGATATGACACATTATTTTCTAGTATTTCAAAGGTTTGCTTTGTTACCTTTGATCCTTTAAATATGTTTTTAAAATGAATAACAATATGTTATGAATTCTGTCTCCTTTTTCTTAAGCGTTCTGAATTACAGCTGCAAAAATGCCTTCTGTAGAGTGCTACTAATCAGCAGCCCACAAGGAACTGTAAGAAGCAGTTTAGCAAAAGCAATCAAAATTCCTATAATCCAGGAAGTATAGGGGAAAAGAACTCAAAACAAAGACACTTGAGAATCCATAAAGACAATTAGAGAAGATGGCAGTAAAAGACAACAATGATGAGTATCTGCATCACTGTAGTAGGCCTAAATTTTCATCAGCTGTTCTGTTATATTTTTAATTTTTTCAGCTAAACTACATTAGAAGGATAGAACCTTTTGGAAAGTCATTTTCTTCTCAATTATTTTGTAAAGAGACTATTATGTGGAGTGGACTTTTCATTAAAAATAATTGAAAATTGTATTTACTTCTCAGGAATTATGAAATTAAAAGAGAAAATAGGCTCTGATTGTTTTGGAGAAACTGCACCCAGCATTACCCCCAGTTACAGTAATGCAGTCAATTCTTACAATATAGTGATGAATTATTGTTTCAATGTTTCAGATAAAGATCAACTTGCAAACTTTTCTCTTTTTTTTTTTTTTTTTTTTTTAATTGTACAGTTTTACTGAGCAACATTTGCTACAGTCCTGTAAAAAAAAAAAAAAAAAATTCAGTATTGCCTATGCAGGTGGTTGGTAGAAGTTCGGAGTAGATGAGTTCATTTTCAGCCCTAGTCAGTGAAGAAAATCTTTTGTGGATATTGCCTTTTTACAACTACTGTTACCAATATTGATCTCGGCTAACCACTGCAGTACATTGAAATCAATCCAGCTACGTTCCTTGGAGCCACCTAAAACTAGAGCACTCTGTTGCTGAATCAAGTCCATTGACTTGAAATAGCTTTATTTGCACTGGAATGTTAACACAACATAGAGATAGCACTTGAATGTTAACGCAACACAGAGAAAAATAGAGGCATTCTCCCCTCTCATGACCTGAAGCCTGAACAAAATAATCTGGTGGGGTTTGTGCTTAAAATAATAGGATCTGAAGGCAAGTAAATACTTTCCTCTATGTAGTTTCCTTTATACTTGTGTTCAGGTGCACCACCCACCTCCTTGAAAGCACCAGAAACTTGTAGACCAATGGACCACTACAGTCATCCACACCGCCTTTTATCAAAAGACAGGGCCCTTGGCCAATGAAACAACTTAGTTGAGAGAATTTTCTAGACCACTAACCGTATATGACCACAGATCAGATTCAATGACAGTATAACTAGAAACCACTAGAGACCCCATTTTGAGCTGGTCCTCCTCATAGTAGCAGATCTGCAGATGGAGATGCTCCTGTTAGGACAGGATGCTACTTAATGAAAATCCTGAAGGCTGATAGCCCTCATCTTAAATAGATGAGTAATTGCACATTTTGAACCATCATTCTAAAGTTTTGTGAACTCCCGAGTCAGCTGTGTAGTATTTGGATCACCCTTGGTATTTCAAACCTGTGGTTTACTGAGTATTGGACTGTAAGGCACTTTTGAGTAAGAGCTCATTTTATTCTTGATTTATGACCAGTTAAACAGTTTGGGTTGGAAGAGGAAAAAAAAAATTCCGCATACTGAGTTTGCCACCTGCCTGAGTAGATTTTTTTGTGTACCTCTATTACAATACTCTAGAGGGCAGAGGATGTGGGAATGTTTAGTCTACATATGAACTACTGAATTATCATCATTAACCTGAACCAGCCCTGGATGTTTCTTGTTTTGATGTAAGTTGCTTGGTAGAGGTGTGCTATTTTAGGTAAGATGGATCATATCCAAACAGAAAATATTTTGTAGAATAGGATCTAAAACATCCAGTGTGTGGGCATCCAATGATTAAGTGTTGCCATGATGATAGAACATCAAGCATGACCACCATATATCCTATCTGTCTCTTCATTAGTACAGATTAAATATTACTGCAGTTTGTTGGACTTACCAGTAGTAGGCATAGTGACGTTAAGGAATCACTGAAAAATAAGTTTACTTTGGACTCGTTTAGCTGTTAGAAAATCATGCGTATGGTTGTCTATACTGTCTTTTAAACTTTTGCAACTGAATCAAACTATACGATAAAAAAAGTGAGATAGCTCTAAGCCCGTACTCATATATCAGGAATTAACCTCGTGTATTTACTTCTAGTAAAGCAGAAGACCTGCCTCCACTAAAATTTGATGGTCGCAGAATTGACGACCATTTTTATCTCCCTGTAGAAAATAGTGGTTTAGGGTAGTTAGGTTTTAGCCTGAGGTAGAGTTGAGGGAGATTATTTATATTATTTTATTAATCTACACATATATGCATCACATTTTTCATTGTTATGAATTTGCATTTATAAGCTGCTTTAATATATATATGTAAATAAATACATGCAAACTATGCATAGACAGATAGAATCATTTTGGTTGGAAGACACCCTCAAGATCATCGAGTCCAACCACAACCTAATTCTGGCACAAAACCATGTCCCTAAGAACCCCATCTACGTGTCTTTTAAACACCTCCAGGGATAGTGACTCAACCACTTCCCTGGGCAGCCTGTTCCAATGCCTGAAAACCCTTTCTGTGAATAATTTTTTTTCTAATATCCAGTCTGAACCTCCCCAGTGCAACTTGAGGTGATTCCTCTCATCCTATCACTTGTTATTTTGGAGAGGAGACCAACATACTTCAAGCTTCAATCTCCTTTCAGATAGTTGTAGAGAGTGATAAGGTCTCCCCTCAGTCTCCTTTTCTCCAGGCTAAAAAGCCCATCTCCCTCAGCCACTCCTCATAAGACTGGAGCTCCAGGCCCCTCACCAGCTTTGTTGTCCTTCTCTGAACTCTCTCCAGCATCTCAATGTCTTTCTTGTAGTGAGGGGCCCAAAACTGAACACAGTATTCAAGGTACAGCCTCACCAGTGCCAAATACAGTGGCACGATCTCTTCCCTAATCCTGCTGGCCACACTATTCTTGAGGCAAGCCAGGATGCTGTTGGTCTTTTTGGCCAGCTGGGCACACTGCTGGCTCATGTTCATCTGGCTGTTGATAACACTCCCAGATCCTTTTCTGCCAAGCAGCCTTCCAGTCAGTCTTCCTGTAGTGTTGCGTAGGGTTGTTGTGACCCATGTGCTATATGTATGCATTAATAAAAAAGACAATCTGGTGAGTTGCTGTGAGGCCTTCTAATAAATATTTTTGGTTGCCCTTTTCCTGAAATAGCACAGTTTCACTTTGTTCTGCTATGCTGAGGTCCTTCCCTCAATCACTTATCCACCTGTATATATATCTTAAATCCAGCATGATGTACAGAATATTTTACTGGAAATAATGTGGACTAGAGATTTAGACCACCAAAAAAAGAAAACACAACCCTCCTGTGGATAAAGCCAGCCTTCACGGATGTCTTTTTTTCAAATTGTTCCGCTTGAATGGTTCCTAAACATCTTCAGTACACATCCTATATTTAGTGTATTAAAATTAGTTAACACTTTTGCAATGGGATATTTAATCTTTCAAAGCCTAAAAACACAACTTCATTCTTCTTGTACAGTGTACATAAGAGAAGTCCTCTGATTTCTTAGAGTGGATTTCACTACAGTTTAAAGCAAGGTCCCTTCTAAACACAACATTATTAAGCAGGTCTGCTAGTTCAGACCAGTTGAATTTAAAACTAAATAAATAAAAAGGAAAACAAATATTTCCTTTATCGCCGTTATCGTCTTATCGCCCTTTCAGGCTGAATACACTCCCTCACTCTTCTGTTTGAGTTCAGTAATTTTCTCTTTTTAGGTTTCTTAGTTTAGGTCATGGCCATCAAGGCACATCCATCCTGAGTCTTTTTTTTTTCTTCATTTGTTATCTTCCTGATATGGACCAATTTATGCTTCTTATTTGTACAGGGACATTCAATGCTGTTGATGGGAAAGAGATCTCCTGATCTCAGTATAAGGATGTGATTTAATTTTTGGTTAGTTTTTCATATCATCAGTATTGTTTTAGCATTTAGTTATGCTAAATGCATAAGAAAAAAGTTAAAAAGGCACCAGGATGTCACTGGGCCGCAAAATGTTAAACTTAATTTAAAGTAATTTTAAATTCTAGCTTGATAAAGTTGAAATATGGTATACAGCTTTTTTCTCACAAGTGATAAACCTTTGTTAAGTTGTTTATTGACAACTGCCAAGTTATTTTGATTACATCTGATGGGATAATGTTGTTTAGCTTTGTTCTTTGTGTATTTATTTTAACCACAGGCATCAAAGTTATTCTACATCTGTTGTCAAACTGAGAGGAAGACAGGTTTTCTTCTATGTAGATCAACAAACAGTATTCTTACACTTACAGCAAATACGTGTTGTTATTACTTATATGTAAGTTTGTTACTAAGAAGTTATTCAAGATACATTCATTTTACATATTTTGACTTTACATTAACTGCCCAAGGCAGTTAATGTATTTTTTATATCTGTGGACAAAAAAGTTAAAAAAAAAAAGAAAAAGCTTTAGTAGACAACAGTTTAGTTATTTCTAGCATTATTCCAGGAGTCAACCTAATTTTTGACCTAAAGACAATACTGCCTAAGCTATGCCTCAGTTCCTTTGCATATGGATGAGCAACACAGTTCTTTTATTTAAAGTCTCATTACATTAATATTCCTATCCCAAAACATATTTATTATTTTTTATATTGCTGTTGATTTGGACTTCCTTCCTGTCTTCCTGCCTTCCTGCCTTCTCTCTCTGCCGTCACTCTCACACCTCACTTTCTCTCCTTAACAGAAGGTCACAGCAAGGGGAAAAGGAACAAACAAAATAACACCCTCACCCCTGCAGCCAAAGTCTCTTACCTGTGATTTAATTTTTGTTTCCTTTTTCATGTTAGCGGTATTGTTTTAGCATTCAGTTATGTTAAATGCATAGTAAAAGAGTTTAAAAGCATCTATTTTGAAGTATTTTGCATCTTTGATATAACTTTTTTTTATTTTTGGATTATAGGAGAAGGCACATGTCTAAACAATGTATATTGTTTGTATTAGAATGTATTATCTCTACATCTGAAATCCAAAAGGAAAACAGAGTATAGACCAACAACGCGTTCTTAAATGCAGTACCAGATGTTAAGAAAATAAATATCAAATTAAAAATTTATGAAACAAACACATAAAAGTCAAAACATATTGTGAATTTCTGACATGAAGGTGCTGATTTAACAATTATTCTGCCTTCAATTTTGAAACTCCTACCTGAACTGCAGATGGTATCACCAAGCCAAAAAAGTCCAAAGGCCTTTCTTCACATTGCTCAGAAATTCTAAACAAAACCAAAACTACTACAAACAAACAAACAAAAACACAAAAACAAAACATGAAACAAACCTACCACAAACAAACAAACAAAAAACCAAAACCAAAACACGAAACAAACAACCACATATAGTTCTGTATTCGTTTATTAGTTTGACCCTGCAAAGTACTAAGCACCTCCATTTCACCAAGAATTCATGAGAATTGTGGACACTACATGTCTTTTGCGATCAGCTTCCATATTGATAATGCTACAAAACCAACTCCATTCCACTCAAAACCAACCAACTAAAACAAAACAAAACCACAACACAATAAAAAACAAACAAGCAAATAAAAAAACCAAACCAAATAACAACAATAACAAAACCCAAAACCAAAGAAACAAAACCAAACACCAACATGTTTAAAGACTTGTAAACAGTTACAAGAACCCACAGTGTTGTTTTGGGCTTGTTTTTCCACTTACAGAATCTGCATTTTCAAAAGGATGTATGGCGTATAAAATCCGTGTTTGTATATGTTTATAGAAGTACAATGGATGGATAAGATTACCAGCTTTAAACTTTAGGCAGCAGTGCATCTATACTGTTTTTAATATCAAGACATCTGTTTGGAGAGTCCTAAGACTACCTAAGTGCTATACAAATAAAATATACACTATTGCCCTAAACTACATACAAAGATCAGAAACTACTTTTAAAATGTCACTAAAATAAACATTACATATCTTGTCCTGATTTAATGACTGGGGCTGTAAGCATGTATGAGTAAATGCTGGAAATTGTCAGCTCTTCCTCAAGTGATTTGTAACTTGTGGGAGCAGCCAAGCTTGTTTGTTGTTTCTTTGTTTTTCATGCTAACACATGCAAGTGGCAAAGCTTGAAGCAAGGGCACCAGACAATAACAATTTTTATTAAAAAAAAAAAAAAAAAAAGGGGGGGGGGGGGTTGGTATTTTTAAGATTTTTTTAAGATTCTATCACATCTAGAACTTTCACATTAGTGGTGGAGGTGACTAAAACCATGATGATTTCACATGGTTTTGTAGTAGATCCCTGTTTTCAGTTTTTTACACCGTTGTCAAACTGAAACTACTAGGCTAATATTCTTCAGCACTAAGTTGGACAGGATATTTGGAAAATAAATATTTAAGTTAAAACACTTTAGCTGTTTATTTCACTGTGATATCTTGTTAAATTATATTTAAGAACATATTAAAAAAAGTTGATAATTTCTAGTCTGATGCAGAAAAACTTGAAACTTGCCAAGGAGGTCTTCCTGAGCAATGTTTTGCATTTTAGCTTCTTTATGAAACCTTGACAGCTTCTAAGCTATAACAAAATCTCATTACATGTACTGAGCTAGGTGGTGATATCTAAATTAATTATGATTTTGAATTATACACAGGCCAAGCAGAAGAGCATAATAAACATGGTACTACATTAGACAAATTGTCCATCTAACCCTATGTCCCATTTCTCACACTGACCGATATTAATTAAGGTGGTTGTTTGCAGCACCAGAAAGGTGTAGCTTGACAGGTTAAAAGAACAATTGAAAGCGTGGCCTACTTTTTGTCTCCTGTCCTTTGTGTGATCAATTTGCTTTCAAGATTTTTTGTTGTTGCTGCTGCTTAATCAGATGGAAGCTTCTACACAAATTTACTAAAAGGTTGGCATTTTAGTTGTTTGTCTATTCATTAATCAAATATGTAATTAAAAAAAAAAAAAGCACATTCATCTCACAAACAGTAGCTGGAATCTCCTAGCAACAACAATGACATTAAGATGTATTTTTTTCTTTTCCCTTTTTTTTTCTTTTAATCATTACTATTTTAAATTTCCTTGATTCTTCTGAGTGCTTGAATTTAAATAGAGATCTTAAAAGAGGTTGATTACCTTGATATCAACAAAATTTGCCAACTTATAAAATAGACCATATTAAAAATGTTTGTGATAAACAGTGCATGGAAGAAAAATATACCTCAGTATTCACAGAAAATCATAAATTCAGTGAGTTTTTTTGATAATTAGGAAAATTGCTTCCCAAGAATAATTTTTTATGAGCCAAGGCTCAGATCAATAAAGCTACTGATACACATAATATAATCAATAAAATTCAGCTTTTATGACAGTCATCAGCACAGCACTCTTGCTTCACCTCTCATTTCTCTCTGATATGTTGATAGAGATGTGAGAGAGAAAATAAATGAACAGCTCGCTGTAATATTGAAAGGTAAAAAATAACATAACATTCCTCTTCTATGTTTATCTTTCAAAGCAAACTTTAAAGACACAGCTTAATGACTTTTGTTCTGCTCATTCTGCTTCAAAAAGTAATTTCCTATTTTTATGTTGCATATCTGACTACACCTATATGAAAACTTTCTGTTCAGCAAGTCTTGAAATACACAAATGAAGTAAAACATTTATTTCAAACTGTTAATTCTATTAAAAAAAAAAAGAGAGAAAAAAACAAAATCTAAAAAAAAATAACAAAATTAAAAGTTGTGTCTACATTTTTTTCAATAAAATATTATTTCTTGAAAACTTCCCCTTGATGCCAGTGTTAATTCCTTGAATGGAATTAGCCACATTTAGAATTAGTCATGTAAAAGTTAGCTTTACTGTACATTAATGTAAACTGTAACAATCTTTGTAATAAAGTGTCACAAATAATGATTTCACAGCACACTCTATTCTACTTGATTTGTACATATTTTAGTACAAGCTGAATAGCTAATTTCTCTCCACTGACTGTAAGGATGCCTACATGGATATCTCAGACTAGATGCTCATGGCAGGTGCACCGCACACCCTCCCTCCCCTCTAGAGAGCACCAGAAACTTCTAGGTTTATGTACCACTGTGGTCATGTATATGCCCCTCAGTTGACAGGGCCTTTGATGAATGAAACCCCTTGCCTTAGAGAAATTTCTAGACCACTACCATAAATAACCACAACTCACATTCAACTAGGGTATAAATGGAGGCCAACAGAGACCCCATTGAGTTGGTTTTCCTCAGAGTATCAGGTCTGCAGCCAAAGACCCTCCTCCTTAGACTGGAATGCCGTCTGACGAAATTTCTTTAAAAACTAAGACACTTTGCCTTATTCATGAGTGACTATATCTTCTGGGTACCCTTGAGAGCCCTCACTTTTTGTGAGTGGATAGATGTGAATTTCTAATCATTATTCCTAAAGTTTTTTTTGATTCCACGAGTCTGAATAAACTGTGTATTAATTGAACTCCTAACCAGCATCTGAATCTGTGTTGTATAATGTTGTTGGAGTGTTGAATGATTTTGGATAAACCCCATTTCTAGTTGGTTCTCCACTAAACAGTTCTATTTAGAATAAAGCCTGTTTGGAGCTTATCATGTACCTAAAATAATTATTGGGGTGCTTCCATTACAATACTGAAAGCTAAAGCCATCAACAGACTGCTGAAGTGTTCTGTCATAGATTTGTTTCAGTTTCACTTTTAAAAGCTGAGTTTAGAAACAGCAAAATATTTTATTTGAATGATTTAAATATTTAATTAAAACCAAAACATTTTGTAATGTCTTCCCACTTCCTTCTTAAAAAAAAAAAAAAAAAGCAAGCCAGAAACATGTTAATTAAGAAAAAAACAAGAAAATAGTTTTATTCAAAAATCAATGTTTATTTCATATTCCAGCCATGACCTAAAAATAAAAATCAATTGTTCAGAGAAATGTAGCTCTACCCTTTAATCTCTTTAGATCTTGAGAAATCCACCAAAAAAAGAGAGCTGTTACACTGAGACCTCAGACAAAGAGCCTTATATTTCAGCTGATCTCTTTTTTGCTTTGTTTTGATTTTGCTTTACCTTAAGCTGACCTTCCATGGTTAAAGTACACAAGTTGTTGAGTCAGTCCTCAATAATTTGAACTTTCGTGCTGAGTGTTACAGGGAAGGAAAATGAAGAAGAATGTCAGAGACAAGTTAAGTGGGTCCTTCAGCGGCAACCCCACCTGCCCTCCTACAGGTATTTCCCACTTGTGGCCCTGGAGTCCTCTGGCAATTTGTTACACACTCATACAGAGGGCAGAGCTACTACATTTTAGCAATGCTATTCACAATCAGATACAATAAAAATAAAAAAAATTACAGCTTTCCTACTGCTGCAAGGGTATATTTGGACTACGGTATGTCTGTGCTGCCATCATGGAAGGGGTGGGCCGCTTAATTTCTCTTTGGCCAAGACTGAAAGGAATATACTCTTGTACAGGTTCATCAGATTGCTGGTAGCATGAATCATTCTGCATGTGTGCAGTATAGCGTATTTGTAATGTCTATTGACTTGTCCGCAGCTCACGCGTGGGGTTCTATAGTGCGAATGTTGCACCCTTTGCACCAAACAAATTATCTGTTTGAGAGCCAAGCACATGAATGCCAAAGCACATCCATCCTACCAGACCATATGATGCAGACCTGGTCTACAGCTTACGATTTTTTTTTTTCTAGTTATAAATGTTGAAACTCTAGAATATAAAAAAATATTCAGGTCAAAGCAGGTAAAACAGTAAAAGTGAATATTATTTGAATAATGGTAAACTGTCCTGATTGTCCTTAATCTTTCCAACTGAAAATATGCCAAAGAACCCCTTGTACATGAGAGTAAGCAAGGAACTTCCATCCAAAGGAGAGAGTACGAGACTACTTAATAAACAGTGGCCCAATTCTTATGCCAAATATTAAAAGCAAATCTGAAGTAAACTATTTTCAAGTAAGTTCCAGTGAAGTTATGACATGTTTATTAATTTTAAATATTTGTGTAGCTTATGGAGTAAATATTTATGTTGCTTAAATAGAAGTTTTGCTGACAAAGCAGAAGCTTGTTGCACCCATAAAATCAAAACAGATTGAGGACGGTATATTTGGTATTTGCTTGCCTGGAATCTAAATAATGAGTACTCAAAAATTACTAAATACTACCACTATAACTATTTGTGAGATTGCATATTTTGTGATGCTGCTAATGGCAGCATGTCTGAGCACTTGTACATAGCTAAATGTACATATGGTGATGGGTAACTGCAAGGGGGAAAAGGGGACTTTTGTGATGTAATTACACAAATAGGGTACAATGAAACTGATGCACAAGGCATAAACTCTGAAAGGTTTGCAGTAGATTAAAATAGGCAGGAAACATGCCCAGAAAAATGAACAAGACATGCTCCTGGATACAAGATAATCTATGCTGGGAATAGATGAGATCCATCCTTTCTTTTGCAGAGGTTGCAAGGATCATACAAATACCATGGATATGTGAGGGAAAAAAAAAAAAAAGAGAGAGGAAGAAGGATGACTCTTGGCTTTGGCTCCAGCTTACTTCATCAAAGAGGTCTCAAAATTGATCCATAAACCTGATTGCAGCCATCACTGCTGACTGCATGGCATCAGTTCTGTGTTATCGAATACACACAGCTAATGCAATAAATGGTTATTAAAGATTATTTGAATATGCAGTAATTATAACTGAAGTGTGTAAGAACTTGCCACTGGAAAATGTGTGCTAATGAATGCCAGTCTAGTAAAGCACTACTTTGATGCTGGCCATATTTCTGTCATCACAGTCTTGTCTAACTCGTCTATATATACATATATATATATATGTATATATAGGTCTATATCTTTACATACATATACTTAGATGTAAGAATCTTGTGATATTGCATTTTAGATTCTGTATATTTTACATAATAATTTAAAGATAATAAAATCCAGATTCATCCAAGCTAGAGTTTTGTGGGGGCTGAATCCTGGACTTCACTGTCTCCATTCCCTTTAGAAATAAGGATCCTGCCTTATCACCTCAGCAGCAACACTGTTTTGGATCCTCTCATCAGTTCAGGAAGGACAGAATTGTTTGTGGGCCACAATATGAACTAGATCAATAAAATGATTTTAGTTAAATAAAAAGCCTCAAGACGTTAAAATTAGTGGCTGGAGGCTAGTGAAGGCAGTAAGGAATTTCTCAAATCAGCTTTGCCAATGGAGAAAAAAAAAAAAACAACAACATGTTGAGTCACCACTGCAACCCTCTGGTTTTACAACAGAGTAATACATTTGAAATCATTTGGGATGCTATGATGTAAAATAGAGTAGTACAATGATTAATCAGGTCACCAACCTCTTCTCCCTTATGTCTCTGAAATGTTATTTAATTAAAACTAAAATGCCATGTGGGATTGGTCCCAGGGTATGGTTTCTAGGCAATGTATAAATAGGAAGAAGGTATTATTTTATTATTAATAATGTTTCATCTATTCAGTCTTCCCAGAGTTTGCTGATTCCCAGCAACTCTCCTTTTAATGTTCAGACACCCTTGGGTGCTCTCCTAAGGGATTGTTTCAGACAGAATTTCAGAAATTTTCTATCAAAAAATTCCAATTCAAGTTAATCAAAGCAAAGGAAAAATAATCTTGACAAAACACAATTTAAATAAATGGAAGACAATGAAAGTTATCAAAATTTGATTTCCTGGTATTCCATTCTGATTTTCTGTTTCCCCATTCTGATTTTCTGTTTCAAAATGTACTTGGTTTTATATTAGAAAACAAAAATACAAAACATTTCACATTTTAATCAATTCAAATGTTTTGTCTCAGGTTTCTGTTTGCAGCTACACTGAAAATTATTAATTTGGTTTGCATATTTACCTGATTGGTTGGTTTTGTTTTCAATTTGTTTTGTAGCAGAAAAGAAGGAACTGATAGGTTTTCTGAAAACAAAACCATTTCTTCACAGTTCTCATACTCAAACAGGGACTTTTTTTTTTTTCTGAAATGTTTCTTAAGTGAGAGGTACTTTGTGTTTCAAATAGTTTATTTGTCTCTGAAATCTGTGTGTTTTTTGAAGTCTGAAGTATGAGTCAGAAAAAAAAATCTGAGGAAAGAAAACATTCTTTTTCCCTAGTTAAAATAATTCAATTACAGTGAATTAAGATGTGAATTAATAAGAAAATCAAGGCTTGGTTTTACTGTCACACCACTTAACTACATTAGGCCTCCAGAAAGAAAATGACTGGCATATGAAAGCTTTGATGCATAAAACCAAGTCTGAGAGAGGAGGAGAAGGAGTCAGGAAGAACTTTAGCTTTTGTTTTGGAACAGGCTTATTTATATAAAACAGTGATTCTGTATCTCTAAAATACTGAGGTAGAAGGAATGACTGAGCCTTCTGAGACTTGACTCTATTTCTAGTGCTATCAACGGCTTGATATGTGACCTTCCCAAGGTCAGTGCTTTTGCTTTCTGATCTGTTGAGCAAATAAGATTATACTGTATTCCATTGTAAAAGCCTCTGAGATGGGTTGATAAAAAGAGGAAGAACTGGGTATTATTGTTACATAAGATTTGACTTTTCACATGGTACTCCTGAGTAATTATGGTAATTACTTCAGTCACCACATTAGTTCATCCCAGATTTCGAAGCAAATTTGGGCCACATAATTCCTTCCACTTCCTCAGACTGGGAAACTGAGGCACGAGAAAGATAAATGAGTTCCTCAGAGTCATACTAGCAAGCTATTGGTGGAGCCAGGAATGGGGCAAGTCTTTGCCTCAGTGGCATGTTCTGCACTCTAAGAAGCACTTCCTCCCTCCATTATCGAAGAATTGAAATATGTTATAGTTACAGCAAAGACATAACCTCTTACCTACTTTTGTCCATTTAAATAAGCCTTGTGTTGCTGAGACTGAGCCATGAAAATGGATAGGAAAATAATTAATTATTGAAAACACATTATAGATCTATTATTCGAGCTGATGTGATTCAGTGTCATTACTTGTGTAAGCAACAGATTGAAAGTCTGGACACTTTTTTTCCATTTTTTCTTTTTTTTTTTTTTTTCTTGAGGAAGATACTTTTCAGTGCCTTGTATAGATCTAAATGACACTGTGATTTGTGTTGCATAGCTTAATTCATGCTCTTCCTGTCTCAACATATGAGTTTTCACAAAAGGATGAAAGTAAGTTTTAACTAACTTTAAATTGCGTGAATGCACTTTACTAAACTATCTCAGTCAGTTAAATATGTTGCAGACCAACCAACTATTTTAACCTTTTGCTTGTTTGCAAACTCTGATATTTCAGGAAAGAATGAAATAAGCAAGCAATCAAGCTACAAAAAGGTCACATTAGTAAAAGTGAAGTACTATATTGTGTATTGATCACACTACACAGGAATCAAGTCTTGCAAGATGCTGAGAATTGTGGTAACAAGTGCTTAAAACAATAACACTAGAATGTGTTCAAAAAAATGTGCTGAGGCTAGAATATGGTGCAAATATTATCACTTCTTATTAAGAGCTATAACTTTATACTAGTATTTTCCCTGCTATAGCTGTCCAAAAGAATGAGTATTCCTCATAGCTCCAGTTAATTTCACTGCAATATTTGTCCTCAACTTAAATGTATGTATTTTATCATAAAGAACAAAAATTAAAAAAATCTATGTAATCCAGCACTGCAGTGCTGAACATTGCAATGCCAAACTTAAGAAGCAGAAGCCTCGAATGAAATCCCAGTCCCCAAATCAAGCAACCAATCATCTCACATACTGCACTGGGAAAGACAGTATCAGGCCTTCACATCAGAATAGAAAAATCAGAGATTCAGCTTGGAGGACATTTCAGTGAAATGCTGCAGTGAAATTTCAGTTCACATTCTGGGGTTAGGGCTGCAGCACAACCATCTCCATCCATCTGTGCTCCACAACTTGAAATTCTCTCCTGAAAACTGCTAATCCACTTCTGTTGTATCAAAGTTTCAAAGCAAGTAAGTATGTTTGAGAGTGAGTGAGCAAATGAGTGAGTTTTGGGATGCAAGGAATAAAAGGAGGTGTGTGACTCAGCTCCCCTTCTCTGTCCTTCTAACCAACAGCATAGTGGGTAGAATATACTTTCCCAGTGGAGACGCAGGGTCAATTCACTGCTAAGTTGGAAGGGGCTCAGCTCTGTTCCTTAACCTCCCTACAGTACTCTTTTCATTTGAAAACATGCCAGTTCAGCAGACTATGCATAGGCTGCAGGGGAGGAAAAAAAAAGAAAAAAAAAAAAAAGAAAAAAAGAAAAGAAAAGGAATAGGGAGAGGAAAAGAAAATATAAATGTCTCTCTGAATACAGTCCTTCACCAAACAGCTGTTCTGTATACTTTTATGAGTAAGGACAGTAGTTCTGGGGCTTAGTCCTGTCCTAAGAACTGCTCAAGTATTTTAATGCAACCAATTACAGTTGAAGCTGGGTCAGAAACTCAGATCAATATAAATAGTTTGAATAAGAAACTCTGGTCTGGACCTTGGCCTGGCCTACTCACTAAATACACTTCTTGCTTCCACATCAGCAGAATTTCAAAGTGAAATGACTACATGGTTTTTATGGCAGACTACATCCAGGCTGGATTCAAAATCTGTCCACCTTTTTGGCTCCTGTTCACTTTTCTTACACCTAGTGTTTGAAGCTTTTAAGACTAACGCTGTGACATATTTGAGCTAAAGTTTCCAAAATAAAAATATTGGAAGGTCTGATGAATGTGTATACTGGAGAAAGAATGTCTGTTGGTTTTAATACTGGCTTCACAGTCTAAACATCTAATAGGTGAAGTCTACGGGTCAAGCTCAGTCTCAAAGGGAAGCACAGTGCAAGCAAGTCCTCCCAGGGGTCTGCACACCCTGGTGGGTGCTGTAAGAAATTGCCTGTACGCTCATGCTTCCCCATTGCCTTTCTTTGGTTCAAGGCATCTCAAAATTATTTTTCTTGTAAAGTAGAACAGCTGCAGCAAGAGGGCTGGTAGCCTGGTGGTTGAGTGTGTGAGCCAAGAAAGAGGAACATGTGGGCTGGCTCTTACACTGCAAAAGATAGGGTTTTTTTCTCATCCTGAGCCAGTCTCCTACCCACTAGAGAGAAGTAGGAAAACCACTTCTCTAACTTTCTTTTCTTTCTTTCCTTTTTTTTTTTTTTTTTTTTTTCCCTAATCATCATCATCCACCACTGCATCGTTTTGCAAAGCTCCATCTGGTGAATATATCACATGGAGATTAGGAACAGGCTCACACGTCACTGCCCTCAAGAAAATGAAGAAGAAAAATATCTAGTTTCAGAAACCTTGTTAGGTTTAAATGCAATTTAGGTAGAAATCCAGTAGTTCAGTGAAGACTGGCCTATGAAACATGCTGAAAAAGAAAATTCTGGGAGGACATCCTTGTTTTTGTTTAATCCCTCTTACCATTATAAAACTAGATAATCTGAACTGGTTTAAAGTCAGTTTCTGCAGGACTTACATAAACACATAGAGACACCTATGTTAACTTTCACTCCCAGCATAGTCAAAGCCTGAATAAAGACATAATTTCAAATGAAATAATGATTCTATGACTTTTATATTTGCTGAGTCCATCATACTTTGTAGCGCACACGTACACACATACATTTGTGTAAATATGTGCATATGTGTGTGTATACACACAGCACCATGTCTACAGTGTAGGAAGTCTTTATTGTGTGATTATACCTCCCCCAGAAAAATGAAGATGATTTTATATCACATAGGACAATCATTGCAAGAAAGAGATCTACAGTAATAAATGTTTGTTCTGTAGAAACTTTGCAGGTGCTCTGAGTTCTGCTTTGCAAGATCTACAATGTTAGTTGAAGTAACTAGTCTTTTAACGTGTCCTGACATAGCACAAATACACCCTTAACCAGAGTTAGTTACTTAGTCATAGGCATGGGGAAATGGGAGACTACCAATTGAGAAAATGTAAAAGTATCCCAGGACCTTTTCCTATTTCAAAGCATTTTCCATATTAGGAGTAAAACTCTAAAGGCAACCATGATGCTCAAGACAATTTGCTAGTGTTTGGTTAAATATGGGACATTACACCCAGAAGAAAGGTATAAGTAGGAAGGTCATTGTCTTAGGCTTATAGAAGTTGCAAAGGCAAACAAATAAGGAAAAGAGTCAAGCAAAACAGACTTGGGTGCTCTTGCCCTCTCTGATCTACAGGAAAATTTGGAGTGGATAATGTGAGCTCTAGTTATTCAACCTATGTATGGATTGTAAAATGGGATGCATATGATGAATTTTAAAGAGCCAGATTCATTGGCATTTCAGTGCTGCATGATCTCCCGCTTTGCCACACTCTGTAAATAAAACAGTAAAAAAATTAAGTCAGATTGTTCCTGATCAACCTGATCCAGGAGGAAGTATTTCCTTAACACATTTAGAGGAAAGACTCTTCTCCTAAGATACATGTTTCCAAGCTTTATTCAAGATGATGAGGAAATCTAGAAATTTAGGATTATGGCACTGAGTAAGGACAGATTAATTTCCTGGCTCTGACACACCTTTTCTGTGTAACTTCAAATACCAAATCTAAAATGGATGACACCTCTTTTCTTCCTCTGTGACTTGTCTTCTAGATGCTAACCTTTGCATGGCAGATGTTCTCTCAATACATATATCATATATCTGAGACATAAATCTCTCTACCTGTTTCCAAGGAATGTGACTGAAAACACAATGGGTTCCTTACCTAAATATTTTGGAAGTTACACAGGGCCCATAAACACTTTTACATCTTCAGGTAAATTTTTTACCTTTTTTTTTTTTTTCCACTTTGAAATTCTGGGGCCCAGAATGGCTTCCACTAGTTCCCACCTCTCAGCAGATCCCTTAGAAGAAACAGCAATTTGTCCTTCATGCTTTGACAACAGGTCATTGTATCCCTCCTCTTACTTGATTAGGTTTTATTTATTTAATATCTTGTTAATGTTCAGGTCCTCTGGTTGCATTTTGATTGTTTTTACGGTACCTGAGCAATTTTAATAACATGAAGGTAAAGATGCTCAGAAGCTTTATTCTAAGGTGGGAGGAGGACAAGCTCTTCGATCCTCCTGCCCCCACATCCCGGTGAGCCTTCACCAGTCTCTAGATTTTCAGTCTTTCCTCCCCCGACCCTTTACGCACAGTGATCTTGTCACTGTTGCTGACAACGGGTGAGTGGGTCTCATACCCTGATCCCCACCCGGACCTTTTCCCTTCCCCCACTTCCCTCTACGGAGTTTCCTGAGGGCTTCTCCGCCTCCGGCTCCCCTTGCACTTCGAGGCTTCAATTTTTGATCCATAGCAGGTTTCTAGCCAGCCTACCACACACTCCCCTCCCTCCTCGGCCCTCCTCCCCTCCCCGGCCCCCCGCGACATCACCGAGAGACAAAGTCAAAGAAACCATCAGGAGAAATGAATTAATGCGCCTCAACGTGGCGCCAAGTTTCCTTCCGTCTTTTTTTTTTTTTTTTCCTAATGAAACCACTAAGATATTTCTTGTGGTGCTTTCTGTCTCAGTGGCATTTTATCTCTTCTGGCCCGCTTGTAATTTATTGGACAGGCTTTTTCAGGGCCAGGATTTCTCTCTTTTTGTCTGTTTTGTTTCCTTCTCCTCTCTCCTTTCTTCCTCCGGCTTCCCCCTCCCTCCGTAATCCCTGCCCACCGTAACGAACCTAAAGGCTAAATCTCCATCCTGGAAACCCGAAGTGTCCACGGTAACTATTGTAACTTGTCTGTGGTATAATTATATTAATTTGATAAGATCATTGTCGACAGGATGTCTAATTTACTTGCAAGCGGCAGCCAGGGAAAAGCTTTGACCAAATTAGCATGCCGCCGGGACCAGGGTGTGCAGGCTCCATATGGCTCCCTGGCTTTCCCTATAAATAACCCTCCTCCAACCCACCCCCGCGGTCACATCCGCCCCTACCAGTATTGCCGCAAAGTTCACCAGCGGCGCCGAATGGGAGAGGTACAGCCCCGGGCTACAGGAGGCACCCGGCGCCCGGGCCGTCTCTCTTGCCCCCGCCTCCTTCTCCTCCTCCATCTCCTCCTCCTCTTCCTCCTCCTCCTCCTCCGCAGCGCGATTTGACGAGGCAGAGGAAAACGCGGGTTTCCATTTGCACCACCAGAGGTGCAACTGGTTCCTCGCTCGTAGGCATCTGAAACCCGTCCAAATGATGCAGAAACTTTTGTATGCTTGGCTCCTTTCTTTGAGGCCAGGCACCGATTTTTCCACTGTGTAATCTCTTTTGTCAGAAGGGTGGGAGCTGGAAAGGGAGGCGGGGGGCGGGGGGAAGGGGGAGGAGAGAGGAGGGGTCGAGGGAAGCAGGCGTTTTATTTCCACAGAGAAGATATTAGGAGCATCCCTAGAGAAATATCTATGTATGTACACATAAGCGTCTCCAGATTTTTACATATAGATAGGAACGTGAAACTGTACAACTGTCCGTTTCAGCCCTCTCCTCCCCTCCTTAAGGGAGACACTGTACTCCGGGGGAACAGGTAGCATGAATTGCTAACAGTGCAGCAACCCCCCCTCCCTACTCCCCTTCTTCTCTGTGATCACCTAAATAATAATAAAAAAAGATATATATATAATGGAATAATCCACGGTTCAACATTGCATAGAGAATGTCAGCAAGATACCAAATCCAGCATGAAATACTATAGACTGCAGGGGAGGAAGAAATGCATTTAAAGCAACGATAAAAATGGCGTGCAGAATAATTACCTGAAATTGCTATTCGCTTGACATCCTGACACTAATTCTGTTCAAGCCATTGGGCAATACAGTAAGGCAGACGCACCTTGCTCGTCTGCTTGTGCAGGTGTGTGTGTTAATGGGGGCAACAGGGAACTGCTCGGGAGGAGAGGAATGCTAAAGTTTCCGTCTTAAAAGAAAATTTAAAAAAATTAAATAACCTATTTAGGAGAAAGCATCTAAATAGATCGACAGCTTTTAATGCCAACGTTTTTAACGCTTGCCCTGTACGTGGATTGATTTTTTTTTCTCCAGCATTCCCTCAGCAGATGGATTTTTGCCACTGCAGCTCAGCAGAGGGTGTCAGATCTTTCAGAGTGCACCAGGTTGAAACGAGCAGAGCCTCTTAGCAACTCTCCCTCTGCGTGCGTCTGAGTGTGTGTGCGAGCGTGCGACTCGGCAGCAGCGGAAGAAAAAGGAAAAGAAGAGCGGGCGAGCGAGGAGGGGAGGCAGCGCGGCCGGCAGGGAGAGGCGAGGCGCGGCGCGGGCGGGCGGGCGGGCGAGCGGGCGGCCCCGGCCCCGCGGGCAGCTCCGGCGGCCGGCAGGGATGGGCAGCCGCGCAGCGCAGCGGGGGCAGGCGCGGCGCGGCGCCGGCAACTCGGCGGCCAGCGCTTAGGCTCGGGGGCGCGATTTCAGCACCGGGGGTACTGGACAGCGCCCGGCGGGCAGCCCGGAGCGCGGCTCCGCGGCCGCGCGGCAAGGTCGGTCAGTCCGGCGCGGAGCCGCGCACAGCGGCAGCCGCCGCGGCCACCGCCGCCCTCCCCGCCTGCGCCTCTCGAACATGCAGCGGCGGCCGGCGGCCAGCAGCACCGTTCCTGTGCCGGTGAGCCAGTCCGGCCGGCAGACCTCCACTTAGCTGCCCGGGAGGCGTCAGGGAAGGGGATCGAGGAGGAGGAATATTCTTTTTCCTTCTACTTTTTTTTTTTTTTTTTTTTTTTCGCGTGCCTTGCAGTACGTGCCTGGAGAGTTTGTGGATATAATTATTGACTGGAATCTGGGCTGTTGCAGTTGTGCGTGGGGGGGAGAGAGGGAGAAAGGAGAAAAGAAAGAGCACTCCCCACCCTCCGCCGACCCTCCTTGCTCCCCCTCCCCACATTTTTTTTTCTCCCCCTTCGGTGGCGGTTCGGACATTTGATGTATTGAATGAACTGGAATTCCTTTCCGTGGGAGGAGGATGGTTGCTGTTACTTTGTGATGAGATCGGGAATGCATTGCTGGGTTTAAAAATGCTGCTTTGGATTCTGTTGCTGGAGACGTCTCTTTGTTTTGCTGCTGGAAACGTTACAGGGGACGTTTGCAAAGAGAAGATCTGTGCCTGCAACGAGATAGAAGGGGATTTGCACGTAGACTGTGAGAAAAAGGGATTTACCAGCCTGCAACATTTCACCGCCCCAACTTCCCAGTTTTATCATTTATTCCTGCATGGAAATTCCCTGACTCGACTTTTCCCTAATGAGTTTGCTAACTTTTACAATGCAGTCAGTTTGCACATGGAAAACAACGGTTTGCATGAGATTGTTCCTGGGGCTTTCCTTGGGCTGCAGCTGGTGAAACGCTTGCACATAAACAACAACAAGATCAAATCGTTCAGGAAGCAGACTTTCCTGGGGCTGGACGATCTGGAATACCTCCAGGCAGATTTTAATCTATTGCGGGATATTGACCCGGGAGCATTTAGGGACTTAAACAAGCTAGAGGTGCTGATTTTAAATGACAATCTCATCAGCACCTTGCCCCCCAACGTGTTTCAGTATGTGCCGATCACCCACCTCGACCTCCGGGGAAACCGTCTTAAAACCTTGCCTTATGAGGAGGTCCTGGAGCAGATCCCAGGCATTGCTGAAATCCTTCTAGAGGATAACCCGTGGGACTGCACTTGCGATCTGCTGTCGTTGAAGGAATGGCTGGAAAACATACCCAAAAATGCTTTGATCGGCAGAGTGATTTGTGAGGCTCCCACTAGGTTGCAGGGCAAAGATTTAAATGAGACCACAGAGCAAGAGCTGTGTAAAAAGAACAGAGTGGATTCTAGCCTAGCTGCTCCCCCTGCCGAAGAAGAAACCTGTGATCCTGGTCCCATTCCAACCCCCTTTAAAATACATGGCAAAGAAGACCCTGCTACGCCAGGATCTGGTCCAAACGGAGGTACAAAGATTCCTGTCAACTGGCAAATCAAGACCAGACCCACTGCTGCCGTGTCGACTGTTAGTGCGAAGAGCAAACTACAAGCTACCGTGTCCTGCCCACAGATCTGCAGCTGTGACCAGATCCCTGGCTCGGGTTTAAAGGTTAATTGCAATGACAGGAATGTGAGCAGCTTGGTGGATTTGAAGCCCAAGCCGTCCAATGTGCAGGAGCTGTTTCTGAGAGACAACAAAATACACACCATCAGGAAATCCCACTTTCTGGATTACCGGAAACTTAATTTACTCGACCTGGGCAACAACAACATTGCCACAGTTGAGAACAACACATTCAAGAACCTCTTTGATCTTCGATGGCTCTACATGGATAGCAACTACTTAGACACCCTGTCCCGGGAGAAATTTGCTGGGCTGCAAAACCTGGAGTATCTGAATGTGGAGTTTAATGGGATCCAGCTGATCATGCCCGGCACCTTCAATGCAATGCCCAAACTGAGAGTCCTCATCCTCAACAACAACCTGCTGAGGTCTCTCCCAGTAGATGTGTTTGCTGGTGTCTCACTTTCCAAGCTGAGTATACACAACAATTATTTCATGTACCTCCCGGTGGCAGGGGTGCTGGACCAGCTCACCTCCATCACCCAGATCGACCTGCACGGCAACCCGTGGGACTGTACGTGCCCTATCGTGCCTTTCAAGCAGTGGGCGGAAATGCTGCGCCCCAAGGTGATTATGAGCGACCTAAGGTGCGAGTCCCCTGAAGATTTTTTCAAGGAGGATTTTGAGTCTCTTTCCAATGACGTGATTTGTCCTCAGTTAAAAATCTTGCCCACATTAACTTCTACTAATAAAAACAGCACTGGGTTGACAGAGACAGGTACTCACTCCAATTCATACTTGGAGACCAGTCGAGTCTCTATTTCGGTGCTGGTGCCAGGGCTCCTGCTGGTTTTTGTGACCTCTGCCTTCACAGTGGTTGGCATGCTGGTGTTCATCCTGAGGAACAGAAAGCGGTCCAAGAGGAGGGACGCCAACTCCTCTGCATCTGAGATCAACTCCTTGCAGACGGTCTGCGACTCGTCCTACTGGCACAACGGGCCCTATACAGCTGATGGGGCCCACAGGGTTTACGACTGCGGCTCCCACTCTCTGTCAGACTGAGGCAGCAGGATGGGCGAGGGTGGTCATCACCCAGGATGGGCTGCCACCCAGGACCTGCCCTTCGTGCTCCGGCTGGTGTGGTGGCAAACACTATCCAGGGGCAGCTCTGCATCTCAGCCACCTTTTGTGAGAAACAAAACATACACACACGCCCACACACCCCTCTTACGATCCCCACAACAAGCACTGAAGCCCGGTGCACTGGGTGGGGGGGGGAACCCGGTGCCGAGGCTCATCCTCCCAGCTCTGCGCAGCCCGGCGCAGTGGGCGCATCCCCCGCCTGTGCGCTACTGGGGCAGCAACGGACAAGTGAGGACCCGCTTCCTTCGGTTCCGGCAGGGCGAATGACGACTCCAGGTTTTGGTGGGCTTTTGTTCTATTATGTTGGGGTTTGGTTTGCTTTTTTGCCTCCTTCCTTTGTGGACGGACCCCTCTCCAAGAGGCTGGGAAGAGGAGGGGGGTGGAGGAAAGGCTGGTGTCGGCCTCCTCCTGACATCAAGGCAGGAGTGAAAAGTTGCACGAAGGCATGAATGTAATGTAAATAAATAACTCCGACTCTGGAATAAACAGACAAATGGACAAAAAAGAAAAAAAAAAGTGCTGCATGGCTCGCATGGATACAACACACCCCAGGGACGCTCCAGCCCCCGACTGGAAGCAGCGTCTAGTTCACAGCATCATCCCTCTTACCTGATAAGTCCCTTCGTATCAAACCTTCTATATACGAAATACAGTATAATAATAAAAAGTGCCATTTCGCCATTTTTGTGTGATCAATAGGCAGTAGAGATCGTACTTTTACCGTGGAAAAAATTGTAAAGGTTTTATTTATGACATAGTTGCATGAATATTCTCATTGGATTATTTTATTTTATTTTATTTTTTATTTTGACGCGGAAATTGCTGGGAGAGATTTGGTTTGTTGATGGTGGGTTGTGTTTCATTTTTCGGGGGGGTGGGGGTGGGGGAGGAGGGAAGGATTTGGTTTTGGTTTATCTCCTTTATCTCCTTTTTCAATATACATATTCAGTATTGCCTTTCCATCTGAATGTAAAAATTAGTACCCTTGATTTCTATTATGGTAACAGTGTAAACATTCAAAAAAAAAAAAAAAATCCAAAGCAGTTAAGCATGACCAATTAATGTCACTCTAGTGCTTAGGCTGCAAAGTTTAATGGTAGAAAATTCTGTGCTGTTGTAAATCTCACTATAACTTGAGGAAACCAGAACTGAGGAAGCAAGTGAAACTTACTAATTCTATTCGAGGATTTTATAATGGCATATTTTTTCAGTATTAAAGTGAAAATGTTTTCAACTCTGGGTCCTTACCATTTTTCCAGCATCAATTCTTGCAAGCAGCTTATTTGGGTTTAGGGGACAGAGCCTCCTTTCAGTGCTCTGTGTGTGTGTGTGTCTTTCCCTTTCTCTCCCTCTCCCTCCTTCCCTCCCTTCCTCTCCCATTCAATCACAAGCAGAGACACAAACACCCTTCCCTCACCCCTTCCCCAGCGTAGATAACACACAGAAGTTTCCTGCCCCCTCCCCTCTCCCTCGCCTTTTTTTTTTTTTTTTTTTTTAATAATGCGGCAGAGAATCCCTTTATTAATACTGTGAATCTCTCGCTGCTGCCGCCACCTCTGCTGCACACACTGCAGATATATTAGGGATGTTAGTGGGAATTTGATTTAATTGACTCTGCCTAGCTCGGTCTCATTAAGCCGGAGCCGGATTTCACCGGTCAGCACTTCAGGCCCGTAGGCAGCTTGTCGGCGAGGCGGGGCTGCTGCAGGCGGCTGGGCTCCAGCAGCTGCCGCAAGTGGGAAAACTAACTAGAGAAAGGACTTTCTCATCCCTACTCTGGGTAGCTGCACCCTTTGATATTAAATGTTAAAAAAATAAAAAAAATAAAAAAAATAATAAAAAAAAAAACCACCACCACAACTCAGTGCTGCAGACTTCAGGCAGCTCGTATTTGAGCCCGTTCCTGTATCGAGAAAGTGCCCCTAAACTCAGTAAAACCTCTAAAGGTGAAAGCCCCTGCAAATCACTTGTAACTCACAGCTCAAGTCCCAGTGGAGATATGGAGAATTTCAGTCACGTTGCTTCTGGCTTTCTCCAGGCAGAGAATCCTTTTAAAGAGTAAAACACCGTAAGGGACTTGCTAAACTTCAAATACTGATTCGGTTTGCTTTATAGAAAATGTCCACCTTTGGGATATGCGAGGAGAAAACAGGCGTACATAACATACCCATTGCAATAGATACATTCTTGAAAACGAGACAGAAGTCTGATCCCGGGTGTTCATGAAGTATTAAACGTGGGGAATAGATCATTCCTCCAGAATCCTTTATCACTGTGGAGAGATCTATAGTCTCCTAGAAAATATCTTGAAGTGTGGCTGTGTAATTCTGAGAACAGGGTGTCCTGCTTAATCATACAAACCATTCCCATTTCGAGAGACCTTCTTTATTCCTCCTTACTTCTTTGTTAGACTGATTATCCTGCCAGGACATTCTGTGTAAGACAAAGCGATGGCAGCAGAGACACTAGTTTGCCATTGTGCATTGTGCAATCTACCAAATTGAGAAGAAAAATAAAATGCATTTACATATGAGCCAGTATTTCTGTCCTCAGGAGGCCATCAGCTTCAGCTTAGGCATAGTACAAAAAAAAAAAATCTCATTTAGGAATAAGCCAGTGCACTCCTAGATGACTACCTAAGTCTTGCTGCCTTCTCTACAATATTGTGGTGACAAAATTGAAGGGCTGAGAACATTAAGTATACTTCCTATGCTAAAAAGTCACAGTTACATTTTAAGAACTGTTATGGAAGTTAAGATAAAAGATATAGCAAATTAAAGATGTCAAATCACCAACTGAGATCAGACATGCATGCATTCCAGAGAATACAATGCTAAATATGCCATTTTAATTTGTCATAATTGAGAAGTAACATAAATTTGTAACTTTGCTCATTTACTTTCCTTAAAGTGCTAGTTCATTGGCACAGTTAAATAGAAATGTCAGTTCAGTTAAAGTGTTGAAGATATGCATTTATCACCTTGTTTCTAGTTTGGGTTTGGGGGGAAATAACAAAATGACCCTTTCTCTTTCTATGTCATTTTCTGATTTTAACACTCACATGATTCTTTCTTCCATCTTGCAGACACTTGGCCTAAAGACACATAGATCACCCAACTCTCTGAGCTTATATAATAATTACCAGGCTTCCAGTTTCAGAGTTTCTGTTATTTGCAAGTTTAGTACTTCTAAGGTTCTGTTTATCAAAACAAAACACCTAACCAAAAACAAAAATAAGAGAAAGAGATGATGTAGGATGTATTGAAGGAGAGTGATGTGCAAATATGTTCAATATGTTTAGCTGTGAAACATTAACAACAACAAAAAAAATTAAATCTTTTATTTATTTCGATAAAGCCTAAGTGTTGTGATAATTGGAAGCTTATATAGTATCTATGTTGTGTCAAAACGTGCATTTTTTTCTGCTAGCTTAATGAGAATCTCATAACTTCAGGCATAGCATATATCACATTAAGTTACTTCTTATGTCTTCTTAATCATCACAGTAAAGAGACTTCCATTATTTCAAAAAGGACATACAGGAAAGGAATAGGCATCTCGTTTAGGATTTTCTGTGTGTGTTGTTTTGTTCTGTTTTTTAATTAAAAAAAGTTTTATTTTCTCCTGCAAACACATTGACTAAGAATAGCCTAGAATTTAAACTGTTGCCATAGAAATATCTGCCTGTATGCATGGTAGCCTCTTGTGTGCCATTGCAGAAGACTGAATGGAACTCCAGGAGCAACCTGCTAGAATTTTAAATTAATGCCTATAGATGATGTGTATCATTTTGAGCAGAAGTGTACTGTTGGAACCCCACAGGAACACATTATTATATTGCTTTACTAATTTTATTTGTTGTACCAAGTGTTTTGATAACTTTAGTGCAGTTACATTTAAAATGTTTCAGATCTGCTTGAAAACAAAGATGATGGAAACTGTTTTGTTTCGGTTTGTTTGTTTAGCAAGATCAGTGTGAAGGGAGAGGTCAGAATTTATCTGAATTAGAAAAAAAGAAAAAATTTTGTGCACTGGTGTTTACTTGGATAGAATAGACATTAATTACAAAAGGTGAACATTTCACACTTTTTTAAGCTGGTGTCAAAACTCATTACGGTGAGAGGGCAGCAAGAAGCTACAAAATGCCCCTCCTAGAATAATTTTTAGCCTCCATAACCCATGAGAAATTCTGTAGGTCTCTCAAGTATTAAAGTCTCCCAAAGACAAGTAATTCTTAGTAGAGGAGCAACCTCTTTCTCTTCATGTCTTTGACAGTGGCTTGTTCAATTGTAAAACAAAGCAGGATTTTGTTTAGGTGTGTAGTGCAGTTGTTTTTATTATTTGCATTCATCACAGAGGATTTGGCTATATTTTATTCACGTATAATTGAAAGTGAACATTCTTAGATTATTATGGACTTCAGCAGGTAGATATTTTTGTATTTAAAAAAAAAGTTTCTGTAGGTATATAAAAGAAGTAAGACTATTTCTGTGGGTCAATCTTATTCCACGTGTTTGTGCAGTTCAAATTTGTGGGAATTCTTTCTGGGTTATGGTACAGAAATGACTGGGCAGTGGGCAAGACTTGTAACCTGTCTACTGCATAAGTACTTTTTTTTGGTATTTGAGAATAAGTCAGAAAATGATGAAGTCACAGTTTGTGATGGTAAACTAAGATTCATCAGATATTTGTATAATCTGTTTAAAAAATGTAATGTATGGTCTGTTTAGACTGTATAAGGAGTATGGACATAGCAAATCAAAATCACAAAAATCTGTTTTATTGTCCTCAGCTCTTCCCAGACAGAAGATATTAGCACTGGAAAAAAATGTAGACTGAAAAATGTTGCAAGTTTTGTGTTGTATTACATTGCATTCATTATGGTTATGTTTAGCAATGGTACCTTAATGGATTAACTTGTAACAGAAGGTGAAATGCAACATAATTGTCTGAGAGTTTTAGAATCTTTTATTATATTATCTTATAGCTGGAGAAATATAAATGACATCCATCAGTATTACTTCTCCAAGATTAATTAGCGAGTCGATTGACATATTGTCAAGCTGAATTATTTAATTTATGAGCTAAAGTTTCTGAATCAATTTCTGTGTATATTTCTTAAATGCATTCTCCAGTCATGTGAGAGAGGAGCAAAGTCAGCAGAAATTTCCCTGAAGGAAACAGCAGTCTGCTGCTTCAAGCACTTGAAGGCTAAGACTGCAAATTCATAGTAGAGGAAAGAATGGACAGAAACAGCTCATTGTAGAAGATGCTGAGTTGACTTTAAATGAACAAGTGTTATAAGTGCCATTGTTTTAGTGATATCAGTGGCAGAAAGGGCTCTAACATTTGCCCCATAGAAATATCAGTGCCATCAAAAATCTTCCAGACTTCTCCTTTTTCATTAGGTAGCAAGACTGATTCCCCTCGGATAGTTTCCAAGTCAGTGGAACAAATTCTCTTAGCTATGAATGATTTTTATTGATGTCATGACTGTTTAGACAGATCCCTCAAGCTTTGGCCTCCAAGTATGTCTAAGAATAGGTTATCACATTTGGTTTGCATTATCTTATCATTTCTGAATCAACTGCAACTCTTTTGCAAGTGAGAAGTTTAGCAAACCTGACTTGCAGAAAATAAAAGAATGGGAAGATAATGATTCTTTTTCCTTTAAATGAGAGCTCAAATAATAAACATGGGCTGAGAACACGTAATGAAATTGGAAAGCAGTGGAAAATGTAATGGAGAACAGCTACAAAGAGATTAAGAAACAGTGTAGTCTGGTAGAAAACAATAGGGAATGTGACTCATTTTGTATATCACTCTATAACCTAAAGTGTAGGTGGTATTTGTTTCACCTAGCATGATGGACTTCATGCCCTAGCACAAGCCAGTAGTGCTCTAAGAGATGTCCTGGTGTATCCAAGATGTGCGCATGAGGCTGGTAGACACAACGTAAGGTCTAGGGCACGCTTCTATGTTTCCAGAGAGCCATCTGGAGCCAAAGTGGGATACATTAGGACACCTGAATTTGGGAACAATTGAACTGAAATCTGAATCTACATGAAGAGTCTGGTTTCTTGGTTCACTTGACCCACATACTTTGAATTACCTCAGTATATGAGCTGTCTGCACAATGCTGACAGAAAAGACTCAAAGGCTTGAAGGACATATGATCAGCTGGTGCCAAAGCAAGATATGACAAATGACACTGCATGTTTATGAATGGGCAGAGGAGCTGAATCCTAAACATAGTTCAGTTACATACTCCCGCACTGCAGATAATTAATGGCATGTGAGAACTAAGTCAAACACTTGAAATTCTATAAAACAAATTATATCAGAGGTAGTTAGCTGGGATATGACAATTTTTAAAGGATGACTGTTAATTTTTAAAGCATATCAGTTATGTCAGTTGTATCCCCCACACTTTTTCCACTTTTTCCATTCTACTTCTCTCTATTTTCTTAACTTGGATTCTAGTTTTGTCTTTTCGAATTGTTAGCTCTTTCACTTGGGGATTGCACCCTAATGGTTGTTTTTGGATGGGACTCCTATTTCAGCTGATGCCTTTAGAAATTGCTATAGTACATAATAACTATAATAGAAACATCACAAAGTAATAGAAGGCTCAGGAAAAAAAAAATGTAACAACAACAAAAAAAATCCTGGCAGTTATTGCTGTTACCATAATAGTAAATAACTGGTTCTTGGGTCAAACTTGAAATATGAGGAATACAATGCTCCAGGTTTGTCATCATTATTGAAGTCATTAAAATGATCACAGTGAGATATAAACGCTAGCTATGGATCAGAAAATACAGTGGAAAGCATTTCAGAAAAAATCTGGTTTATGAAAAGAAAGTGCCGAACTGTAAGTGGTTTTCCATAGGAGAATTGAAAAGGGAAAAATATAATTGAATTATGGACACACAGTAACAACCTATTCACGTGAGATATCTTAAAAGGAATACAGATGCTAGGAAAGATTTAAGTGTAGGATGTAGAATATGTGGCTAGAGCCCAGAGACTATTAGTCATATTGTAAGTGGATATATCAAATTACCCAGGATAAATATGGCACAACACTGTTGTCAGTATTGTGTACTGGGCACTTCACAAGCAATATGGATTTTTAGAGAGAAGTGTTAGAACTTAGATTGGGTACAAACGCAGAATCTGAAAGCATAAAAACAGTATCAGATTTTTTTCCACTGTTACGATGTGGGAGGCAAATGTTTCAAAATTAAAATTAGATTTTCTCTATTTTAGTTAGCTGGGTAAGAAAATATGGATAAACAGTATCTACTAAAAGTATAAGCTTAGTACTAATTCCCTGGTATGTAATGAAGATCATGGTAGTTGAAAAATAAGTGTGTGAATGAAAAGATGATCCTTTCCTAGAAGCATTTTTCAAAAAAAGCTAGGTGGATGCATACCTCTAAACCACTGAAATAGAGACAATTTTCTAATTTTGGGGTGTATTTTCACTGTTGCAATATTCTTAGATCCCCACAAGAAATTGCGTTCTTCCCTATGACGTGTGTGTGCAGAGAATAATATTAACAGCAGTAAAAATAATGTTACCTTTCATGTGTAAGGGTTTTCTGCTTTCTTAGTTCCTATAGTAAATAAGATACATATATCCTAAAGGGAGACAAAAACCCAACCTGTTTTCTCTCTATCTTTTTTTTTTTTTTTTTAAATTCCTTTGTCTTTTTAATGTTTTAATTTAGATATACATACTTTTGAAAGTAAAAACATGATGCACAGACAAAATATGACAGTGTAAGAATGAACAAGAGGAATACACTAAATACAGACTCTGGTCCCTGCAGATTTGCTGAAATTGTTCAGGAAGAAGAACTGCAGGTCTGAATGGCAGAGTGAAAGATGTTACTGGCATTGGCTAAAGGTGCCCATGAGAACAGAAAGCACTTATGTTTCGAAAGGTCTTTCTATGACTATGTTGCTGTTAATGAAAGATGATCTTAACTAACTAAAATTGGAATGTAAGACAATAGTCCTCTGGAACAAAATAAATGAGAAGGTATCTTTAGGATAATGATTAGACTGTTGATTTGGACCTTATTATAAGACAATACTGAAATTAAGCTGAGAAAGAAGTGGGTCTTACTACAGATTCATAAATGTCCATCTGCCCCAACTTATTATCTTAGTTGCAGACATGTATATTAAATTAGGTCCATTTGTGCTTTGAACAAATTCATAGTATTCATAAATTCCAATCTGAATAATAAATGAAAGGATTCTTAGCCTCTTTTTATATTGTACATGAGCATGCTCATTATGTTATACGGATGAAATTATGAATGAAATAAAAGTGAAGAAATAATAAGGCTAATAAGGTTTAAAAATAGGTTGCACATTTTAAAGGATCAGTTCTGGCTACTAGTGTTATATCATTAACAGAGTACTGATCAGATAATGTTTCACTATGGTTCATTCACATGGATTTTATCAGTGCAGTTGGTTATTTGAGAGCAATACATTTCTAATTATGAAGCAACAAGCTTACGGTAAAGAAATTTAGTAAAGAATGCTAAAGTTATGATAATTGCTACATAAGAGTTGATAGTACGGGTATTAATACAGCCTTAACCATATCTAGCATGATACAGACAGTAAATGGAAATTATCAAAACGTATGTTTCATCAGAACATGTATATTTTTTTAGAGTAAATCCCATCCACAGATAAGTTTCTGTAGTTTGCACTGAATTAACACATTTTTCGAAAGGCAGATTTAACTAAATTAAAAAACAATTATTCCTGTAGAGAGAGGAAGTCAGTTGCAAATCCCTGCTGTGTCTGTATTGATGAAGAATCAATCTTAATCTCTCATGCAGGATCAAACTGTCAAACAGTACTGGAAGAAAGAGAAAATTTGGAAAACAGAATTGTGTGACATAGGTCATTTGCATTGGACTGAGTGGCCCATACTTCTTTGGCTGAAATGGGATACTCTGTCCTTCTAAACTAATGAAGCTAGAACCTAAGTGAACTCAATCACTGGAGCTATATTCCATAACAGATAATCCATAATTGAAAATCCCTAGTGAATCATTGTTATATCATGATATAGTTATGTTTTCGGAATTGTCCACTAACTCCGTCCAAGACAAAATTGCTACAGAGAGGACTAGCTCTTGGCAATGTGAACATGAGCTAATTCGGACTTGGACTTTGAGCCTAGGATTTAATTCTATTTCTTGCTCATTTAGAAGTGTGAGTATGCACAGTGTATCTGTTGTGGGCATTTACCTCAGAAACTCATCAATGGTCTTAAAAGTTGTGGTTTGTTGTTGTTGTGTTTCCCTCTCCTCTTCCTTCTCTCTAGGGTTTGATTATAAAATTCCTTCTCAGAAATCCTATTGGATATCTGTAACCACCTTTGATGCCCCTGCCTTCGGCTTTGACTGACATTTCCTGACTAGATAAACAGACAATAATATATTAATGATATTTTTTGTTTAATTTAAACAATAAAAAATAGTAATTATTTTTGTTTGTCTTGTGGGCTAATATTGTATATTAAAACTACTAGAATGTGTTAGCAGGCTTAGTTCATATTGCTGTAGTTATGACCAATGGCATTTGGATATAATCCCATCCTCTTTGAACTCTGGGTAGACCTTTGGGACTGGATTTTAAAAGGAGTTTAAATATAATTTGAGTTGTGCACATTTAGATAGTCTTTAAGGCATCCTAGGGTACCTGAGATACCTGCATAGGCTTAAAATATTTTCTTTTCTGGACTGGCAGCTGGAGTCCAGGCAGGATCTTTTAGCGTACCTTAAGTGTTATGGATAATTACATTAAGGCATCTTAAGTGTTCCCTGGCTGAAATGTAACAGCTGTATTGTGAGCACATGAATTTAGACATCTCAGTCTGTAGCTGAATTGCAGCTTTAGTTGGGTGAGCTAAATTACAGCTAAAACATTTAACTTTAGTATTACTGAAGTGTGATGAATCTCATACTTATGAATAACATCCTTAGGATGGGACCTTCTCTTAACAATAATAATACACATAATAAGAAAGCAGTCAAATAGTATTCTTCTTTTTTTTTTTTTTTCCTGTCAAATCACAATTTATTAAAAGAAAACCAAAATACTGCAGATGATACATACAATTGATTATCTTTGGTAATGTTTGTTGTGACACCAAAATGTTTCTATGATTCTATGATTAGGACACAGCAGTTAAGTATTTGCTTGGAAAGTTTTTACACTGCATTAATAATTAATGTTACATTACTTCATGTCAGAAAGTAGGATAATATTCCAGAAAAATGACAACAGAAATACTAAAAATGAGGAGGTTTATGATTTCCACCCCCCCACACACTCCAAAGTGTCCCTCTGTTGTCTTCGGGAGAACATCCTCAATTTAGTACAACACAAATGATAACAGAATAAGACTTTATCTTAGACAAAAAATATCAACTAATTTACTTTCATAATATCTTATTATGTTTAATTACACAATAAGTAAAGAATGATTTATGTTACATTTCCCCCCACAAGCAGGGTACAATTTTGCTCATTTTGCTAATATCAGTCCAATAAAAATAATCAGTAAAGGAGAAATAATAAAATAATGAAGCCTGACTTCCTTCCTCTTAGAAAAATAGCCTTAATATTTAATTCAGTAGTGACTGAAAGTTAGAAGCCATAGACTTTGTTGTAGTATCTGAGTTTGTAAAGTCTAATTCTAGGTAGAATCCATAAAGGACACAGATCAATATAACCACAAATGACAATAACTGACAAGCTAAATTGACAGTATTAGGGCAGAGGCCAAGAAACCAGATACTTTATCTTTTTTCTTTTTTTTTTTTCCTTCTCTGTCTATGATAAACTGATTCTGACAAAAGATCTGAACTTCCTGAAACCTTATATTATAGATTATATGCATCAGATTAATAAATGTGGCTACAAAGATTTTTTTCATCATTGAGTTCTGAAGCTGAGTTCCAGTATACCTATTCTGCTGAATTTCTCACACCTTCAGTGGACATGCCTCCTGCTGAGCAAGTCACCTTTGGAGTTTTGCACAGTCAATGGGGAGAAATGGGAACTTTTAAGGTTCATGTGACATCTTGGAATGCTAAGAACAGTTCAACTGTAGAATAAGACATCAAATTTAGATGACCAGAATGCTGTCATATGGATGGGAGCTGGCTGTCTAAACTCTTACTACAGTCATCAAAGGCTGAGTCACTACAGTCAATAGAGAATAGAAAGTGCATCAGTTCAGTTTAAATAGACACTTAATATGGAACTCAGCTTTTGAATGTAGTATTATATTGGGTTTCCTGCGGTATTCTACCTGGTCTCCAGCTGCCACCGTAAAAGGCTATAGTACGTACCTGTGTCATACTTCTGAGCCTTATGGTTGTCCAGGAAGTCTGAGATATCCTAAGGCTTCCCAAATGGTATCAGTTATTTATGTTTGGCCAAGACCAAATTTATCATTTCCTGTATCTGGAACACAGATGCTTAGTTCATATTTGAAGGTCTGTGTCTGGAAGTCTTAATCTCCAAATAAGCCTTATCTATATTTAGAAAGAGCAAGTTTTAAAGTTTTATTTCTTTCCATTGTCTCTAATAGGAATTTAGGGCATCTAGCCTAAATATATATCTACAACAAGAAACAGCTGCATTTCCTCAAATTAATTCCACACTTTGAGTTTTTCACCTGGACCATATATTCTTTTGCTGTAAACTGGTATAGTTTCATTTATCTTCCTGAATGGAGAGGCAAGGATTCAGGTGTCTGGCTTCTTATTCTTCCCTCTTGTCTCTTGACCCAGAAGCTAGCGCATCTGGAAAAGATTTGCCCCACAATATATCTGAGCTCTCAGACTCCAAAGAGACCCTCTCTCACTTCAAGGAGTCTGATTCCATGAGGAAAGGGCCTTATTGAGCATAGACATCTTTGCTCTGGATTCTGGGCAGTGTGCAGGAAGTAAGGGGGAGGAAAATGTAAGTTTTACCTCTTAATATCTCAGGGACATTAAAAACACAAATGAAAATATAAAAACACACAGAAGTAGTTTCCTATCTCATAAAAAGCTCAAAATTCAGAAATATCATGTCAATACAAAAAAAAAAAAAAAAAAAATCAGGCTGATGTCTGACAATGAAAGTATTCTTTTTCTTCCTTTCATGCATCTATGTGGTATTTATTGCACAAAAATCATACTATTATACAAAAGTCCATAGTGAAGAAAAGTTTGAAAATTCCTCCTAAAAATAATATTGACATTATGAGAAGCATTAGTGGAGCTCTTGGCACACTGAAGTACAAATTATTAAAAGGAGTCAAAACTAATTAAAAAAAAAAAGAAAATGATTGCATGGTTCAGAAAAAAATCCTAAAATCCATTTCTAAGTTAAGTTGTTAGAAACACCTTTGGATTTATAGTAAGTAATTATATGGCCTGTTATCTTTAGTCAGATTTAAATATTATAGGAAACAGTTAGAATGAGAATGAATTAGCCTAAGTTACTTAGCTTCAGATTATCAGCAATGGTTTTAAGTAAAGTAAATGTTGTCATCTGCCTTCTGTTTTTCATGAACAAGGCTGTACCACATAACCACCATAAATAATTCATAGAAAATTATTTTGAAAAAAAAAAATCAACTCCCCAAAAGCCTGTATTGAAACCGAATTCTCATTTGAAGAGAATCTGAGGAGGGTGAAGCAGAATGGGGAATTTCATGCTGGATTTTTCACTACATTAGGCAGCTTGTGTGCGACAAACAAAAACAGTTCAAGTTTTCATTCCTAATTGACTCTGTTTCCTTGCAAATTATGCATATGAACATAGTTCTGTAAGCAAGTTTTAATTATTTTTCATGTTAATAGAGTACTTCAAACCAGATATTCTATGTGACTATTATGTTCATCACAGTGTATTATTAAAATTTTCATTGAATCGCCCTACAGAATGGTACAACAGTTTCAGTTCATTAACTTTTCTCTTATTTCTCCATCTATCAGAGTAAAGTTTCAAGCTTGAATTCTATAACGTAATTTGTGTAAGAAGCCATTTGTAAATGACTGGGTAGATCCTGGTGGAGCTTTTTAAATCAAGCATTATATTTTTAGCAGTTTCCTGGTATTTTGAAATAGTCATGTAGAAAATCAATTACAACATGTAGATAGGTCTTCAAAAATATGAAGGAAGACTTCTAACTTTCCAGTACAACAGACAGTAACATAATAATGCATCAGTTGAAGTGTAAAACCTGAAAGTTGCTTTACAAAATGGGAATCTTTGTTTTGTACTTATAGCTTGAGCTGTTTCTGAAGTTTCAGGCCATATGCATAGACAAGGTTAATTCCAAAGCAGTCTCATTTCTACACATCTATATTTTGATAGTATATAATAGAAAATCAACTCAAATAAATACAGAATTTCAATTAAAATGCAGTAATAAATTTAATAAAAGAATGGAGGAAAGTAAATAAATGGTATTGTACTCAAGTTAAAAAGATGAATACTTTGTAAATTGCCAGATACATGGAACAGAATTTAACTTCTTCCATAACTACTTTCTTCCTACTGATCTTTATATAAGAATTTTATTAACATACTTTTAGTACATTACACAACCGTCCACTTATAAAATATGATAATCTGATTTTACTTTGATGTGTATTTCTGTAAATCAGCATTAAAATCAAGGAGTATAAGATTCTAATATTAGAACTGACTTATGCCTATTAATTGTATCTTACATTAATGGAAAAAATAGTCATAAATACCATCTAATCAAAGTTACTACCTGTTTGCTTGGCCATATTAGTACTATGGTCCTGTATTCAAAGTACATTCAAAAATACCAAGTATTCATTTCAACTAATGCAGTAATGGTGGGCCATTGACCAATAGATTCTGCTCTTAGTTAAGTGCTGGTAATAAATTATATTAATATAATATCTAAAACATGTATTTGGAAGTGGAGCTAATACAATTATTAGTATTCTGGTTAGTGGAGAGAAGAGGTGTGTTAATCAGAAACCCAGTTACTTCTTCCTGTTTTAGGAACTGAATAACTATATGCAGGGAAAGAATCTTGTCCATGATGATGTCAGAAGTATAGAATAAAATAAGTAAATAAGGGCATTAGTGTGTCCTAATAAGATACCTTAGGGTAGCTGAGAAAATTTATGGTGATGACAGATGCGACATAGGACTTATGAGAACCTAATAGCCTTTGCAAGTAAAGCTGGAGACCAGATATCATCAGATATCATAACCACCTAGAGTGCTATCGACACACGTTAAAGCACTTAAATGAGAAGGACACACTGACACTAATATCAGTTGGCTTAAGATTCCTGTTGAATCCTTGAACGTCATGACAGGGTCTGGGGGAAAGAAGTATCTTCCATCATAGGAGAAGTTCCAGTTTGAGTATACCCAAGGAATCTGAATATACACAAGCCCATGTGACACAATGAGATGCAACCACAAGTCCTGAAGGCATTGGCTGGTCTGGTTACCAAGCCACACTCTTTCATATTTCAAAAGCCATGGCAGTCAGGCAAAGTCCCCAGTGACTGGAAAAAAGGAAACATTGAACCCATTTTTAAAGTAGGACCCTGGGAACTCATCTCTGTGCCTGCCAGGATCACGGAGCACATCCTCATGGAAGCTATATTGAAATATATGGAAGACAGGGAGGTGATTAGACAGAGCAAACATTACTTCATCAAAGGCAAATCATGCCTGACTAATCTAGTGGCCTTCTGCAATGGAATGACTGCATCAGCAAACAATGTAAGAGCTACTGTTGTCAGCTACCTGGACTTCTGTAAAGCTTTTTATATGGCCCCCTATAACATCCTTGCCACTAAGGACAGATGCGGGTTTGACAGATGAGCTATTAGATGGATAAGGGATCAGCTGGGTGGCTGTGTCCAAAGAGTTACAGTCAATAGATAAATGTCCAAGTGGAAAAAAATAACAAGCTATGTCTCTGAAGGGTCCATACTGGAACCAATACTATTTAGTGTCTTCAGCAATGACATTAACAGTGGCCTTGAGTGCACCCTCGGCAGGTTTGCAGATGACATCAAGCTAAGTGAAGCAGTTTATAATGTTGAGGGAAAGGATGCCACCCAGAGAGACCTTGAGGAATGGGTTCATGTGAATCTCATTAAAGATGTCCCAGACCATGGCAGGACGGCTGGAGTAATGATCTTTACAGGTCCTTCCCAAACAAACCATTCTATTCTATGACTATGTGATTCTAAGATTCTTACCAGAGACTTTTCTTAATATTTTCAAAAGTTACATTGTTTCTTACATTTCTATTCTTACTTACGAATTAAGGTTTTATTTACAGGTAAACTGCACACATTTTCCTTCCACCTCACGTAATTCAAATTATATATTAATTTCAAGTCCTTTCTTCTTTTGTGTCTAATAACTGGTTGTAAAACAGGGCTTTACTTTGGAAGCACTGGAAAAAGTAATAGTATCAATCCCTCTATTAACCTACCAAGGCACATTTTTTTACAAAAATATGAAAACAAACAGTATTAATTAAAGCAAAATGCATGTGATTCTACAAGCAAAATAAGAGTGAGATCTCAAAAATATTCAGATTTTTCCTTTATGCAACAAATAGGTCAACTAGAAAAAATATTTATACTAGAAGTGTATGTAATTTTTGAATGTATCATGATGGTTTAGTAGAACTGAAACACATTTTAGATTCTAGTCAATCTTTTTAAAACCTTGGGCCGTGTTCATATAATATAAATAATGGCACGTATCTGAGATACCTAAACTAATAATCAAACCACTTATAAGTATTTCTGTGGTCAACAAGAACAAGAGAGGTATTACCAAAGGCTGACTTTATTAGAGGTAAAATCTTAAGCAAGTAGAATTGCATAACAGTCTGAATGAATCTATGACTGGTTATTTAAAAGCTTAGAATTTTCTGTTTAACAATGTAATTACAAATGCTTTTTTTCTCTCTCTTTTTGGAAATTCCATCTTCTTTTATCCTCATTGAAAAATATATGTGTAGGGATTGAATGTTTTTGATTATTAGGTTCCACTCACAAATATACATCTAAAAGTGAAACATTAAGCACTTCGTTTTGAAAGATTTTGACTTTTCACTGTTGCCTCTGTGGAATTTGTAATGCATTGTATTTTTCTCTGACTGAAGGAACTTCTTTGCTTTTTATTAAATTCTTACCTCATATTTTTACTGAATTATTTGTTATACTAAATAATTTTTCAAGCTGATGTATTTTCTATATTCAGGTGAAGTATTTCTATGCTTTTATTTTCAGACCCTTTTCATTCATTAGATGTATTTGGCACATTTCAGTGCAATACAACTTATGTCTTACGTATTTTTCTGTGTATTTGTAATGTACATAACAGTTCTTAACATTTTTTATACTGATTTGTCTGGTTTTGGACAGATTTAAAAGTATGTATAAGACAGGCAGAGAGATAAAATCTCATAATATTTGTTTTCAAAGTGTGCAGAAAATATTTCAGATGGGAAAAGAAAAAAAAATCTGCCTAAATATCAGTAAAGTTCTTCAATCAATTCATGCCCAAATCTTGAAAGCCAGATTCTGTGTTTACTCTGAATCTATTCACAGGCATTTCAGTTGTACACTTTGAGGTGTTTCAGATTGCACAGTGCATGTTTTTCCTGAAGAGGTGAATGAAAATTCTCCTTTAAAGAAACTATTGAAAGATGAGCTGGCATAAATCTCTCATTCATTCATTCTTTCATTTATTCCTGACCATCATGAAATATAACAGATCCGCCAAAGTGAAAGGGAATATGGGTGTAATACAGCATACACTACTGTGGGTAGGCTCCCAAAACAATCCCAAAGAAGTTACTTTTTCCATGTAAGAGTAAAAGGTAGGGGGAAAAGGTAGGCCTAACTACCTATTCAACCTACTTCCAAGACATTTGAACAAAGTAAAATCATCTGTGAATGCTGCTCCTGAGAATTCAACACCTTCCTCTCTTTCTACTTTTGAAAGTAGGAAGAAAATTTATTTAATTCTGTGTGTTCAGTATCAGTTCCTAAATTTCATCAGGTAAGGAAATGGCTATTTTTTATTAAGGGAAAGAGAGATTGTAGCAATATTTTTGTCGTATCATTAATATTCCATTTAGAAAAAAAGAATAGAATTATTATAATTTAGAGGTTCTTAGGGACGTGCTTTAGAGGTGGATTGGCAGTGCTAGGTTGATGGTTGGACTCAGTGATCTTAAAAGTAATTTCTAACCAAAATTATACTATGATTCTATTATTATTAAATAATTTTAATAATTATTTTTGTATTAATTGTAATAATTGTTGATTTATGAAATTATGAAATCATAAAACCCCAAAATATTGAAACTTACAAATGTAATGTATGCATTCTGTCTATAACTCTATAGGATGCATTATTAAATCACAGAAATCAAAGACTGCAAGACAGGGAGCTACAGATGCCTGTATAGACAATCTGTATCTATCCATAGGTGTGCAAACACACACAAAATAATTAAAAAGGAATGTTTAGCTTTTCATAAATAAAAATTCCATTTCATTTAGAGAATTTTTGTTGGCTCTGAGAATGAAAACAAGGTACTAGATTTTTGAAAGAGTTTTACAAAAGAAGTTGTGTTTGTAGCACAAGAAACCAGAAGGTATTCATACAGAAGAAAGAGAATGGTTCTCATTAATTCACCATGGATATACACAGAGTAAAGTTTCTACAGAGTGTTGCAAACTTATTCCAGACAACTGAGAGTTTACAGAAAGTGCCTGTATGTCTGTCTACCTGTCTTTATTGGACACCACCATGTGCAGCAGGCTAGCACACTCCCTCATTCACTAGGCGTTACTCAATGCAATGGGCTGGTATATTCTAACACACCATGTCAGCTCTTGAAAGAGATGTTAGCACTTCCTCATGGACACAAAAGGAGTGGAATGGTGATGTATCAGGAAAAACAGCTATGTTGTTACTTGTAAACCAGTTCTCTCAAGGCACCAGTCTAATGAGGAATAAATGAAACAAGGTCAGAGAAAATGCAGGATTTCAGGATTTCACCTTCATTGGACTAATTTATTTTATTTCATAGTTTGTACATTTGAGCCATCAAGACACTTCTAAATAAGGAGATAATGTTAGAGCTTGAATAAGTTAATCCATATAGTCATTTAACATTCTTTACAAAATTTCCACCAAATAATGATAATTCTGTTGTCTCAAGTAAACAGGTAGATTTATGATTTTAGTTCAAAAATTTTGTCCCAGAAAACTTCTCTAGGTAATAGCACAGCATATGTCTCACTGCTAAGCAAATTTTTTAGCACAGAAAAACATTAATTTTTATTTTACAGACCTGCAATATAAAGGAAGATTACATTTTCAGATGGATTTCTGAATTCCGCTGAGTTAAGAGCTTCTTTTTATAATTCGGATTATAAATTGTGCTGGTAATTAATCTGTAATGTGACTAATCCTTTTTATTATCATAATAAAAAATAAAATATATTTCATATCTTCACCAAAAAAGCATTTCAGGAATTTTTAGCACAGGGACTCAGTATGCTTATGTTCATTCTCCTACACTTATCTACAAGTTAATAACTTGATCTTGCAATAAATGTCAAGCAGGCAGAACATGGTTTTTAATCCCCCAATACAAATGAAAACTTATATCTATGAGGGCTTATTTTAAAGCAAGTGTTTTATTTGACTGCCTTTACTGCTGATGAAATAAGCAAAAATAAATAAATAAAAAACCCAAACAAACAAACAAAAAACCCCAAACAAACAAAAAAACACATAAAGCCATGAACTCTTGATTGATACAGGCAATCATTATTTTTTGTTAGGCAGAAAATCATAGAAAAGAAAGTGAGTTTTCTCAGTATTTTAATGAGGAATTAAGCTATAAAAAGTAGGCAAAAAGTACTCCTGTCCTTCTGATGCTTTCTTCATGTCTGTGGTAGCTGTACAACTCAGCAAAATGAGTAAATGCAAGTATTGGGCTATTATTTATTATTGAATTGCCTTATAATTATTTTTCGTAAGTTACTTATGTTCATCTGTGTTGGCACATTACATTTTTTTCCTAAGTAGCTAGCTGAATTGAAGTGAATCAAATAATAATATATGCCAAATCGTTGTTGTAATTATTGCTTTAAAAAATAAAAAGGCATCTATGGTTGTGATTGTGGGTGGAAGTAAGCAGATGCTGGCTTTGCTAGCTACTGGATGTACTTTTTCAAAAAGCCCTATGGTAAAGCTGTGGAAAGATTACAGTTAAATACTATACACATGCTAATTTCCAGGAAAACCCATATATTGATTTTCTCAGAGTAATAAAATATCTTTCAATTTGAAAACCACAACACTAAAATATTTTTAATATTTTCCTTTATATGTACGTATTAATTCTTTAATGAGGAATTGAGCAATTTTATTTTTTTCTTTCATTAAAAACTACCTCTTCTGGGAGGAAACTTAAATACTTATTCACATACTATTTTTCTACCGCAGAAGAAGAATATCCTACAAGTTGTTGTTTGGATTATTTGGTGTGTTTTTTTGTTGTTTTGTTGTTGTTATTGTTGTTGTAGTTGTATGGGGTTTTTTGTTTGTTTGTTTTTGTTTTTGTTTTTTCAAGGATTGTAATTTTTTTTTTTCTGGGTCAAAAATAGAGTTTTTGGTTGGTTGGTTGGTTGGTTGGTTGGTTTTTCTTGTTCATTTGTGGCTATTAGTGTCTGTGTGTTTTCAGTTTCTTTAGTAATGAGAAAATTCATATCCACATACTTTAACAGCCAGATCTATTTTCAGATCATTTTATGAGAAAAAATGAGAAAAAATGTGAGAAAAAAATGTGCGACTTTTCACTCTGTACATTTTTTACTACTTTATCAGTATGTAGCAAATAGTTAATATGTTGTGCTTGCATTGGCCACAAAGCTTCAAATCATCAAAACATTGGAGTGAAAAAGTTTACAGATGCTTTTTCTGTTGTCAGGATATTGTGTTGTTAGGCTTAAGTGCCATCATTATAACTGTTTCTTAACAGATAAATCAACAAGGCTTTTTATAAGTAATTATCATTTTGTATTCAATATATTAGTCAAGAATACTTACCTCAGAATGTTTACCCTAGCATATCTCTTGCTTGGACGCTTACATCATGAAGAACTGGTATGAGAAATTAGTTTATCAGATGACTTACAATTTATTTTTCATGCATTTGTCTAAGTTGAAACTTTTTAAGATTCTGCAACTACCACCTTCTAATACTTCAGCATGAATAGGTTTAATTTGGCAGAACTGACTTGCAGAGTTTATATACTTGAAGTGAGGGTGTCATCTGAAGCTTAGATCTTTCAGATACCATTATTTGTTATTCTACTGCCATACTGTTTGTAAATGTGATTACCTTTGTTCACAGGAAATAATTAAAATAAGTTTAATAAATATTGGTAGCTGCTGATAACATATTTCTCCAGCTAACTGAAGCTTTTACATTTTTTCCATTCAACATTATGCCAAGTTCCAGAAAAATAAATGGATTAAGGACTTTTTTTTTTTTTTTTTGCCTCTTCCTATTAAAAATATATTTTTTCCTCTATTGGAAAATGTGAGTTTCCCTTTTTACTTGTACTATATTCACTTTCAGAGTGATTTTATAATTCGATGAGTCCTTGCTATGGTTAGCTGACTTTTTCTAGAGCTTGGTTTCATATTCTTCCATGAATTTTTTAATGTATATTTTAGATATACCATCTAAATGAAACTTCTAGACTTTAGTAGCTGATGCATCTTCCTGGACAGCGATGATACTCTGCTATTTCCAACTTTTAATGTATTTACTACACTTATCCATAAGCCTAATTTATAATGTAGAAAATTATATAAACTTCAACTAAATGTAAGAAACGGTCAGACATGACTGTTAGAAGGAAAGAACTGTGATATTTCAAGTTTTGTTTTGTTTTGTTTTTCCTTCCACAAACCTCAGTTATTCGATTCACTTAGGTGGAGAAATAGATACGCAGTAAAAAACAAGACAAGCCTAGTGAGGAGTGAAACCATAATTTGTCGATTGCAATAGTTATTATTTGTATAATATTTTATGTTTTTTCAACTTCTCTACTTCTCTTCAGTCTCCCTCTAAGCATATATGGGTTTTCACTGAATCGTAGAGTATTGGTTTTTACTAATACAATGGAGTTAATACAAAATCACAAATTTGGTTAGAAGACACATCTAAAACTGGGATAAAGTATGATAAAATAGAAAAAAATAAGCTGAAACAGTACCCTCAAAGGAATCACTTAAGTGTTCCTAGGAAATATTAAATTTTGAGGAAAACACTGATAAAAGTAAGTACTATAAGGGGTTCAGAATGATAGGGTTTGCTTCCCATTTTTTAAATTCTTGACTGTTCAGATGTGTAAATAAGTGACCAGCAATTGATTCTCATTGGCTGGGGACCTATGCAAAAATAATTATCTTCAGTGAAAGTTTTGACCAATTAATTTTAGGTAATTATGCAAGTTTCATCTGAGGCTTTACTTCCTATCTTATTTCACCTTAAAGTTATCCTGTTCCTTGTATTTTCTTAAGTTTTTCTTTTTCTTTTCTTTTCTTTTTTTTTTTTCCAGTTTCTACTAGTTTATTTTAGTTTCAAAGCCTAAGCAGATTAGCAATATGAAGAGACATATACTTTGTTTTGTATTGTGTTACATGTTGTGCCAAGAAGAAGAAAAAAATGTCCTCTATTCAAAGCATGACTACCTTTTTGATATGGAAAATAACAGCCACATTGTCTTGTTAAGGAGGCAGAAACATTCAGTTGTCCACACGTAGGTAGGTCTGAAACTCCCTATGATAGTCTACTGGGCCCCCAGCAGGTCCTGGAACCTGTCAGCTCCCCCTGCAGGTACCTTCAATATGCTAGAGCACTTCCAGTGGTGTGGGATGCCTGCTGGTAGGCAGCTGAAGCACACCTAGATATCCGTTGGCTGGACGATGTTAGACATCTATTTCATTTGCAGCCATTTATGTGGTAAAACCTAAATTTGTGTGATTTGAAGGCTGAATTCCAGCCTGAAAGACCAAACTCAACAGATATTAGCTAAAGACTGTTTTATGTCCTTCTTTACCTGGATTCCTAACGTTAGGATACATCCATGCGTTTTCACCTGTTTTCAGAAAGATGAGGGGCCCCTCAGCACACAACCTTCTCTAAACACTCTTCTTCCAAGAAAATAAGTGTAATTATGTTATAAAGATATCAAAGCTTGAGTCATGATTAAAGACGGCAAATATGTATGTTTGTTAGTATCAGGGACAGAGAGCTATATAGTTTATTTGCACATATGTAGTTGCTTGAGTATGAAAATGAAAGTGAATATATTATATGTCAACAGTGTAATACCTTATAAAAACATTTTAAGTACTTGATTTTTGGAGGACTGCATTATTCTTAGGAAACAAATACTGTCTCTAATGCAACCCAGCCACATCAAAGATTTTAGGATAATGTAATGAAATTTGACATTTGAGGGTATAAAGGAGAAAAAAGTAGGATTTAACTAAAAATACATAGATTGTATTTGTGAAAAAGTGTTTTTCAAATGTTCAGCATAAACGGATTAGCAGCAGTGTTAATATATATCATAAGTACATAAGCTTGGTGGATATTTTTATATAGCTGTACATGCATGCTCTTATTTTTGTAGTTAAAATGAGAACAAAGAATACAGAGAAGCCATAAAGTGCCCAGGGTTCTTACTTTATTACAGATTTGAGGAGAACAAAGTTGTCTGCTCAGGACACCTGTCTTTCTGTGCAGAACCATAACTCTTACACATGGAAGAGAGAGTAGATCTTGACCAGTCTCAACAAAATTTGGCTCAATAGTGTGTTGGAGAAAAGAAATACATGTCCAAGTCATTTCATTACAATTTACCACCACAGAAATTATTTTACTATTAATTGGTTTCCGTAGGAAATAGCTTTACCTGCTACATTGGTCAACATACTGCAGAGCCAGGGCTGAGGGGCATCTTTGGCAGCTTCAAAAGACTGCAAACAAAACCCAGTGATAAGAAGTTGTGTGATGCCCTGTTTCAACAGAAAGGCCGTATGTTTAAATAATGTATTTTTCCCTAATTACTTGGAGACTGAGTTTCCATAATGATGTCAAAGGTGTGTGTGTTTTTTTACAATTATTATTATTATTGTTTCTTTTCCAGAGCACCAACACAATACACAAACAAATTTCATTACTAATCAGAAAGAATGTTTCATTAAGAAATACCCTAAATATTGACATTGTTGACATGTTGTTTTTTCAAAGGTATTTGTGAAGGCTTTGCAAAAACATTTTCTTTAATGTCAGGAAATAAAAAAAAATATGCACCTCTTTGAAATGTAAGGGTTGAAAGTTCCACCTGACACTTCCAAGAATAATAAGAGGGCTAACAGATAAGCTCAAATTTTGTTTCTTTATCTTGTTTTGCTTATATAATACCTTTTCTTCAATATATTGGATAGGTGACACTACCTAAGTAGAAGAAAGCATATTTTTTTCATTTCAGGTAGAAACACTACCTGATATTTACTGACAGGTTACATTCACAAATACCCTATGTAATTGGACATAAGTTCTAGATGTGTGAGAATGGGATTCTGCTGTGGAGAATGAGGGGTGTACCTCTACTGTCAAAATAACAAATACCAAGATTCACTGTCAACCTTCTTAAGACCATGCATAATATTTATTGCGTGTATATGATAGAGGCAAAATTGTCATAAGAGCCTGTTTCACTATGCAGTGCACGGGAGTATACACAAAGAACTTTTCAAGTATGAGAAATATCAGAATTTGATACATCTGAATTTAGTATGTTTTCTGATACCATATACTTAAAATGCTAGATCAAAAGCCATTGAAGTTAATAGAAGTCTTTCTAATGTTTACTATAGATGTATTATCAGGTCTACTATACATATGTACAGATTATATGTATATTATGTACCAAACTTAACTGATTCCCAAACCAAATGTGTCTTTATTTTTACTGAACTATTACAGAACACCTTGCACTCAGTATGAAGACTCCCATCACTTCAGTGAAAAATGAACAAGATCCTTAAATGGTAGAGATAGAGAAAAAGATAGTGACTAGTAAGACTGTTAATGTATTTTGTATGTGCAAAATATACTGCATACTACAGAAGTAGATGCTCAGACTAATTAATATTGTTGGCCAATAAATTACTTTTTGAATCACTTGGGTAGTATGAAGAGTATCCTTTTGTCTGCTTTTGGTGTATTTTATCTCCAATTTAAACCAGTCTCATTAAAATTATGTTAAATGCATGCATATTTTCCATCACATAATTGCGAATTTTAAAGATGTTTGTTATTTACAGGTAATTAGTAATACCACATACTTTTAATTTCATAGTGCTTACTAATGACTAAATTATTCTGTTGACAAGATTTTATTTTTTTTCTTTATATTGTGATAACTGTTCTAGGAAAGTACTCTATTTATTTGAATTTCATTAGCATATGAGTTCTAAAATGAATGACATACATAATTACACTTTTTTTCTAAATTTTTTTTTTTTTTTTTCTGATAGTAGGAGGAAAAAAAAAATCAAAACCACCACAACAACAAATTCATAAACAACCAAAAATCTCACCAAAACCCAGCAAAACAAACACTGACACCTGCATAGAAGTGATAGGATACTTAGAGAATGCCAAAGCTATTTTTTAAATTTACAAAGGATAGATAAACTAGAATTTCCAGTATCTATGTTCTATTAGTTTTGTACTATAACATTCACTTCCTTACTGTAAGCACCCGTATTATACATTACAACAAACTTTCCTTTGATAAAATTATGTGCCACCTGTAAATTGCCACCAAAATTAAATTGCAGATTACTCTTAAAGGAAGGAAAAACAACTATAAAAACATGGATGTTTCTGAAATTTAGAAGGTTGGAGAAATTATTTATAAATGTAGAATAAACGTTTAGAAAAATAACAACATGGACCACAATTTAGAGTGTGGTTGCACTTAACCATTAACTAGGACTTTGCTAACACTGAGGAAAGATGAGGTGGAAAATAAAAAATTAAAAATGTGCTATGGATCCCAAATTAAAGCAATTGTCAGTGAGTGTCACCTGAAAGTAAAACCACAGCTGGTAGCATACCACACACTATTGAAATTAGATGAGTTATATGGTCATTAGCTGGTATCACAGTATCACAGTATGTTTGGGATTGGAAGGGACCTCAAAAGATCATCTAGTCCAATCCCCCTGCTGGAGCAGGAACGCCTAGGTGAGGTTGCACAGGAACATGTCCAGGTGGGTCTTGAATGTCTCCAGAGAAGGAGACTCCACAACCCCCCTGGGCAGCCTGTTCCAGTGTTCTGTCACCCTTACTGAGAAGAAGTTTCTTCTCAAATTTAAGTGGAACCTCTTGTGTTTCAGCTTGATCCCATTACCCCTTGTCCTATCATTGTTTGCCACCGAGAAGAGCCTGGCTTCATCCTCGTGGCACTCACCCTTTATATATTTATGAACATTAATAAGGTCACCTCTCAGTCTCCTCTTCTCCAGACTAAAGAGACCCAGCTCCCTCAGCCTTTCCTCATAAGGGAGGTGCTCCACTCCCTTAATCATCTTTGTTGCCCTACGCTGGACCCTCTCCAGCAGTTCCCTGTCCTTCTTGAACTGAGAGACCCAGAACTGGACACAATATTCCAGATGTGTTCTCACCAGGGCAGAGTAGAGGGGAAGGAGGACCTCTCTCGATCTACTAACCACCCCCCTTCTAATACACCCCAGGATGCCATTGGCCTTCCTGGCCACAAGGGCAAAGTGATATGTACATGACAGTTCTACAAAGAGTGAAACTTACTTTGTAGTGGTCTAGAAGCAAAATTATCTTTAAATGATCATCTTTTTTTTTTTTTTTTTTTTTTTTCATTTATTATAGGAAATAAGTTTGCAAAAATAAACATGAAATAAATTTCAGACAGAATTTCATGCATTTTAAATTAGCAATATTTTCAAAATAGCAAAATTAGCAATTAGCAAAATTTTCAAAATGAAATCACTTGAAACCTGTAGCCTACTTTTATAGCATGCTTTTCTCCCATTTTTTATTTCATATTACTGGAATCTCTGACTGCTGATGTTTGTCAGCAGATTTTAAAGATATTTCTGAAATATTTTATTCTTTATGAAGGTTACAGAACTATGTGGTTACCTAACTTGTTATGGTTACTTAACTGAGACCTTACTTCAACATTCATCACACAAAGATATTTTCTAAATTTACTGCTGGTGTGGGCATTTAGGTTTCCACGTAATTAAAATTTTATGTGCATTGTTCTGAGAGTATAAAACTTTTTAAAATGCAAATATACAAAATACTTATTTGAATAGCCAATTAACATGCACAGAATAGCTGCTTGCAGAAATAAGAGACACTAGTTAGCAATATTTTTTGTAATACAGGGAGCATACGTGAACTTCGTCATGCATTTGAGTTTCTCTGGTACTGAGGTGATGTAGTGTACCTAGAAAAGCATCTCTCTGCCTCAAAGTTGGTTGTCTAGGCTTCAGAGATGATTGGAAGAGATGAAGCTAGCATTTGATCTGAAATCCGGTATTTGACTCATATCAGCACATTAAACACCTCTGTCCATTAATAGGAGCCTTTCTGTTGGTTAGAAAAATAACCTAGCATGATTCACTCTTTTCAAAATATGGTAAAAAATACATATGAAGGTACATCACATTCAACATATTCTACTAGGTTTTTTTGGTTGGTTGGTTGGGTTGGTTGGGTTGGTTGTTTGGTTTGGTTTTTTTTTAGAGATTTTACCTCGGAAATGGGAAACCTGCAGTTATTGCTGATTTCTGATTACTGGAATTCACAATCATATCTTACAGTCTGAACATTAAAGTTGTCCATTTCGCTATACATGAATCATTACATAAGAGACTGAAAAACTGAAAAAGTCAGAGGGTTATTAATTAAGAAGAATCATGACTTTGGAGCATGCAAGTCTGTGGAAAAAAAAAGCCAGGTTTCTAGTCACTACTCCCAGATTTTGCAGTCCTGTCTTTACCCATGATGTATTAGTCACTTGATTAAATAACAACACAGAGAAGAGGGAATAGCAATGAAGCCTACTGCTTGCTAGACATCATCATTTATGTGTTTTTATTAAAATGATTCATGATTTTTCTGATTTAAATTTTTATTTCACAGCTAGTAAGGAAGACTCCTATGGGCCAACCTAGAATTCAGAAGCCTAGATGCAGTATTGACACCTATCAGTCTAAATAAATAGGACACATCGTGAAAAGCAAGTACTTTTTAGACTAGATAACTACTGAAATGAGAACTTTTGGAATCACTTATTTGTATCTATGCATGTAGATTTATTCATTTCCAATACAGAGATCTAAAATATTAATTTAGTTATCAGGCAGGTTCAGTTCACCTCTGTGTCTTAGAGCTCTGTAGCCATAAGACCTGATCCGCAATACATTATGCATAGTTTCTTGAGATTTATAGATATTCTATGGCTTTCTCTGAAAGATAATACCAACAGCGAAACTTTCAAAGCCTTCTCCTAGATTGAGCATGACTTAAAAAGTCCAGAACTGTATTCACCCATACAAATGCCTTCAGCAAACAAGACAATTGGATCTCTGGCTCTATTTTTCCCATATAATATGGGATTATAATAAATGTTTCGTGAAATTAAAAAAAAATCCTCATTACTCAAAATTAAACTGATGGAAGTTTTTTTTTTTTTTTTTTTTTTCTCCAGTGAAAAGTTAACATTTCAGTTCTTCAGTGTTATAAGTGATTTTGTGGAGTGGGAAAGCATGCATATTTTAAAGATGCACAAGTCCCCTGCAATCGAAGTGTTTTGTTAGTCTGATCCTATAAATATTCTAAATATATTTCTCACTGATCTCACTGGGCAAATCACATGCAGAGAAAAAGGAAAACAGACCCTTATTATTTACCAGGTCCTTCCTTTGTCTTAAGCTGTTTTCTTGAGATGAGGGTACTATGCTATATCTAGTTGTGTATAGCTAAATGTTAATTTTTTATATTTTTTTAAATGTTAATTTAATCTTTTGTTAGTTTGATAATTTTATTTTGATTCCTTTCTAAATTCATATCCAGATATTGATTTCCAATGTATGAATTTGGCATTATCTGCATTACCACAACTGATTTTTTTCTGATATAGTGGAATACCTTCCTCCTAACTCATTAAATTTTTCTCCATTTGTTTCTATTTCTCAATTTCACCATTTATTTTGCTTCTCATTTCTTCATTGTTTTGCTTTGTGATGATACTCTTTTTTTGTTACCTTGACATATTGTGAAGTCTTAGCTATATAATACTTTCCTACCACTGAATTGCATGTGATTTTTTTTTTTTTTTGTCTGCAGGCCACATTTAGTTGCATTCATTTTTAAATATAGGTATATAAATGTGTTTACAGACTTATGTACCTGTATACATTAAATCATAGTACCATGTGTCTGATAGTTGTTGAAAGATCCCTAGTTATTCTACAATATTTTATCGAAATTAATTCAGTAGGTTCTATAAAAGCTGGATACCAAAGTTTGTCAGTTCTACTCAGTTTTCCTTGAGTGTTTATATAACTTAGAATATGTTGCCATTGACAACAAAAGAATTACCAGGGAGTTTTACTGTTGCCTTGCTGTTAGTACCTTGGAGCAGCAATTGTGAGACTCTCAGACATCATCCACGTTTCCTGACATCCAAGCATCCCACACAAATGAGTAAAGTACGCCATGCATTCACTCTCGTTTCTGTTTGGACTTCCCACACAGGAATATGGGATTCATGTTTGACTGTGATGGCTACAGAAGCTAAACAAGTATTGCATATATACCAATGCAGATGTACTCAATTTGCTTTTTTATAAATTACATTTGTAATTTTTAAAATGATTTCTCTGCAGAATCTCATATATATATATATATATACATACATACATACATACATATTTTCTTTTTTTCACTCAACAGCCTTCCAGAATGAATCACACGTCTTCTCATCATAAGCAGAAAGAACATATTTTTTAAAGACTGGATACCTAACTGTAGGTACTACCAAACTGTATTTAGGTATTCAAGGAAATTGCCTGATTTTCTGAGATAGTAATACTGATAGAGACTGTAAATGCATTTCGGAGAGTAATGGCAGGGTTCTTTATGCATTCTTCTATTGCTGTGACATAGAATTATTTCTATATTAAATGTATTTCTATGATTTTAAGATCAAACAAAGCATTCTGAAAATAGTAAATACCTCTTAAGTCTGGAGGTAGAGAATGTAATTTTAGGAAGTGTCTATTTGAAAGCAAAGGTTTTCTGCCTTTTTTATTTTCTTTCAACCTCCTCTTTCTTTTTTTGACCATTTACAAGCTATTAAATTTTTCATTCTGCCGCTTGCACATCTGTTTGATTGCCTGCCTTTTCTGGTGTCAGTTTAGCAGTTCCAAAAGCAAGGCCAGCTAAATAGCTTCTACATATACAAGTGCTTTTTCATGACAGAACAAAGCCACTCCAGACTCATTTTTTGCAAGTAACTAGGCAGGTGTTGGCAGATCTTTAGGCACCTCTTGAGGCCAAACAAAACCAACAGCACTGTTATTCTTTTTATGAAGTATAAATATGATGGAACACAGTTGTTTCAAAGGATCCCTGAGAAGTAGTGTTTCACACGCTCGCAGCACATTGGTCCAGGCAATGCTTAAAAGAGAGGAAAGAGTTCCATTAAGTTGTTTTATTTATATATTTTCCCTACTAGTATTGACTTGTTTGTTGAAATCATTCCAAAAAACCCCACAGCTAGCCTGTCAGACAGACAGACTGCATACTCGTGCATATACACTCACGGAAATATCAACCTTGGGTAGGTTTCATAATATTCTTTACTCTGAGATGTAGAAATCTTATGTTGCATAACACTTTTTTTTTTTTTTTTCCCTTTTCACCTATGACAGCATTTCAAATAAATTTTGTCATAATACTCATCACAAATGGGAGACAGCCCTACAGGCAGCTTTTGCTGCTTCTACAGAGCTCCATACCAAGGGTACCATCAGTCTGAATGAACCTATACTCACTAGAGTATATCATTCTGATAAAAACAGAAAACCAGCAACATATGTGACACAACATTGGTCTGTTTAGTCAGTCTTGCTAACTTACAAAATGGATAGACATTACAAGAGACATATAGATCTTCAAAGCCAGAATAAGTTTATTAATATCTAGCATGACTTTTTTCACATAAAAAAAAACTTTACTCTTTCATTTAAACATCGTATCCAACAAAGTTTAGTAAAGTACCAGGAATTCATAGGAAAAAAAAAAATAGTTTCACAGTGTTGTATGTTTTATTGATGTACAGTATACTCATAGTGGATGGCTGAAGAAAAATTCTACTGTACTTAAAAGACAACATTTTATTAGTTTTCTTTAACTGGCAAAATTTAAAGTATCACTAACATTTTGAAGCGTAACATTTTTACTTTAAAATAATCTTCAGTGGCCATGAATCATGTCAGATCCAGTGTGGGCCTGTCTCTCCCTGCTGAATGTAGAAGGAACTTTCTAAATTTACAGAAGATATCTTCATGTAAGGTGAAGTTTTCACTGCAATACCTCTGTTAGACAAAATCAACAAAGAACTTCAGAAATTTATCACTATCTACCGAATATAAAGTTAATTCCACATTGTAAAGTCTGGTTTATCAGCTAATATCTCAACCAAAAACTAGTCATCTGAAATTACATTCAGCAGCGATTTAAACTGACCCTGGGATGTTACACTGAAATGCATTTGAAGTAGTCACATAGTTTATTTTGGGGTCACAGTTGTCAGGACAGCAGCTTCCAGCTGAGGTATGTGGTGTCATCCTCTTAACTCGTTCCAGCTAAATTGCTAAGTCTATATTATTACTCTCTCCATCAGATGCCTCCTGCTGTATTTATTATGAAGACTGTCAGGTATAAAATAATGAAAAATGGCTAAGTACTTCCTGACTATATCTTATTCTCAAGTTACATGCAGCTTTTCCAAATTGTGTTGTCCCAGGAAATTTCTACTTATGAATTTGAGAACTGTTTGATCTAGTTTTGTATTTTTTCTTAAGTTCCTTAGGATATTACTTTAAAAGTTGTTGCATTTAGAGAAGCCCCAGATAAATGGAATTTAACTTTCCTTGCCTCTGCTAAGCAAAAACAGTAAAGGAACAAAAAGTTATGCATGGCTGACACTGAATTGGAGTACAGATCTATTTTATACATAATACATTGATGACATTTTTCAGAAGCTGTTCATTCTTTTCATTCTGCTCATTCCTGTAGTGCTGCTGAGGTCGATGGGTCTTTGCATGTTCCTGCATATGTTCCAGTCACGTTTGCAAGTATTACCCAGGTGCAGTTTTACCTTTTGCAGCCAGGTGCTACAATATTGTGAAATTTTTAATGGCTTTCAGAAACTGCTGTAAAATGCTTGTTAGGATTTTTCTTTTTCTAGCCTTCAGTGGACTTCTATATTCAGCATATAACTGTTACAAAAACTCCCTACTGATGATGACATATTTAGATGGGTAAATTAGAGTTCCTCTTTGCCATTTTCAAGTTAAATGACCTATAAATGTACTTTTTGAACTAGAAGCTGGTATATATATACATACATATATAGGTAGGTATGTAGACAGACAGACAGATAGATAGAATAACTGGCTGACACTCTGTGCATATGTGTGTGTAGACATAGACAAAACAACAACAACAAGGAGAAAATAACAACAACAACAAGAACAAAACATAAAGAAAAAAGACAACAGTTTAGTATTTAGCAATGGATAAAGTTTTTTTTAAAGTTTTAAGACTTCAGAAATTTTAGATTTTAGGAGAAAAGCTGTGCTTTTGTAATTTAATTCTCAGCAGTTACAATGAAAATACTGTCCTTGAAAACATGTATCTTCATACTTTATCTTGTGCAGTCATTTTCTGTCTGGCTTCTGTAGAGTTTGGGATTCTGAGCTAACCTCTCAGTGAGGCACTGTGACAGCCTAGATAGTCATGTAAAGACTAATCCTCACAATAACAAAGAACAGAACTTGGGTTTTTTTGTTTCATAATAAACAAGTTATGAAGAAAAAAAATACACGGCCATGAAGAGTGAAGCTTTGTAATCACCTGTACATAGTATACAAATACTAGTAAAATGTAGCTTCTAAGTGGTCACCACATTTCTACTGCTAAGTTTGCATTTGAAAGAATTTGTATTGGCAGAATATTTTTTTTTTAAACTTTAAATAATATTTATGTATGAAAGCTCAGACCATTTATTTCTAGGCAGTTTATGAAAATGGAAATCTTATGAACTGTGGTGACTTGCTGCAAGTGACACAGCAACAGACTTCTAACTGTACCTGTCAGGTAGAAAATCATGCCACCACAACTCAGATAGCCAGCTGGCCCAAGTACTGTGCTTGCAGTTATAACACTGACATTGGTATAATACAGAAAACTATATCTGGTGTTTTTCATGGTGTGTAAGCCAGGTGCAAAACACTTTTCATATGGTTAGTGCTTTCCAGATCGTAACCACTAGATCCAGCAACAGATAATACCCTTTCTGACACTTTCCTTCACAGAATCACAGAATGTTAGGGATTGGAAGGGACCTCGAAAGATCATCTAGTCCAATCCCCCTGCCGGAGCAGGAACACCTAGATGAGGTTACACAGGAATTTGTCCAGGCAGGTCTTGAATGCCTCCAGAGTAGGAGAACTCCACAACCTCCCTGGGCATCCTGTTCCAGTGTTCTGTTACCCTTACTGAGAAGTTTCTTCTCAAATTTAAGTGGAACCCCTTGTGTTCCAGTTTGAACCCCTTACCCCTTGTCCAGTCATTGGTTGTCACTGAGAAGAGCATGGCTCCATCCTCGTGACACTCACCCTTTATATATCTGTAAACATTAATGAGGTCATAAATGTTCCTCATAAAACTGTTAGTTTCCTAACACTGGAAATAAAGGAAAGTCTGTTAGAAAGAGGCAAGAGCTAGAGTCAAGAGTTCCTGAGAATATGCTTTATTCCCTGCCTGTATGCTATGAATGAAAAATTACTGCATATGTGTGAGGAGGTTCAGGGAAAACACAAGAATGATTTTCTCTTTCCAGCCTTTTCTTTGTGGATGCTGACTGAGTTGACTGGTTGTAAAGGGAATTAACACATTCTGCCAAGGGACAACATGTGATTGGCTTAATCAGTTGTATTTTAACATCTGAAAGTTAGACATGTAAAATCTGAACCAGGCATTTTAGGATCCCTTTATATTTAATGGAGAAAAATAGGGTCCTCCAGGGATATTCATCTGCTCTATCTTATGATGAGATTAATGACTCTCTAGAGGTGCCTGTTCCTTTCCATTAGCTATAAAGGGAACAACCACAGTGTTAGTACTCCCTAGGATATGGTAAGGCTATTTTACTTTAACCAGGCATTCTCCTTGGAGACCAAAACTTGCTATCATTTCTCAAGTCTGAGTATACTCAAGCTCATGTTCCAATTTGTTGAGGCAACATCCACAAAACAAGTTTATGTGAGTGAAAATGAGAACAAAGCTTCATCGTTTAAAAGCATTTCTGCAGAGTAAGGACATCAGTTGTATTTGAGCACTGGTCAGTAATGGAACATGGTTTGGCATTAGCAAATGTAAACACACCCTGCCCATACTTTTAATCACTCTGTACTCTAGTTTTGCTCCAAGAGCTGTGTGTCTGTGCTATTACAACGTGGTGTACCAGCACAACTCATCTCCCTCCATTTTCAGAGGGCTCCTGCAGAACTATGCAATAGCTAGGGCAGGGTGATGCCCTGATGAACCTACCTGGCCTTAGGGTGCCTCAGACCAAGGTACATGCCAGGTAAAGCTGTAGCTGCCCATAGCCATTTGCAGACACATCCCTCAGCTACGGTTAGGTTAAAGTCAGCTACTGCTCCCAGATATGAAATTGAATTCCTGAATTCAACTCGCTGTAGCCTGAGAACAGAGTACAGAGCCATTCTTTATACCTTATAATTTAGTTTCAGACTTTCCCCAGCAGACTCAGTTTGTGCCTTGATAATACTGCAGAGAATCTTCCTTCTTGGCAGGACTGAGTAACACAAACCTGTCCAAAAGAACTCAGCATCTGGTGCAAGCTCCACTTTCTTCTAAAATAGAGACAATCCTTCTCTTAATAAAGTAGCCTGGTGCTTGGAATTAAGAACTCAGGAAAAGAAAAGCCAAACCAATCAAACCTGTGTATTTCCTTCACCAGTCTGAGGAATTCAGACTCTTCCCCACCAGCTTGTGAGTCTGAGGTGTAAAAGGGCTGTGAACCAGAAATGGCTTATAATGCAGTCTGTAACTTGTTTCCTGATACCCTTCTTTCTGAGGACACCCAAATCACATCAAGGAGCGGACTATGCTGGGTGGATTTTTTTCCGAAGATCTCAGAGAGTTCCCTGGGGCTCTTTATGCTCAGGGCTGCCTCATTGTCACACAGCAGAAAAAGTCCAGGGTTAAAGTGGAGACATGATTTGTCCATCGATTGGCAACTTCCAGCTTTGTGACGGGAATGAGGGTGGATCCCTGGGCCTCCAATGATTTTCTAGCTGAAATACTATAAATATCTAGGAAATATCTAGGATAGTCAAGGTCAAATTGTCCTCACACATTAAATAAAAACACAAACATTTTATGAGTGATACAGGTCTAATTACAGGGTGTGACATCAAAATACAGATGCTTCTGCAGGTACCTTGTAGTTCTTTTATTTTTTAATAGTTTCCATATATGTGGATTTTCCTAGCTTTCACATAAATATTCCTCCCATTAAAACATTAAACATACACTTCTGTAAAGTGTATGTAAGATATAGCAAAAGCAAATGAGCATTTCACAATTTTAAATCTGTCTTTCCATGGCAGGATAATAATTAATATATAAATACTGAAGAATAGTGCATATTTCTTATGTAACTAGGTGTAACTAGGGTAGCTCCTTTGCCTAAAAAAAATCTGAGTGTGTGCTTTAAGTGTAGATCACTGTGTATGAAGTTTTATTCAAGGTGTAGGTCATTTAGTTCCTGCTAAATGATGTCCAAAGGAAGGATGATTTAACAAGATCCATTAAGGTGAAATAAAATACACATTCAAATATAATATACAGGATAAAAATGATTAAACGTTCTTGGCAAGATTAATAGTAAAATTAACTATATTAAGAATTCTTTTTTCTTACCAGTGATGCAATTTTATTTGCAAAAACAGGCTGCTAGGTATGCTTGAATGATAAACTGGTGCCTTGTTATCTGGATTTAATAATGCTGCAAAATCCTTTAAAATATTTTGTTTTACCAAGGTTTAGAATTTCAATTGAATCAATTGTCTTTGCCCTACAGAAAGACAAAATTTTGCTGATGAAAAGGCCAAAAGTGAGCTGCAGTGAAGAGATACACTGATCCAGACAATCCTTTTATCGTTATGACACTATCAACAGTAGCATGTTGAGAATGTGCTTTTATTTTGAGTTTATGTGAATTAGTGAGAGTCTGGATTGCTCTGATTCATTTAGAAGGAGCTTAGTTCCATTCTTCTGGTTTATCAATCATGCAGCAGGGTCTGTAGATGTCTAATCTAGTAATTATCATACTATCTTCCTTGGCCTCTGTTAAGAAAACCAAAGCTGGTTTTCAAAAGGGGATGAAGCAAGAAACGTTCTTTTTAATCTGCCTGATCTGAATTTTCCACTCTGTAGGGCAAAGGGGAGGGGCGGAGAAGGGGGATGGGAGAGAGAGAAGGAAAGACAGGAAAAAGGGGGGAAAAAAAGGAAGAAATCTTGTTTCATTTCTTTGTGGCACGATTGTTCAAGTTTCTGAATCACACTATTAGACAGTTTATTTTATAGCATATAATAGCTTTTTATGAGCAGTTCAGTATTTCTACTATTATGCCAGTGAATAGTCACAAAACATTTTGCAGCTTTCTGGCACCTGCATGAAGCTGTGACTTATGAATATGCTAATGAGACTGCAACCAGAACTGGCTCGGGCTCAACGCTTGCTCACAATTAGCGCCCAAGCTACCAGCACTGCTGGGAGGCTAACTACGGAAAGTAATATTTAGATTGATCAATTCTACACAACACACTTCCTTTACAACAGAGATTTTTGAAATAACAACTTAAAGTTATCCTGTGTGAACACAGGGAAACTTTTAATTTTAAGGCTTTTTTGCTAAAATTCTGGAACGTAATTATTCAATTTAAATACTTGGCACTGCAAAAGTTGATCCTTGTAGCACATTACATATTTTAATGGCAGAAAAAATAAGCACATACTAATAATGACTGATCCACGTATTAATGTCTAGACTGCATCTCCTCCATAATATCTGTGTGCCTGTTAGCCTTGAATGCTGAAAAGCAGTTCCTTGAAATATATTCAGAAATGTCTTCTGTATAACATCTGGAATTTATGCCTTTAATATTAGGAGACGGAGTACTGTCTGCAAGCCAGATATATGAACTAGGAATCAAGATTATGAGCAACTATTCCTACTTACTGCACTTTTCCAGAGTTAAAACATTAAAATCATGGCCTTAGACTTACAAACATGAATAGAGATTCCAAAAGTCTAAGTTGCCATGATTTACTGTGCCAATATATATTTATACAATAAAATAAAAAATTGTCATAGATGAACACACCACTAGATTATACTTCTGTTATTAAGTGAGAGGTGAAATATTCTGTATCTGCTGTTTTTAGTAACTGACTGATATTAAATACAGACATTTGAAATTAACTATTTACACATCTGGACAAACCTTAAGGGTATTTAGGAACTAACTGATCTATATTTTTAAACTTGTTGGATAGCTTCACATTAAAGGCCTTATTTATTTTAAGTGTATGACAAATACTTAATTGTTTTATTTGATTTTGATAATGCTACTACAGGTTACAAATGTGGCTTTACCCACACGGTGAGAAGTGATATCAAAATATCCTCTAGGTGCTCTTTGCTTCTGGCAGGCAACTCATAAGCAAACAAGACGCAGACACAAAGGATATCTAACAATTCTTACAGTTTTAAGTTCTGCATATCTTTTCATTCCAAGTGAGCATTTTATCAGAACTGCATGATACGCCACAATCAAAGGGCGCCTGTATTAGCTTTCTGTTTCACTGAAAATGTAACAGAAAAGAGAATTTTTGTACAGATCAGTGCATTACTGAACATGGTGAGAGGCCATCTTAGTGCTTCCACTTTAGTATTTTTTCTCCAAATTATACACAACAGCAATTTTCAAGGTTACATTTCTTAGGCTCAAATCCCTTATGATACATGTTCTTTCTAAAACCTGATTTGCTTTCTTCAGTTCTACTTATCATATTCCATGGTAGATGGTTTATTTCAGTGTGTACCAACAGAAACAAGAAAGTGACTTCTAACAAATCCCTTGAGACAAACATTACTATGTGGATTTGCACATGTTCCTTACAAACAACTAAAATATTCATACTAGAGAAATGTAGTTTTGCATCTATCCCATAAAAATAATTGTTTATTCACCAGTCTTGTCTACCTTGTTTTAAAACCAGATATATGCGGGATGTCTAGAAGGACAGCACATTTGGTTTATTTATTTCAGAAGCTGCAGGTCAATAAGGCCTACCAGCAAACACCCTCCAAAATCCCTTTTAAGTTGGTGGGTTCCCAGCTCAAATGAGTCTGCACAACATAGCAGTTACTTTGTGATAATGGAAGTAAATCCTGGTACTTTGAAACAGGAAAAGCATTTTTATTCCTGGTCATTCCACATTGAGAATGTGTTGTTTCAGCAGTCACTATTTTTCTATGAAGGGCGTGTATAAACCTGGCATTTGTAGGTATTAAAATCATAAGGATCGGAAATGCTGGGCTATGGCTAATAGCTTTTAAGCATGAAGGGTAACTTTCATATCTTTCACTAATACATGATAGCATGTGAAACATAGATTTTGGGTTGTATAAGGAAAAATGAGTAGTCACAAGGAATGGTATCCTATCTTTTGTAAAACTTCAAATATTTTTTTTCCCAAAAGAAAACAAACAAACAAACAAAGAAATCCACAAACAACAAAACAAATGAACCAACTGAACAGTAAAACCCAAAAAACAACCAACTAATCAACCAACCAACCAACCAACCAACCAACCAACCAACCAGCCAACCAACCAACCAAAAACTTCCTCATGGTTTTCATCAACATGATGACTAGGAAGCTCAAGAGTATTCCTCTTTCTTTATCTCTTCACATGCAAGAGGAGAAGTATATTTTCTAAGAACTGGCCTTAGGAGAATCGCTGTTGCCTTTTTTTAAATTAACGAGTTTGATAGCTTTGTTTGTCAGATCACTGTGTTTTCTTTGAGATCTCTAATGGCACCAGAAGAACAGGGTGGAAAAGGTTTTAACACCTCATTTATAGTTAGCAGTAGTAGTACACAAGCCAATATAACTTAATCCCATGAGCAACTAGTTAATGTAAATGCTCTTATACAAAAAGGCGGGTGTGATAGATATGCTATAAAAATTACTGTCTCAGGTCTGACACGTGCATGGAAGAAGAAAGATGGCTTTCATAGAAGTGCTATGAACTTCTGACTTTTTTCCTCTGCTTTAGTATTCCTTACTGTGATGGTGTGGAGAGCTCAAAAGTAACTTAAACACCCACAAATGTGAGAAAAAAGAAAGTGAATCAAACACAGCAACAAGAAGCCTCTCAGCCTTTCAGCCTTGAATAAATTCAGATGTATTTTAACTGTTGTTGGCTTTTGACTTTTTTTACTCATAAACCCAAATAGGATTCTTCCTCATATTATACCATTGATGAACAGGTGGAAATAAATGCCATTAAATGGGGCCTAAAATATATAAGGAGGATCTAATTCTTATGGTAGATTTGAGTGTGCTCCCATGTGTTAAACATATAGTGAGGCTCCGTCATGATAAGATTTCAAAGACTATCACAAAAAACAAAGCCTCTGGTGGAAAAAGTCAGGAAAATATTTTTTCCAAGTTGTCTCACAAACAAGCAAAAAGAAAGATTTTTCTTCTCTTTACAGATGAGAAGAAAATAAAACAAAATCAAAAACAACAAAAAAAACCACCAACGAACCAACCAACCAACCAAACAAAAAAACCACAACAAATGAAGGGATAGCTAAATATAACCTGGCTTCTAGGAAAAAAAAAAAACCGATAAATTAAAACATCTTATATAACTCTCAGGTTAAGTTTACAGTCTAAAGATATAAGTTATTGAAGCTGTTCTACTTTCAAATTTTAGCTTGTAAAGAGTTCTAAAATCCTTTTGTCATCTTTTATTAGCATTTTCAAAACTGAATAGAAATAAAACTCATAAATTAGATAAGAATCTCCACTTCAGCAAATTTGAGTCTACTTAAACAATGTTAAATTTATTGTAAGTGAAACAATTCACTTGAAATTGTTCAGATGGTTAACACTCAGTTTCTTTGAAGTAGAAAAATGATCACATAGCATATGAGGTAAAGAAAAAAAGAATCTTAGTGATCTAGTGCTAGGATTCTTCTTTGCTTCTATTAAAAAAGAAAAGGTACAATACATAAAATTGTGTCCATTTGTAAGTATAAATACATAGGCATAATTCCACACCACCATTTAAATATGTTTTTATAGTCATTGTCCTATCTGGATATTCCCAAGGAGAATTAAAAATGGTATTAAAACTTGTGAGTAAGGAGTAAACTCTGTGTTACCATTAGGTTGATATAGTCCCTGATTTTTAAAAACTTATACTGGTTGTGTATACTTGTACTTTTTTCATTTTTCTTTTGTTGTTCTGTTACTTGTGTACTGTACCAGAAGATATGAAGTTAGGTAGATATATTTTCTTGTGAGAATCTGTCCCTGAAGTCCCAGCTGTCAAATGAGTCCCAAGGCTTGAGTAAAATAAAGGAACTAGCTCAGCCTCCAATAGGCTGAACAGATTATTAAAAGAGGAGAAATTTCCTCTTCCACCAGGTTTTCAGTTTGCTGTTCTTCTGTAGGCAGTGGCATTAACTCTGTGGTTATAATGTCTTCTTACAATACCTACAATAGTGACTTTAAAAACTAGTTACATATAACCTAAAATGTGCATATATTAGGAAATCATTTTTTCCTTTGAATTTGATCCAATGGTCTTTCAAAGTTTTCAATTCTATGATTCTACAATCATTTTGATATGTCATAGAAAATTCCCCTGGAAAGATTGAGTGCAACATGTGTTCTCACGCACCTGGCTTTAAATATACCTATATCCAGAGACAGATGATTCCTACAATGAGGAGATTCTAGTTTATTTAAATGATAAGACAGAAACATTGTTCAATATATCTCATACTTTGTGTCAACATTTTTGATAGTAACTGAATGCAGAGATTTCAATATTATACTACCTAGATATTTAACATTAATTTTCTTTGTACAAAAGCCAGAAACACTTTTCTGTAGAATAATTAAAACTGAAAAAAAGCTAGACTGAAAATGATCCTTAATCACTTTGGTTTCTTGTAGTTCAGCTAGTAAATTGCTTAGCAATAAGATCTGAAGAACTGGACAACAGCAGAAGTCTGCATTGAAGAACTAGTGGGAACAAGAGTCTACAGTGAAGACGAAAGAGTAACTGTTCAAAATGCCTGAAGACAGGCCATCGCACCACTGTATCACTGCGAGTCCCTGTAGTCAGTATGGAAATAGGTTTGAGTATTTGGAAAAAGAGCATAGAAAAGCGTCACTGGTACTTACTTTTTTTTTTTTTTCTTTAATGGCATCTTAATCTAATGAAACAGACTTGTCAATTGTTAGCAAGCAATATGGTTGCTCCCAGCTTGTAAAATCCTCCAATACTCTCCCAGAAGTCCCTGAATAGTTCCACAGTCAAAGTATAGTCGAAGGTAGGTGATGTATACACCCTGTTTCATGCTGTAAAAATATCACAGTCTTCATGTTATTATTCACACTCTGAACTAAAAAAAAAACCCACATATTGTGCCATATAATCACAACGCTCAGAGGAAAGCAAGGGTGGAATAGTGTGGACAGAGAAATGTATCTTGTGTGCCTAGATGACCCTGATCCTGAGCACTATGTGTGATCCACTGTTCATCTCCTGGGCTACAAGGCTTAACCCTTAATTCTGTATTGAGCACTCCAAATGTAGCCAGTACGACTACTGTTCCTGTCTTGTCTAAATCACAGGTTGCCCATCTAATGAACTGTGGTGAATGTTTGGTAATGATTATCACCGCTAAAATAATCCAATTTCCTTTTGCTTTCATAGCTTTTCTACATGCTGCCAATCTAAGATATTACTAATTAAAAGTGATACTTCTTACATAACACTTTCCTTCTGTCACGATCCAAAAAGGAAAAGAAGGATCTCCAAATTTATGTACTTACGATGTAAGCATCTGTCTGAGTGTAGCCTCTGTGAACAAGAAATGCCATGGGCTAGGTGATGCAGTAAAAGGAAGGAGATAAAAAGAAGCAGAGAAGGATCAGGATGGGGTAAGGCCTGGAAAAAAACAATGTATATTGTATATTAGTTTTCTTGCAATTGTTTCCTTGCCACTCAATTTTCAACAGCAGATCTAATTTCAGATCTAATTCTGGCACTATATGCCTGGTTTTCTATCTATTTAGACCAATTTTTAGTGTAATTTTATAGACCACAATATGCCAAGAAAAAGTGAAAAAGGACAGTATTCAATTAAAACCAATCATGTTTCATATGGTAGTCTTGGAAATACTGATTCTGCAACCAAAATGTAGGGAATATTTATCACAAGAGTTCATGAGACCAGATGTTCTCTTGAGGGTCTCAATTTTGCACAATAGCCAGCAAAATAGGTAGATAGAAGTTGAAAGCAATAGGTATGTCGGATGAATAACTGTTTTTCCTACACAGTGATTTTCATGACTTTGGCCATATTTCAGACACTTGATGTTCTGTTTAATAGCAAAAACATTCAATTTTCTTGTTGACTTGCCATTTCTAATGAAAATACTGTTGCTTACTATCAAAAAAAGATCTAGGTTCTTTGAAGCGTTCATCTTTTTGCTGTCATGTTGATCGTCTCTAGCTTTCAAACTGGGCAGATCTGTGATACAGTATTGGCTTAAAGTACAGGATGTGCTGTCTTTAAGTGGTCTACAGTGTAACTTCTACATTTCTCAATGCACTTTTTTACCGTTTAATCATTTAAAAGAGTGATCTGCTGTCTTTATAATTTTCATTTGCTTTGTGGGGTTTTTTTCTTATTTTTTTTCTTTTTTTTAAATCTAATTACCATATAGCAGCAGTAAATGTATGAGTAAATCTAATATTTGTATGGCTTAGAATATATAATTGAAAATATAGTAATTATACTAATAAGAAATTATTGCATCATCTATGTTTTACAATCATATAATTTCATAACAAAATTAAAATAACTTTTCTTGCATAATGCGTTTCTGTCATTGGTGTTGAAACAGAATTTGAAGGGGTCCACTGATATCAGTCTTGTGCAGAGTTGGACTGAATTATTCAAAAAGCAGAACATAACTACCTTGCTGGATCTAGTGGCAGGTCAGTCAGATCAGATCCACAACAAATTTCACATGTACAGTAGTGTTAGCCCACAAAAGGATAGAAGAACAGGTATAGGCATGTAGCAATACATTTCAGAGTAATATTTTACCACCAATCATGTTGTGTGAGCTTTGCAAATTGGACTGTGTCTGTATTTAAATCTCTTAAAGAAACTTTCTTCCATGACTTCTTTTATAATAACTTTCTAGAACTATGCAAACTTTTAGAATCCACACAATTCTTGAGGTAACGTGTTCCAGAACTTAGCTATGCATTACACTGCATGCAGAGATGTTCCCTCTTGTTTATTCTAACTGTGCAAGCTGCTAGTTTTATTTGATGTCTGCTAGTTCTTGTATTAGAAGGAACTGTAAACAATTGGTCTCTCACAGCTTCCCCATGCTATTTGTGTTAAAGATTGTTATTGTAATACTCCACCTTAGTCAGCCACTTTGCAGGCTGAGGTGTCTCAGCCCACCTATTTGTTCCTCATGCTGAAGCTTTAGTGTTCCTAATGGTAGTATAGACTGTAAGCATTAGTTTCAGGCTTTTTTAAGGGACCTTGGCAGCTGTTGTTCTGTCTGGGTAGCTATTAGCTACCCCACATTATTAAGGCACTCAAACCATAGTTAATTAAGTATGATTTAGAGATCCCTCCGTGCAGTAGCATTAGGTTCTAGAAAGCAGTGTCCTGGAAAATTTGACAACATTGTCTGCACATAAAGCATGAATAGCTCTTAAATACTGGGATCTTGATGTGTGAAACAGCGTGATGTAGATGGACATCTGTTATGAGCCTGTGTATGTGGGGAACAGTTTTAATGAACATGTATGAGACACAGGTAATGCATCAGAAGGCTGTGAGGTGAGAAACTTTTTAAGAAAGAATTTTGTAGAGTAGGTTGTTTTAGTCCAACGCTAATAACTTTATGCAGGTCACTGATTTCCAGGAAGCAGATTGCAGTAGTTATGAGGGATACTCTAGGAGAATTAGAATTGTGCTGGATATCGCAGAGTTTCCATGTGAATAAATGCTTTTTGCTCCTTACCTTCCTCAGTAGTGTCTGTTGCACTGCCTTGAGTCAAGGCTTAGATGAATGATGCCTGAAGGTGAGACCTCATTCCACAGCTATAAACAATAAAGATGAGAGACTGAAGAGCTTGACTTTGACTTAGTTTACTGCATATTTAGTACAAAGCAAAGTGCAATATTTGCATCACCAGTGGACATAATAGCACAGTCTGTTAGTAAAATAGCATAGATGGACAGACAAATAGAAATCCATCCTAAATTTGAAAGATAATAATAATTACATTTCAAACAGGCAGATTTTATAGGGAATCAGTTTTGAATATCTTGTCAGCTTCTACTGAAATCACTTCAACAGTGTCTATGAGTCTTAGACTTCCAGTTTTGCACTTCGTATTCAGCTATCATGTTGATTACTCTGTGGAAATCAACGAGACTTCTACTCATACTAAGTGAGTATGGTTCTGTGTGAGTAAAGTAGCCAAACAGGTTCTATCAAGTAGTCAAAAATATATATTTTTTTTTTTATTGCTAAGATTTCACAGGAGAGGCTTTGCTGGATTATGTCATGCTACTAGAGTACCGCAGTAGGGACAGAGCTGTTCGGCTTTAAAATAAGCTCAGCCTCTGTGTTAGCATCCAAAAACTGTTGTATCATTATTTGTACTGAGACAAAGAAGTGGGTCTTCTTTGGCATAAGTACAATGAATTTTACACATAAGTTGGGGAGGAGAAAAGGAGGAAGGCATGAGGATAGAAAAGACTGTTTTACTCTGTACTTAATACATACACGTACATACATGTACACATATATATGTACATACTTTTATGGAGATATATATATATATATATATATATATATATATATGTGAGTGTCCTGGTTTTGTTAAAAAACAAGTTTCTCTTTTAGTGAATTTACCTGTCAGCTAAAGCCTTCATATTAGCTGCATTTTCCTGGAGAACCAGACACATGTTTTGGTAAACATAGCAATGGAATGTGAAGTTATTGATAAGCATGGATGCACCTCTTGCGAGAGGGGCAATTAGAAACAGGTGACCAAGGAACTGACCAACTGAATATAACATCTCATTCATGTGAATACTTCATGTAAAAGTGGGAGATCACGAGGACCTCATCCCTTTTTCCTTATGGCCGACATTAGGAGAGGACCTTGCTAGTCGTGTCTGTGAACTGAGGCCTAGTGACAGACTGAATCCAGCTCCTGTTGGCTGCAGAGTCCAATCCAGGATTTCAGGTGCCAGTTCTGCAGTTGCTGGGACTTTTCAAGATTGGTTTTGTATATTTTGTATTATTTTCTCTATTCTTATTAGTAGCATTAGTAAGACATTTTTAACTTTTCCAGCTCTCTTCTCTCTGTCCTTCTTTTCCTCCCGATCACCTGTCCTTAGTGGGAAGAAGGGAGAGGAAGGAGCTGAAGGGGGAGTGGGGGAGGAGAGGAGGTTAACAATACATCTGCCACAGTTTTATTGTCACCCCGCAATCAAAACTCTCGACAATGAGTATATGAACAAATTAATTTATGCATAGTACATGCAGTACTCTGTACTATAAAAGTGTATAAAGAAAACTACACACACACATACAAATATAAGCTTGTGTACACTTATCTATGTATACACTGTCTGTATTCAGGCGTATCTAAATATAAAGGAGAAAAGAGACGTCTACAAACACAGGTTGTTTAAGCTAGTTATTTGCCTATTTCAAAAAGACCATAATGGTACAAAAAGGCAGGGCATTATAATTATTATTGTTGTTATCATTATTATCATTACTACTACTATTATTATTACTATCATCATCATAATAATGATTAACCATTAACATGATGAGTAACTTCAGAGTTAGGAAATATTTTGTAGTTAAGAAATGAAGAATTTTTCGTAAGATTATGTCCGAATCGTAGTGCTTGAAAAGCTGATGAATCCAAATGTAGAGTCTGGCAGCATCTTACCTGCGTGTCAGAGTAAGGCCCTGCATGCAGCTTCTGCTATGGGCACATTCTCATATCTTGGAATAAAAAAGGCTTGTTAGCTGGAAAGCCGAGGACATATATTTTTCCTATATATTTGATCTGAATGACTGTGTGACCAGAATGTAATTTTATATATAAAGATCTGGTGTAACCAAAGCTGCCGGTGGCTGCAGTTTAGTTGTCTGATCTCTCTGTGTCTTCAGTAGTAAACTAAACAAGATGAGGGCTATCTCATAAAGGAAATGTCTGAATACCTATAAAACTCACCATCACTATCCCTGACCTGCCCTGGACCAACTACCAAGAAGTTGATTTAGAGCTTGACCAAACAAGGGATGGTCCTTTTCAGGAGCTAACGTGGGCCAGGGACAATTCATGATAGTTTGCTGGATGTAACCTCTCTGTTATGGAGAGTAAGAGAGTTCAGCTATATGGCAGTGATCTCTGACATGCTTCTTGGTCTCACAGCCAAAAAATGAAAACAGCTTTATTTAATTTACTAGTACAGACTTTCCACAGACCTAACAAGACAAAGATATACTCAGAAAAAACTAAGTTGCTTTTTGTTTTTTAAATCAAGTTACCTCAAGAGATAGTTCTACAGTCAACAGAATACAAAGTATATGTTTCTAGCACTTTCTCTGTAGTTTGTTATTCAATCCCAGCCCTACCCCCTTTTTCTTTTTTTTTTTTTTTTCTTTCCAGGTGGTCTCGTTCCTCTAGATACCATGTTTTAGGGTCATGGAGTTACCTTTACCAATTCTGTAAAAGCACCATGCTCATGAATGGTGTTTTTAAACTAATAATTATAATTTTAATAGTCACTGCTTCTCTTGGTGCTCAGTGCAATATGATAACCTGACTCACTAATTATGAATAATTATTTTGCTATTCATGCAAAATAATGCTGTGGCTGGGGTATCTAGTTTCAGGGCATTTTTAGTGCAATTTCAATGCTCTGTAGTTAATCTAACATAACTGAGCACAGCTAGAAAAAATTGAGGGTATTCAGTTTAAATAAATATTTATTGTCACATTTTGTCCTGATTTTCCTAGGGTTCTTCCTCCTGAAAATTGAGCACAATTTATAGGAGTCAAACTCAAGAGACTAATTCATTAATAATTGTAGATATTAAGGCAGCACAGGGTAGGATAGTATAAATACAGATTGCTTAAGGCCAGCATTTTAAAGATATTTTTGAAAGAAGCCTTTAGGTAAGGATCTGTTTTTCATAGGTGAGCAGCCCCAATGATTTTGACTTAGTGGAGAAAGAGATTTTCAAGATAATCTAGGCCTCTTCATTTAAATGGGGATTTGCAGAGAAAGTGGGAGGTGAAGAGCATCTAATTTTAAGCACAGGTTTTTAAAATAAGGTTAATAATTATTCCACATGAAGAAAACAGCTGTAGAACTTGGAACAGGCACAGCTGTTTTGACTCCTAATTGTCTGGGCTAACCATCATCATTTTGCTAATACTTGCATATCAAATGGCATAAAATTTAAATTACATTCAGCAGCATAAGAAGTTGAATAAATATTCAGATGTGCTGGCAATGGGAAATAGATAACTACTGGGATATTTGATACTACATACTTTCTGTTGTTGCTGTTGAAAGTTCATTGAACTAAACTTGTAACATGCCCTCTCATACACGTAATTTAGATTTGCCCATCATATATATTGAAAAGGTTTATTTACAAATAGCATGGTAAGTAGATCTGTGGAGTCAACTGAGATAGTTGAAAAAGGTCTGCAGGTCTCACCTCACATGAACATTTTATCCTTCTTGCTCTAGTCTTCCAAGCAGACACCCATTTACTTTGTGAGACTTTCCTGTTTTAATACACTGACATATCAATGTAACAGTTAATTCACTCTTACAGTCAAGTACACAGAATAGTACTGTCATGAACAAAATGATACAAATTCCACTAGTCACTCCAAATAATCTTTAATGTACACAAATAATTAGTTTTCAAGTTTGCAGTCCTGTCTTTTAAAAATCAATTTTATAATATTTTTCTTACTTTTCCAATTTGGTTTTCATGTTGTAAGCAGAAGCACTTTAAGGCCAGGGCATTAAGGTCTTCTGGTATTTATTTTTTCCTTTATTGTAGCTACACATCAAACCCCATTTTGAATGTCTTCTACTTGTAAGACATTTGGAAATGCTTTTATCTTGCCATATGTGTAATAAACTTTTCTTCTTCCTTTAGCTCTTGACTGAACTCAGTCAACCATGGACTCAACAAAGTGAAGCATGAAAAGTTCACCAAGATCTTTGTTTATTGTTATCATACAGTTATCTCAACCTCTAGAAAAAAAGATCAATATATTTTCTTAGAACGTTATTTTCCCTCAAACAGCTTACCTTATTTTGCAAAATTCTGTCTTTGAAGACTGTCTATAGCATATGGCATGACCTATAATATTAAAGGCCTTTAACCTGAATGGAGTTAACTTTTTTTTTAAATCTCTACTCCCTTACCATGTGTGAAGTCTATCACTTTTTCTCTGAATGCTTGTTGTTGATGATGAGCCATGAAACCTTGGATCCAAACATAGCTGGTGTTCCATCTGTTGTTATAGAAACCAATTTCATCATCATTATTTTGCGTTTAATAACATACTTGAACTCAACATAATTATCTTCCTCTCTTGATTCTTCTTCATTATTTATGTCCTCAAAATATCTTTGTTTACATGGCTCACTTGAGCTATCCCACATGCAAATATTCCCATTTAAACCAACAACACACACATCATTAAATACTTTTTAATCATTAGCAAGTATAAACTTTGTTGTTATTTTTTTCCTTTACAAATATGGGCACTGTATAGTTTGTTATTTACATAAACTCTCACTTCTCTGGGTTAATTTGGAGGAAGGTATTTCCATCATTCTTTGGAAGAAAACTGTCATTATAAAAACGTCAGTGATCTCAGTGATCTTGAAAGATACTTTAGTAGCGATTTTCAGTTTTTCTTAACGTGTTTCTAAGAGAAAGACCTTTTTTTTTTTTTTTTTCTTTTTCTTCTGGAGACTGCATAGCCTTTATTTGAGTACTACTTTTGGAAAAAATCTCATCTGATTTTCCACACATTATAATGACATTATACTGTATCCTTTCATTTCCTTTTCTCTTGTTTCCTCTCCTTGCCTTTCCTCATTAGCAGAACACAGTAGGTGCTCATATTTTCAGCAATAGTTTTCAAACTCACTTTCCTTCTTTCCTTCAGAACAGCACACTTAAATTTAATGTTTGAGTCCAGATGTCCATGAATCACAACTGCATGTCCTTTGATTAGATTGAAAGTATTATTCTTTCTATCTCAGGTCTTTGTACATTTTATTTACTTTTTTCTGCATCTCTTTTTTCCTTCCCTGCTGTCTATTCTCATTCCATTCTCCTGCTGACTCCTGGGATGCCTCCAACCAGGATTGCTTTTCTAAGCCACACATAAGAACTTCCTTACTTTCCTTGTCTGCTGAATAGATTCCCAGGGAGTATGGGGAGAGGAAGAATACCGTGAGTTTTCATTTCTCTTCTGCTCTTCATTATTCCTTATGCAGAGAGGATAACCAAACTTTCTGAACTGCATCAGTGATGGCTAGAGAGTCACACTCTTCAAATCCATGCAGGTTTTAAATTAACTATTGTCATGGAGATTTGCCAAGCTGGTGGGTTTTTTGGGCAGGAGGGGGAGGGAGTTGTAAAAGAGGAAAGGGATTAAGCCTGTGTTAGCCTATGTAACAATAAAAAATTTAATGTCACAGAAGGATTTATTTCTCACTGTTTCTCAATGATCTAACCACACTTCATCCCTCTGATACGTCTGAGAATAGATCAAACTTTAATTTGGCATCTATAATATGTTCTTATCTGGAGTGGGATTCACCTCATTCAGCTTCAGCTGTTTAAAGCTGAAGTCACTCTACCCTACAAAAATAAGCACTTAAGTTCAGCAAAAAAGAATCACCCACTATTGGTTTCTGATTATTATGTTAAAATGTAGCTTTTGGGTTTTTTTCCACTTCCTTCCTTCCTTCCTTCCTTCCTTCCTTCCTTCCTTCCTTCCTTCCCTCCCTCCCTCCCTCCCTCCCTCAGACAATTAATTTTGACCTACAGATTGGAGAAAACTTAAAAATCCTCAAACATTTTTATTAAGTCCACAAGATCTATGGATAATTTTGAGTGATTGTTGTCTTATTGACAAAGGCTCTGTTGAACTATATGTCTTTATCTGAAGTAACTCTAGGTTGGGAAATCAGTGAGTTGAGGATACTGAGATTTCATAAAAGCATATGAAGAAGAATATGAACTAGATCTGGAGTTGAAGTTCCCAGTGCTTCAACAGAAGCCGCAAAACTCACTCTACTACTTCTATCTCATACCAATCCAAAGCATTTGTCATGGGATAGCAGGATACTGTCAGCTGGTGGGATGTCTCTTTTGCTGTGTGGAAAGCAGAGCTTGAGGTGCATTTGGCTGCTGAAGCTTCATTTTCTACCTCAACAACAAGTTCCTCTCTTCTCCAGGGAAGGACAGTGAGCCAAATGGGAACAGTCTCTAAGCTGGGTTTGCACAGAGGACACACATGATTAGATAAAACAATGTTTGAGGAGCTCTACTGTGTTAAACCCCAGTAACTCCAGTTGTCGGAGACAGCCATTCTGTATTTAGAGCTGTTCATTATTGTCAAGGCTGGAAATTTTACTCATTATGTCGATAATCAAAACTTTGTGCACCTGAAAACTTCAAACGTATGTACATTAACATACTTTTTCAGATTTTAGATAGGCATTTCAACACCTATGAATGTGAATTATATAGGATTTTGGGGGATTGCATTTTCAATTGGCTCTGAATGATAATGGAATTGATTTAAAGGGGAAGAAGACAATTGTTCAGTCTCAGACAGTTCTATCATAGTACAAATAAAATATAGATGACTGTACACAACTTCCTTATTCAGATGGTCAAAAGAGTTTAATTTTACTGGCAAAAATCCTGCTCTCAATTACATAAATGGAACACAAATCAATTTTAATAAGTTGAAATTTAAAGACCTGATCCATCTCTGAAATAAATGCTAGTCACGTTCCTGGCTCAAAAACTTCATTTTAACAACCAAAGCAAATGTTGAGAAGAAGAGGGCACAACAGCTTTACAAAGTACATATTCATTTCAGAGTTTTGCTTTGCTGTGCTCTCTTAGAGTAACAGACCAGGATTCTGAAACTTTTCAGATTTTCTTTGTAAAGACATATAAGAGTATAAGAGATCTTACAGCATATTAATTATTTGCACAAAAAAAGTATACACACATTTTGCACAAGTAGATAAAGCACACCGAGGCTGGAGTATTCATTTAAGCTTTCTTTTTTTCTTAAGTGTATCTATGACCTTTGAAGAGAAAACCTGACTCTCCATCAATATTTGTTTCTTTTGATATTTAACACGAATCTTAGAGGTAATAAAATATTTTTTTTAAAAAAAAAAATTGTATTCTTTGGCAGTTTATAAGACTGTGTATGTGTGTGTGTATGCAGTGAACTAGAGGAATGGTACACTAATTTCACTCACAGTGACACACTACTACCCAAAGAATCTCTATTTTCTGAGAATGAATGTCAGGCATATGAACATAAATGCCTTTGGATTCCTAGTAATTATAAAAAACTAGAGCAGCTTGTGCTGAGGCAATTCATACTAAGATTTTATGTTCACTAAGCACAGTTTAAAATGCATATTGCACAACAAGGGCTTTGTCACAATGACAAATATGTGTGCACTCTTTGTGAACCTAGAAAGGAATTTAAAATGAAAGCATCCTAAATCAGATATCTCAATGCAATATGGCTTGCCAGTTCATCAGTTGAATCATGTTTATCTATCCTCTGGCTCCTTGAACTGCTCTCCCATGAGGTGAAAAACGGTAAGTTTACTGCACGTCCAAAGGAACAAGTTCTTCCACACAGCATGTAACCAAACCATTGAGTTCATTAATGGCACAAAGTAAATTTTATCTCTAGATACTATTTATTCAAACTCAAGGTCAATCCTTGGCCCTCCTGCGATAATTTTCTTCTGATGCAGTAGTGCAAAAGGACTTCAATCTTTTTATAAATAGGCAATGCAGGGCTGAGATTTAAATTTGAACTGCAGGGTTTTGAACTATTTCAAAATAGGGATGCATATTTAGATGTCTAATTAGGAATTTAAGATTCTAATTTCAAGCACTTGTAATTTGTTCTCTTGTGTCACAATGACCTTCACAACAACAGAATACCACAGGTACCCTGTTTTACATGAAATGTGTAAAGGTAAAAATAATATTCAAAAAGTAATTTCATCTTTCTTGTTCTCTCAACGTTTATCAATCTTCCATTCTTTAATTAACCATCATTAAGATGCAAATAAGTGTTTACGAGTTATCTGACAAGCTATTCAGCTGCCATTAATCCATTCTTGTCTTTAATTCTAAGGTATTGTTGGGGTTCCTTTCACCTCTTAATTGGTCCCCAAACTGCAGCTGAGCTGCTTCCATATATCTGCTGTTGTGATGAGTTCTGCCTGAGAAAGATGCCCAGACAAGTAGAAGACTTTATTTTCTTGAGTAAATTTGGGGTAATTCACCTCCTAACAACATCTACAAAAGGGAGGCAGCACTTACAAGTCTCCAATGGATACTTTCTAATATTTTTCCTGACTATGGAAATGAACTCATAAAAAAGCACAGTAGCCCTGCAATAAGTGTGCATTTTCTAAAAAAACTAACACCCATTTAATTTGAGATATATAAGTACTTAGAGTCTGTTCATTAATGTTTGCAGATAATTATGAAGGTAAAGAAGATAATCAAAATTTAGTTAAGTTATATTTTAGGTTCAGTTATACAGCCTTATAAAAGAAGGAGGGTAGGAAAGCAGATGATAAATGTTCATAGATAGATTCCTGGGATCAACTCATTCTTACATGTAGATTTTGATGTTATAATATAAAGTAAAAAGCATTTAGGAAAAACACTTGGCTGTTCTCATAAGTTAGAAACGGAAAGTTTAAGCCAGTATATTAGAGACTTTAACACATTGAAATTATATTATAATGCCTGTTTATTTTGAACAGTTGAAATTCAACAAAGGTACCCCGGGTACTACTTGTGTTATATATTTCCAATTTCTAAACTCTATACAGTTACAAAAACTCTGGTTTACAAAAACATATTCATCTTTAGAAAAGGTTTACTTTTTCAATACCGATATGCTTTACGGTGTTAAGGAAGACAGCTTCTACATCTTGAGTTTCATCTGTGAGGTAGCTCATCACATTAGCACCTAGTACTCAGGAAATATATTACCAAAGTGTATTCAGCCATGGCTGCAGATTTGGTAGTGCCTACTCTGTAGGAGATCCATCATTAAAGAAAGGTCTTCTGTGCTGAAGGGACAAACTTCAATGAAATAAATTCCTGTAATAAAATATAGGCACACTCTTCTGCATCCCAGTATTAGATGCAAAAGTGCAAAGAAACACAGTTCTTACCTCACAGATGTAACAAGCAGACTTAAAAAAACCAGTGTTTAGTGCTTTAGGGCTCATGAGGCTGCTTCAATATAGGATTTACATCTGTTCACTTTATTTTAAAGATTATGAGATAAAATATGTAGGGTATAATTCAACTGAAAATATTCAATGAACTTTAAGAATTATTTTTAATAAATCATAAATGCATGGAAGAGGTGATTAATTTATATATTTTTAAATAAAATCAGTTCATGTTAATTCAGTGTTACTTCGCTAGAAACATACTTCTCTGCAGAAACAAGAGAAATGTCCAAGATTCCTGACTGAGCTAGTGTATCAATACATATTTTTTTTTTTCCATAATCAAGCAAACTTTTCCAGTCTAAAACCTACTTTTCACTTCATAAAAGAAAGACTAAAGTTTCATTTTCAATGGCAAAATAATATTTTACAATACATGTATAAAGATGTCTTATTCAGCCTTGGAATGAACCATCTTTTAGCAAAAAGTATTAGAAAACAGAATCTGATTAGATGTACTAATTGTACTGTTCAAGCAATTGATTAGCTATGGGCTATGATACTGCATTAAAGAGAGCTTCATTTGGTAAAGCTGTCCTGAATATATGTAGCTAAATTATTTTGCTTAATACTAGTTATTGTTGCATAGATTAAACAATGTATTTTTACTACTATAGAAAACATGAGTTGATTTTTTTTATATTATCTTTCTTTTGTACAGCTAAAGAAATGCAAAGTTAAATGAACACTGAGCAGAAATCCTTATCTCAAAATCATTAAATGGAAGTCTAGGAATTGCAGACCCTTGCCTATCTCTCTGTGATACTCTTGGGTCTTAAGTACTGTAGTGTTTCATAGGGAGGAAAGCAAGGAATTAAAAATGCTTTTGCAGATAAGCTTAAATCAGGTCCTTGGGCCACTGTAGTCTATTGAGATAGCTTAGTGAAACCTGAGGTGTAGATAAAGGCTCGTACAAAAAGGGTCAATAGAAAGTTTTTCTCACTAATTAAAAAGAAAAATTCCTGTTTTTCTTTATCTGTCATTCATTCACATACATACATACAGGCACTCTCCCCTTTATGAAACGTATAAAATATACACAATACATTAACAATCATTATGCCATCATTATGGAGTAGGATTTGAAATAAAACAATTGTTTACATATTTGAGATATGCTTTTTATATGATACATAAAACTGTTCTCATAAACCATGTCAGCAGAAGCGAACATAGATAGCCAGTCTATGCAGCAGGTAATACATGTTTATGCACTTTGCTATTCCTCTTGCATGCACATCTACAAAATTTGTCAAAATCTCAATGGCTGGGGATACATCATGATGAAATTGTCTTTCTCTACTCTTCACTTTATTTGTCACACTTTTCCTGCTTTAACTTTGGTTTCTTTTCTTGGAAGAAATGTCACAATCTATGGTTTCCAAATTAGGATGACCATAGTCTCATCTAGGAGCCTTGTTACACATGTGCAGAAAATATGTCTTTTCACTTAACATGTTTAGCATACATTCTCTCAGAAAAAAAAAAAAAAAAGGTATGTAACACTCATCAGATTAATTGCAAGAACAGTGCTTGACTCATTTGATCCTTTACTGTGGAATAACTCTTTATGGAGTTACTGTGAATATGTACCACTTTTATAGGCTAATGTCACCAAAGATGAGGGGAAATAAGGTAAAGTTGGGCAAGTTGGGCGATATAGGAAATGATTAAATATCTGTGGCAAAAAACAAAAAAAAAGGAGAAAAAAACTCCAAATTGCAAACTAATATTGGTAAACTGATACTGAGGGTTTTTTTTAAATAGTTTTAAAGCAGTGTATGACATCATTGGAATGACAGAAACACAAGTGATCTAGAAAAATGGTTGGGTGCTAGAAAAACAGGTTAGAATTTTTATGTAAATGGAAATGAGGACTCAGTGACAAGATTTTTGCAGAATAATATTGAGAATGAAGGAAAAGATGCTAAAAATACCTTGGCTGACACAGCACAACTGTTTTAGAGAGAAGCTGAGGACAATGAAAATAAAACAGGTGATTTCTGAATAATGTTAGAGAGCTGCAGGCTGTTGGAGGAAGTAAATTGGCAAATGTTTCTAAAGCTATGCAAAGCTTGCAAGAAGGTTAGAATTTTAATATGAAAGAATACTTACTGGAAGAATCCCATAAGAAAAACTCTGAAGTGACACATTTACACAGGTAGTAAAGAGAAAGCTTCTGTTTCAGTACTAAATTATTTTATTTCTTCAAATTATGATTTTTTTCCAGAGAAATAAATGTAAAATTGAGCAACACCCTTCAGATGACAGACCGAAAGGTTTTTTTCACTCTGCAAAATATTGTACAATCTATTTTCTTTCCCATATATTTAATATACAACGAGACCTTTCAGCACTTTCCATAGAGAGTCCTCACAACTTATTCCTCAGTAGAAAGTGTCTGCCTTGAACACAAAATGCAAATTACCATTTTTTAACTCTTCTCCATTTTTGTTATGTTGAACTGTGGAGCAGTCTCGATCTAGTGATTAAAATAATGACTTTTAAAGTAATGAGTAGGAGAAGCAAACACTTAAAGAAGAAGAAGAAAAAAAAAGTCTTTAATGAATGATTACTTTGCCATGCAGAGTTGGGTAGAATACATTTATTTACTTCAAACTTGTCAAGGGACTTTTGCAATGATGAGAAAGGGAAGCTGGAAAAACAGAGCAATAGATCACACAGTTAACCATACATACACACAATATCTGAGTAATATCAGAATCTCTGATTCTCAAAATCATTCCTAAGTGTTTGAGAGGAAATTGAATTAAGTGGATCAAATATCACTTTTCTTTCTTCCCTTCCTCTCTGCCTGTTGTTACTTCCTTTTCCCCTCAAAAATAATAATCCATTGGAACCTCAGCAAATATGGGTTGCTGAAATGATAATGCTCCTAGAATTGATAATGTTTGATGTCTCTAGTTGTTATCAAGGTAAAGGTAGGACTGATATGTAGAAAGGCCCAGGCTTATCCTTATTCATATAGAAACCAAGGTTGCTGCCAAACCTCTTATGTTCCACAAGTGAAAGGGTGTAGAAGGATCACACTTACAGGGAGGAGCAGACAGAACAGGTGACCCAAAATTGACCAATGAAGTATTCCATCCCATACACATCATACTCAGTTTAAAGCTCAGGGATCATGAGGGTCACACTCTCTTCTTTCATGGTTGTCATCCATGAAGGACTCTGCCCATTCTACTGCTTCTGATCCTAAACCATGTATTCCTAAATCCAGTTCCCATCTGCTGTTGAGTTGGGTTCGGGACTTCCTGGCACCTGCCCTGCAACGTCAGCTGGATTATTTATCACAGGAGCTCAATATTGGTTTTACATAGTTTTCATTATTTCTATTAGTAGTAGTAGTAATATCATCAATAGTATTAATATTTTTGTTCTTTTTTCCATAGATATTTTACTACACCTGTTTTAATTTTCTAACTCGTAAGTCTCGCATTTCTCCTTTCCTTTTCCTATCTGGGGAAGAAAAGAGTTAATAGAAAGAATCTCTCATTTGCTCGATTGTCAGCCTAGACTTAAACACTGACAAAAACATTAATCTAGTCTGTAGTTGCCGTTGAAAATGTAAACAGGATCATAGGATGAATAAGCAAAACTACATAACACAAATGAAAAAAATCATTACTTATATCCAAGTAGTTCATTATGTTTCACATATATTTAGAATAGTATGCTCAGTTCCTTCCATTCACCATTTTACAAGGACATTATTGCTCTGGACAGAGAACAATAAGGTGATAATAATATAGCTCAGTATTCTATACAGTTGTGAAAATTGTGGCTTTATTCTCTTTAGGTGATCTAAATAGTGGCATTTAGAGTAATGAAGTTTTGATATGGTGAAATATAAAACTGTTCAGACTGAAGAAAGAGCAGAAAGAAATGGAACAGTCAAAAAGAGGAGATTCAGGCAGAGACTAATTTACTTAGGTAGAGAAAAATATGAACAAAGACACTAAGCAGACTAGTGAAGCAAAAAATATAAATAAGGGGAAGAAACAGCCAGAGATTAATATTTTTTGAAGTGAAGGAAGATATTAAAGGAAACAGAGAAAAAGCTGGAATGTGAGATTTAGATAAATTTAAAGGAAATATTTATTTTGACCTTTTATGTGTGTGTTGTATATTTACAGCTCTATGTAAAGTACCTAGATTATCTTCATTGCTTGTCTTTAAAATGTGAACAGTCAATAACTGTTTTATAAGAACCACTTTGCCAAAAGAACAACAAATTCACAATTAAAGGCTCACTTGATGCGCATTTTGCTTTGAATATGCGTTTACCATTGGAAATGGGAAGTCTGACTATCATGTTACCAGAGAAAAGGAGGGTTGCAGGAAAATTGGGTCAGTTCAATATTATTTTACACCACATGGGAATTAAAGAAGCAGAAGCAACGGCAGTAGGACTCATCTGACCAAGGAAAGACATTTAAAGTATATTCACATAATGTTATATAGGATAAATTCTACTGCAGTGTCTTAAAATAGGCTTTTTAGAAGCTGGATTTTTTTTTTTTTTTTTTTTATTACTTAGACATTTGAATCATTCCTCAATTGCACTCCAGGACCTTATGTCCTTCTTAATTTGGACTAAAGTTTATTTTCTAAGCTCACAGATGACCAGAAGCAAATTTAAGATATCTTCAGTTGCATGCTTCCACTACAAAAGAAGGAAATTTGTGGAAGAATGAAGATGATGTTACAAACAGGAATGTCTGTTAAAGCAGGGTGAAAAGAAAGGATCTGAAAAACATTATGGATGTTGGGGCATTAATACAAAACAAGAGAAAGCTTTATTCAAGGCCATTGCTATGGAAAAGAAAAATCCTAAGAATTTTTGAGATGATTTGTTAAAATAGATAAATACAGTAGTTGCAGTTTATTTGTATCAGAGATCAAACATAAATAAAGGAATAAAATAGATTACTGACATTTGCAACTGCCTAGAAAGACTCCAGGGAAAGCTCAATGCAGTAAGTGACTAGTGCCACTTAATTAATATCTGTGTCAGTAATTCTTTCTGTTAGGTGTTAAAATGTATTTCTACCACCAAACTCCAAAAGAAGAGTTCTCTGCTCTTTCCTTGGATTAAAAAGCTTCAGATGTAATGAAAGAAAAATGAAGGATTTCTTTTCCTCAGGCTGTAAGAATGGTAGCATTAGAACATCAAGTATAGTTTGTCCTGAGGCAGACCTTGTACCTTATTATATGAAGCTAAATATTCAATTTTTACAGTAAAATGCTGGCAATTGCCTTGTTAATTCTGAGTCTGAACTTTGGACTTCATTACGATGGATAGAAGTGCATTGTACAAATTAAACATAGGATGGTATACATCTTTGAATTTTTTGTTAACCAGAACACACACAGGGAAGATTCCTTTTATATTCTGTGCAGTATAGTTATTTTCTTCTCTTATGGTCTAATTCAAAGACAGGGAATATTTTCATTGACTCTAGACAGGTTGTCAGTGCACAGAAAAGCAGGTGATCTGTATGAGCAAACCTGTTACAGGAAAACGAAGTCCCTGCATATTTTACCATTTTTATGCCTTAGCATATCTACTTAAAGTTGTAAGGATTTCTCAGAACTCTTTATTGACAGAAAATAAAGTAAGAAATTACCTTGAAAAACTCCTATGAATCATCTAAAATTGAGCAGAAAACAAGAATGTGGTGTCTGTGATTTCAGAAGTCACAACAAGGTATAAGGTCTTGCTAATAAGAGAAGTCTACTAATAAAATAGTTGAATACTTAAAATCATTAAATTACTCACTACAAAGAAATTAGACTATAATTAATGTATTTTTTTTATTTAAGAGGGTAAATTAATGATTTTTTTTTTCTATTCCATATCTCTTAGCTCTGTAGACACACCTACACATCATATGGTGCACATTTCTTTAAATGGTTATTTTTTCCCTAATTTTAACATTGCTTTCTTTCTTTGATTTTCAGTAATGCGGAATACACAGGTTTATTCGTATGATCTATGCAAATTAGCATTTTGAAACAGATAACTGAATATGTATATTTTCTTTTCATTGGCCAAATTGAATTATTTCATAGTGATTTATCTGTTAACCTTATGGTTATTTAAAAGAATTTTAAAATGTTTGTGTGTATATAGGTATATATTTTAAAATATTTTTGTATATGTATTTGGCAAAAATCTAGTCTTTTATCTGGAAAAAATATACATTCAATTCTTGTAGTCTAACTGGAAATTATTAGTTCTCAGTTATATATTTCAGCTTACAGAATCTGGAGAATTCTTTATTTTTATGTCATCTACCTCTTTGTTCACAGCATGAAAGTGGCATAGTAAGTATAATGCCAGGCTATCAACACTTTATCTGGTGCCTCTAAGCAGAAATCAGGCAAATGTAGATGAATTGTACCCAATCTTCAGAAATAATGTCTTTCAGCCTGGGAAGCTAGTCTTTAGAACCAATGAGACAGATTTCCCAAAAAGCACTCAGTAGTTTCTGGTTAGGCACTTAACTGGAGTGGCCAGTTTTTTCAAAGAGAGCTCATGCATACTGAAGACTCCCATAAATCTCACCACTAAATTTTGATTCTTTAGTTAGAGCTGCTCTTTTGAGAAATGCTGCAGTGCTGAGAGCGGGAGAAAAGAATGACTGAGGGAGAAGAAAGCTTGGGCATCATGATGCTGAACTCATAAAAATCCTTTATATATACCACAACAGTTATCTGAATGGGATTCAAGAGGAATAGACTAGATGGTCCTTTAAATAGGATGTATTATTTCTTTTCAGATCAATTATTTCCTACCTTTTGTCAGAATTTGCCTTTTCTATTCCACTGTGTTACAGCTGTGAAAAATACTTTGGTATGATTACTTAAAGGTTCAGATTATAGAGAAAAATCATAGAATCATAGAATCATTTTGGTTGGAAAAGACCTCTAAGATCATTGGGTCCAACCATTAACCTAGCACTAACAAGTCCGTATTACATTAAATCTGGTATTCTGACTAGATTATCCCTGTGTGACATATCACTGTAATAAAGCTATTTTGGTAAGGGATTAATTGGGGTTTTCATTGTGAATGCAGCGAACAATGTTTTAACTGGAAAGAAAAGGTAATCTGGTTATTTTTTAAGATACTAGACACTCAGTAAGATGCCATATATCTGTTGTGACCTTTAAAGATTCAAGTTTATAAGCATGTCAATGAATATGCTATCCATTAAGCAGACCGCACACTGAAAGCTGAATTTAAAAGGGCAGCTAATCTTGGGTCATCCTTTCCATTGCTCATCTTATAATCCTTTCCCTCCTTTATCAGTTTTAAGTAGATGTCAAACTGCTTCTGAATGATTCAAGTATACCTACCATTTCACTTAATAATCAGCCTAGTTTAAGTATCACTAAATGAAAAAGAGACAGACAGACATACTTTTTTTTTATTTTATTTTTTAAGCAAACTACTGTGAAACTACCATTTTTTTCATACTAGTTTAGTAATAGACGTCCTATTTTTTCTTTATGAATATGGAAAAAGAGTATTGCAATGTAAGGGATAAATGTTGCAATATATCATTAGTATATCAGTTCAAAAGATTGGCAATAACAGAATAGAAATAGTCCATCATGTATCTGATAAAACTACTTCTACCCCCATTTTTCTATGATGTGACGCTGTTAAGACCAGTGTTAGCTGGCAGAGTGTCTTTGAGGAGTTAACCATACTACCCATCCTAACAAGTTTTGGTCAATGACAACCCTTAGAAGTGTTTTCAGTATTTTAAAAATGTTACTCTGCAAAAAATGTTGTAAAGGCACTTCTGTTTCTACAGATATCTGTTCTCTATGGATATTGAAAAATGCAAGAGTGTTGAGAATAAACAATTTTATCATTGAACTTATAAACATATCTTTTAAAACCTTTGTTTTGGAATATCAAATTACTTCCTGGTTAATCTTTAGTAGAGTCAAATTAAATTTCTTCTTTCTCCATATTTTTCTCTAACTGATCCATTTTCCCCTCAGAAAAACAAGACTTTCAATCGTAAATTAATTTATGAATATTTCTTGCTTTAGCTTTTACTGCTGTTTGCTGAAGGATGACCACAACCGTTAAAACATAAGCAAGGAGACTGTGCACACTGTAATTTCAGTCCTCTGCAGACTTCCATTTTATTCATAACCATCTAGATGTTTCAAAGGCTTGCATTCTGATGGTTTGACAATCTCTTTTTCTACCTTATCCTTTGAAAGTAAATGCTTTTCTTGTAAACTTAGGTTAGAGAAGTTCCCATCCCCTAGTACCCTGACTATTTTCAGCAATTAGCCTAACTATGTACAGTACTGACCCATGCAACAGTTAGTATTGGAAACAAATTCCAAATAACTTAAATTTTTTGCCTTTTTGTTTTTCCTTGGTTTATGAAGTCTTTCTGACCTTACAGATCTTGTAAAAATTAAAAGATACACAACAGAGGAAAAAAGATAATTACTAAGGTTTTTTAGCAAAATAATGTTCTTTTTCTAGATAAATCTATATACATTATCTTTGCTCTTTGTTACTAATTCTTCATGTGTTTAGTGTTTTTTTGAGTTTGTTGTTGCTTTGTTTTGTTTTGTTTTTTGACAGTACAGTAAAAAAATACCTTAATCAGAAGCTTTTTAAAAAGAACTCATATGGGCAGCACTATTTTTTCAACAAATGATCTGATATGGTCTGATATTCTGTGGTGCATATCGACAGTCGGGCATGAAATTCTGACTCTCTTCGCACATGTTCTTGTAGATTCACCATCTATCCTGTATCACTGATGAAAAAACTCCAAAACCCTTGTTAGTGCATGTTATCACATAGATATATACTCTCCTTATAAAGGTCAGTGCAAAGAGGATTATTATGAAACTTAGACAAGGTCTTATTCAATGTGTGTTTGGTCTTTTAACCTGGATTTGAATGTTTAAAACTGCAACACTGCTTCTCGAGAAATATTAAACTATTTCAATGCTTTAGCTATTATAAGAATATTACTAATAAAGTAAATCAAACTACGGATTCTTAGAATCATATTAACCCCAAGAAATTCAGAGAAATATATATTAAAAAAAAACTAACAACAACAAACAAACAGGAAATCCAGGGAGCAACAACATCTAAACAAGAAAACTTCTGAGTCATCTTCTATTTTTTTTTTTTTTTTAATGTAGAATTCAACAAAATATTTATGGCTTTTTTTAAAAACATCCAGATTTTTTAATTTTTATTATTATTTCTGCCTACTATAATATCACCGACTCCATTTGGTTTGCAATTTTTTAAAGAAAAAAATGTAAAGTAATTCATTGTGCTACCTGCACATGTAGGTTTAGTTCATCCTTCTTCAGGTTGTTCTAGCCAGTAGCAGCGGTTTGAAATCTGGATATGTCCTTATATTTGTGTTACTTTTCATAAGTCTGCTAATAAAATGTATTGGTTCTAAAGGGAAAAAAAAAAAAAAGTTATTATGTGCATTTGCACATCATTCTGTATTCTGATATAACTACTCAGTAATTAATAACTGTGCTAAATCAGCATTTTTGAGTTATTTGTTACATAGATCATGCTTAAATAATATTTTATGACTAATCTATCTAACTAGAGAGCAATGGGGCCTATTCATAAATTTTTGCTTGGTATATAAAAACATGTAAAACAACATAGATTTTCAGTTCTAGTGTACTGGGAAGTGTCTATTCAGCCAGGTGACCATATAAAGTTCATATGATGTTGGAGATTTCATTTTCCTGGTGCTATCAAGAGAAGCTATTAAAAAAAGCACTTAATAAAGTTTTGATATCTGTAATTTTGAAACAAAAAAAACCCCCACCACTTTAAAGGTTGGGATGCTCTTGAAATAATAAAGTGGTCTTTGTCAGATTCCACTTGCAATTTTTATCTTTTCATGGTTATGGATAACTTGGAATAAAAAGCTAAAGAAGAAAAAAGTTAACTGTTGGAGTATTGTTGGTAGTACAGTAACTTTGGCTGCTCTGGTAATAAATGACATAAGGGGTTATGACAATCCTTCAGTGGAGAACGTAAGGTGTTGTTTAATTTTGATCCTTTATTTTCAATTTACTTTGGTATAAATTATTATTAACATAAAAACACTAAACCAAATATCGTCTTTGACTTAAAAGAATAAGGGGAATTATAGCTTAAGAGCAGTATTTTATGACTTTTCAAATTCTCAAATCAAATTGTGTCTAGGTGAGTTCAAACACTGAAGCATGTCTATCATAATGTAATGACGTTTAATATTCAAGATTTTATTAAAGATGCTTTTCCAGTTCACACTTCAGTGAATAATATTATAAATATCTGGTTGATTTTTTTTTATACTGGATTCCAGATATCCTTTGCTGCTTTATGATGTGATAATCTATATTTTAAGAAATCTTGAATATGTTAAAAAAAAAATAAAAATCTGGTGTCTTCAGCATGAAGAATGAATCTAAACATGAAACCTCCACTGTTTAAAAAGACAGAGGAATTAAGCTAGGATTAACTGTTAGACATCTTAGACATCAATTAGACCATCAATGTATTGTGTTTATTTTCAATGTTTGAAGTAATTGTGGAAAGCTTTGGATTTTGACAGATATTTTGCCTTGTAATGTATTTCCAGAGATACCTTTTGGGGTCTAGTAGAGTCTTTTTTTAATCTTTTCTTGATTTGTCTTTTGAAAACTCAAGACTTTTTTTTTTTTTTTTTTTTTCTTTTTCTTCTTGGTTGTTTGCATTTCTTTTGTGGATTTTGTTTTGTGTTTTGGCTTTTTGTTTTGTTGTTGAGGGTACAACAGAAACTTATGGAAATAGGGCAGAAGTAAAGTCAAATTGCTAACACCTTTTTGATTAAATACAAACCTGCTTGGTGATTTTTCAAAACTTGTGTTTTGCATGTTCATGTTTAGAATACTTGAATGAATTTTTCTGGAAATGAAAGCAAAGGGTACTGTTGGAAAATGTGTTCATAATAATGATGTAAAGAAAATACTTCTCTGTCAAAATCAAAACTTTTTTTTAATAAAGAAAGGTCAGCTTTGATTAGTTTTTTCTATTGAAAAATATTAAAAGATAAAAAAGGGACATAGTAGGTACAGAAATAGAACACTTTACTGAGAAAAACAATTTTTATTTTTCACAAACTTTTCATCTTTTGAATTGAGACAGTAAGTGGTTTTATCGTCACCATTTTATTTGTGTTAAAGATCTGTTTTCCTTCCACCTGTATTCATAAACAACTTTATGAAAAAACTTTTCCCAGTAATGTACTTAAAAAAAAAAAAAATCATAAAATTATTAAAATTTGGAGTTCTTCTGAAAAAGTTTCCCAATACCAAGGAAAAGAAAACCAACCCCAAAGCACTTAGAATTTAAACAAGAACAGCAAGGCACTATGAAGGGACATAGGCACAATAACTATTAATTTTAGTTTTAATGTAAGACTATATCCTAACATCAGAACAAAAATATGTTGATCCTGGTTCAGCATCTCTAATCAACGGGGACGAAGAGATTCCTGCTCTCTACAAATTGTTATTCCCCTTTAATATTATTTTTCTTATTGTTCTTTTTGACACAAGAAGAATGTCAGATATCTTTACACCAGTTAGAAATACCGTTCAGTGTCTGATACAAAGAAAAGCTAAGAAAATGTGAGGTCTGAAGATTCTGGACTGGCACCAGCTCTGCACACCAACAAGTAGCTCATTTTTAGCATGCTGGACAAAGCACTTCTTTCATGAACAAGCAGTCTGTTAAGCCCTCCCCCGCTTTCCTAGCTCAAAATCCCCTAACACATCATTTTCTTTGGCTGTTCAATGCAGTGCTATGTCATGATGGATACTGGGAAACCATAATCAGCTTCTTTCATTATAACTTGTTGTCTGTTAGCAATGTGAGGCACCATAACTTTAAAGATTATTTTGACAAATGGCTGGGAAAAATGCTTAACTTTTGCCTCACCATTCCTCTAAATGATAAATAGAATACGAAGGCAGTGCAAAACTCTAAAACCTCACAATTACTCACAAATCTCAAAGTAATTACGAAATTTTGGGATCCATTGTCCCATGGAGGTGAAAAGAATTTAAAAAACTGTGACTGGAAAACTGACAGAATTGAACATATTTACATTTTCTCTTTGTGTTCTGGTCACTCCTGTAGTCTGAAGAGGAACCGCAACCAAAAACTGAGAATATAATCAAATGTCAACAATTTTATAGTAATAATATTGATTTTTCTTTTTTTTTCTTTTTTTTTCTTTTTTTTTTTCTTTTTTTTTTTTTTTCCCCCAAGAGCACAACAAAGATTGTGGCTCCATAGGATTTGATACTGAGCAAATACAAAAAGCACAGATTTTGCTCTCATGGGCTTACAAATGAATTTCTATTATTTCTTTTTATGTCTGCATACTCTTACAGATATTTTTTTTGCACTGAGCTGCTTATTTTTTGCTTGTATACCCAAAGAGAAAGAATTAGTCATGCAAATAGACACACTGATGGTAAGGCTACTGTTTAGCACAACCTTTACTCACTGAACTGAACTCAGAATAAGTAGGTTTCTTCCTCAAATAATATTTACTAAAGAGTAATTCTTTCTCTTCATTGTTGCAAAATCTGCAGTCTATGTGGTTATTAGGGCTGCATAAACCCTATGTGTCCCTTTCTCCAGGGGTTGTAGCCAGTAGAAATGACTGGTCTGCAGTTTCTGAGCACCTGGGATATCAAGTGAACTAAAAACGTTTCATGCCCGTTGTTCCACAGGGGAGGTTATTGCATAGTGACGTGATCAGTTAATGTCAGTCATATTCTCTCACAGATTGGGTCAGCAGGACAGGTATATCTCACATATAAAAAATACAAATACGAAAAAGAAACTTAATATTTTACTGTGTGTAAATAAGATAAAGGAACTTAAACAACAGTATAAAGCTAAATACTCAAAAGCTAAGCAATATCAGATTAGTATTTCCTGCACAACTTTAATTTCAGCTGTCTGACATTTGTGTTATGACACCGACTATAATTATATAACCATTTAATTTTTCTTTTTTCCTTGAGACAATTCTGACCAATGTGCAAAGCATAGAGTATATGCACAAAATCACTAGCTAGCTAGCCAGTTATTTTTTAGCTTTATCTTTCAGTGCTTCATTCATATCTTATGTACAGGACACCATTTCAACTGTACACTGAATTCAGAATTACTAGCTTCCTCTGGGGCATTTTTGTGGTATACTCATCACTGTGATATCTGAGTAGCTCACAAATGTTATTTTGCATACATAACATCACTTTGAGGGAGGATAATACTATTATACCCATCTGAGATACAAGCAACTTAATATTAGAATATTCAAATGTCCATTAACTCTGGATGATGCCACTTGATATGTCTACAGTCCAAATTTTCAGCATATTTAGCAGTTCATAACATTTTATCTGTTCAAATAGCAGCTGTAGCAGACCTCCTGTGTTGTTCACTCTTCTGTTCTGCTCTTTCTGTCCTTCTCCTTTTACTCCTATTTTAACACTGTCAGCATCTCTCTTTCTTGGCTCCTTGCACTTGAGCTTGTCCTTTTCTCCTTCCCACCCACACTTTGCAGCTTGCTTTGTAGTAAGAAGGTGCCGTACATGTTATCAAAATGATTTTTGGCTAGAGAAAAAGCATCAGTGAAGTTTTGCTGAGCTCCATGACAAACTGCCCTGCCCATGCCTATTACAGAGACATAATAGACTCTGCAGTCTGCCCCAAGGATGAGTAAACAGTGACAGCTTTAACACTGTACAGCAGCTGGCCATGGGCAGCATCTAAACCCCAGCTGGTATCCAAGTGGCCTTTGCAGACTCCTTATCAGTTTCAGTTCAAAGTATTGAAAAATTGTGAAGGCTGTGTTGCAACCCATCAAATGATATTTATGAGGAGTGAGACCAAGCTATCTGGGGCATGATTGGGGTGAACCACATGATGTGTGAGAGGTTTTGAAAATAAGACTTCCTGAAATAATGTTACAAGATTGACCATGTTGAAATGGACCAAATGTATGGACTCAAATATATTTTTTACAGTATGGGTGTATTTTTCTAGTTTGATCAGAATATATAAGAGGAGCGAGCACTGAAAGCTCAGAGAATCATCTGTCCATTTCAAATACATAGATTCCAGTTCTTTTACTAGAAAAAAAGTATCAGACACCTTCCTGCACATATCACCTTACTTCAGTGCATCAAATCCATTAATTAATCACTTGACATCTTTGATCAGTTGCATATGAGATTTTCTCAGCAAGAACACAAAGGCATTCTAGAAAGAGTCTGAATTGTTTCTATTTGAACATTAAGGAAAACAAACAACAAGATTAAAGCTCAATGACTCTGATCCACTTTAAAAAGCATTTGTAGCAGAAAATGTTAGGCAGCCATATATCTATTCACAAAATATCAAACTCTGTTTTATAGTAGATTATGCTTAGTTTTTGTTTTATTTGCAGTTTTTCAGAAATCAGAATAGTGACGAGTAGCACCTTTTTTGAACAGATATAAATACTTAAATCTTTCTTAGGATATGGTTCTTGATTTAATAATACTGACAAGGATCTATATATTTTTATTCATACAAATAACATTTTTATTTATTATTATTATTAATAACTAAAATGTAGATTATAAATTAATTACTTCAGATCAGGGCTCAGAAAGTAAAATTATTTATTATACTGAAAAGACAACCAGCTACCAGCATATTCCATTTTACATCTAGTTTAATTAGGTTATTATTTCCTTCTATGTGTATTTCAACCTTAAAACAAGAGGTGGATTGACTAATGGGTGAAAATAAGGAGATTTTACAAATAAAGTATTGGAAGCTCAGAGGTTTATTTAAAAAAAAAAAAAAAAAAAAAAAGAAAAAAAAAAAAGAAAAAAAAGAAAAAAAGATAAACCAGAAACTTTCGTACAAATAGAAAGTGATGTTACAGTTTACTAGAATGGTAAAGGCAGACAATGTATTGTTTTACTGCTTTCCCTTCCCTTCCCTTCCCTTCCCTTCCCTTCCCTTCCCTTCCCTTCCCTTCCCTTCCCTTCCCTTCCCTTCCCTTCCCTTCCCTTCCCTTCCCTTCCTTTCCCTTCCCTTCCCTTCCCTTCCCTTCCCTTCCCTTCCCTTCCCTTCCCTTCCCTTCCCTTCCCTTCCCTTCCCTTCCCTTCGCTACAATTATTAATTACGGACTATTTTTCACCTTTGAATTTTTTCCAATATATATCATTAATTGTGTGGCGGGTAAACTGAGATGCTTTCAATAGTACTGGGTGAATGGAAGTTATTTGAAATGGACATATATGGGTAAAACTGCATACTTACAATGCTGAATATGTAAGTAAAGAAGTCATGGATTTTATTTTGGAATTAAAAAGGATTAAAATTTGGTTTTCGAAAATTAATCTTATTAATTTTAGACCTTTTCTAGAGCTGCCTAATTCTTGATGAAATTTCAGAGGTCTGGAGACAGACCTGGAGCGTTTGAAATTGTTGTAATTATTTGTGTACATTGAAATTAACATAGCCTTGTTTTCAATGAGTCAAGCACCATTCAACCTTTCTAAATCAATTTAAAAATGGAGAAAGGAAACCAACTGGAAAAAAATAAACCCTCATAAAATATACAGAGAAGAAAATTGACATAAAAGGCTGATGGAAGCAGAACCATTCTCTTTGGAAGACCTGAAGTGTAAATAAAGGTATTGTTCTTCTCAACATAAATTGTAATCATGAAATATGGATGTTAGCAATATTACACTGTGGAACATGCTATGATGAAGATCAGTTTACATTCTTCAGATGATTTTCAGTGGTCATTAAAATCAAATAGATGTCTGTATATCTGCACATCATCACATGATACATCCATATTTATGTTCTTTGCTGTATATTTTCTAATAAATATAAATTACAAAACTAACAAAGTAAAAAAAAAAATATGAGTGTGCATTACTGACGACTTCAGTAGCTTTGGCAATAAGACCATTTTTAATATTTGTCTATGGATTTCAGAAGGCATTTTTTGTTTTTTAGGGCAGCAAATTTTAGGCAGTGTTTTCAATATATATCTAAATGTCATTGCTTGTAAGTTTTGGTAATAGTTCTGACTCAACAAACAAAGCTTTTCTTCTTCTGTACAAGTATTTCTTGCATATGCATGTTTGTATTTGAATTTAATAATATCAGTCCTTTATATATCAGATATATACTGGACAGATCTGCTGATTATGCAGATTATTTTAAAGCTATGTTGGCAGAAAAATAAAAGACTGCTCATTAACACATTTTCGTGACTATGTAAAGATACTATCAAATAGCAAAAAAAGGACTTATGAGACCAAAAAAACCCAAAAACAAACCAACAAACAAACAAACAAACAAACAAAACCCCCAAACAAATAAACTATGGAGAAAAAGTGTTTCCAAAGAGTTATAGTGCAAAATACTTTTAAAGAAGGAAAAAAGAGAACAAATATTTATGTATTCTTATTCCTGGCCAGACTTGGTATATCTCACTTTATTTGGCATATTTACCGTTTGACAAGTCTATTTATTTGTCATATTTTAACTTACTCATTTTCAGAATCTCTGCTCTAACTATTTACTATGAGAATTTCTGTATAATTTGCAATTCCTGAAAATCAGATTTTAAAGCAGAGTTCAATTTGGATTTTGGAAGAATAATTTTCCTTAATACAAGTTTTATAATGCACCCAACAGACATTGTTCCAATAGACTTCACATCTAATTTTATTTTAGTAAGTGAGAAACAAACAAACAAACAAACAAACAAACAAACAAACAACACTCCAAAGATTGTTGGGTTCTATTTGTGCTCTACTTAGTTTCCACTTGGATGAAAGACTTCTTGGCCCAGGTCACAAAGACAAATTTGTGATCTGGAAAAGAGTTAACAATATTAGCAAATAGAAGGTAGAAGAGATGGCAATGGTGTGCATGCCAAAACATAGGTTTCACCTTCTTCTATTGTATTTCACTGAATCTACTGGTATGAATGTTCATTTGTTTGTGCACTTTTGTCATTAAACACATTGCATTGCATTATACACAAATTAAGCAATGTCAATTATTTGAAAAGGCTAGATATATTTTTTAATTCTAAACTAAGTTAAATAGAAGGTATTGCAGCTCATGCTGTCCAACTATTTTGTGTTTTGTTCTCCTTTGTGCTGATCAGTAAAGTTTTCCATTTAATATGTTATATAAAATGCATATTCTTTTTGACCATTTCTCAAAGTGTTTATTAATATTTCTTAATCTCTCCACAATATGTCTGTGATATAACCTCAACTTTTTTCTTTATTTTTGCATGTCTTCTTGTAAGTCAACTTTTCTTCTATGTCAGTTTGTATAATAAGCTGGGTAGAGTGCTGTAAGTTTACACTGAAAGGCTGGTTCATTTTATCTTTCTTGGAAGGAACAAACATAATCAACAGCAAACAAATTTGACAGTAACTGAAGCATCTCCTTGGCAGAATTAAATTGCAAGCCATTTTTCTGAATTATATTTTGAATTGTATGTACTCAAAATTTCAACAGGATACCCACAGCCTTTGAAGGTAACCAAATGTCTTTTTTTTTTTTTTCCTGAGAGGATTATCTTAAAAGTGGTATCAATAGTTGAAACTAATGGAATAGGAAACTCACCATTTTCAGTTTTATGGTGTTCGTATCACTTTTATGTTTGATTTACACCCCTGTTATTAGGAAATTCCAGATGAGCAGGTTAAAAAGTGTTAGACTCTGTTCAGGAAAAATAATTGAGGTCCTAATCCAAGCTGTGAGAACCACAAAGGCTGCTTTCAAGTTCATGCTAGCAATTCCCACTTGAATCAAGTGAAGGTTCACGTTGACACAAAAGCACACTCGACATTGTATGCTGAGAGCCTTAGAGGACATAAATGTGAGTGTATTTCACTGAAATAGAATTATAAAAGTTTTACTTGTCAAATTTACAGAACAGATATGGACTGTGTAAACTATTTGCCCAGTCATAATTTTATGGCACAGCTCTGTGTCAAGAACTTAAGAACAGTAAATTAAAACAAAATAATTATTTTTAATATTTGACCGATATTTTTAACAAAGGATTTTTTTTTTTTTTTTTCAGAATTTAGGGAGGGATAACATACAGAAAACCATTAATTTTCAAAGATTGTTCCTGTTCTCTAGGTTCACTTCAATATTCTACTTGAAAATGTAAATACTAAAGAAAGTGCAGTGATAGTATAAGAAAACATTTTTGAGCTCTTTCATTCTTACTTAGTGTGTGGTATCCTCATGTGACAGGTGTGTTGACTTTAGCTCCCAAGAGTAGAATCTGGACTTTCATGCACTCACAGAAATTATACCTCCTTGAGAAGCAGCTGTGACTCCTTGGCAGTTCAATCCATCTCTCTTCTATTTCTTTCATCTGCAGCTTGTGAACATAGTGAAAATTCAGTGAAATAAACAACCTTTTAAAAACAGAATATTGCTTCATAAATGCAGAAGAAACCAAACACAAGAAAAGATATTTCAGTAGAACATTCGAAGTTCCACAGGCTTTATGCTTCAGAGCTCAGAAATCTCATATTTAGAACAGGACATTCAGTCACTTTTTCCATTGTGGTGATTCATTCCCAGGTTGAGGATTCAAAGGCCCCCAAAATTCAAAAATCATCATTTCAGTAGTCCTACTTGACTTCTCATCTTTCTTCTACAACTCCATTGAAGCTGAAGTAAGCATGATTATTAGGTTGACATGGTTATTATTCTTCTGACCATCTGTAAAGATTCCTTATTTTCTTCTTCCTTGTGTACATACAAGGCACACCTATAGCTTCTTCAAATAATTTCAGTCTGGAGTGCACTGAGAGGCTCTAACTCAACTGGCTGGCATATAATGATCTTTCTCTATATGTCTTTTGTCATCTCAGGCGTCTGGCTACTGGTATTGAAGGGCAGCTCTGGCAGGGTACAGTTATGTCACCTTGTGTGAGACTTCTATAAATATAGCAAAGTTGCAAGAAAGATCGATGAGAAGTGAAAACTGATAAATTGTGGAAGACTTGTCAGGTTACTTTCCCTGGGTCTTCATCTATGCATGTTGTTCCTATTGGCCTGGGACCCATATTTAGGCTCAGTCCTTGCCTGAGCTGTCATCACTATGCAGTGCTGTGTTCTGTTTCTTGCTAAGCCTAAACTTGCATGATTGACTTGACCTCCTAGCTCAGCCAGCTTGGTCACTGAAGACTTAGAGATCAACAGGCACTGATCTCATCTCCGTCATTTTCCCCAGCCCAGCCCTGCTCTTCTAGTGGGGCACCATGGGGCTTTGCCACTCAGTGAGTTGTTGCTTCTCACCTTGGGCTTCCCTTGCCTCTAAAGGCAGCCCAGCCTCACTGTTCCCTGGCAGACAATACTCAAAAAATCTTCTCAAGTTTTCTTCAAAGAGCTGAAATTGCTAACATGCCATGTCTATGAGTAATAAACTGGAATTCAATCAAACTATATTGTCTAATAAGCTAAAGTCCTAAGATATTTAGTCACCTTTTGGAAATACTTGATGACCACTGATACAATGAGGTTTAATTAAAGCCACATTGATTTTTACAGTATCTTTAGTTTGATCATACTGATATCTTTTTTAATCCAGTTAACTTAATTCTTCATTGCTAAGCTTTAAAAGCCTGAAACTTCCAGCAAGAAGAGTTGACTCCTTGTGATTTTGTTAATAGGTAGTATGGCCATTATCTGCTGATGAAATAAATGTCTGCTTATGTAGTTAAGATATCAATGACTTTTATATCTATAGAAGGATGCACCTTTTCAGAGTGAAAACAATCTAGAATGATGCATATATATTTATAAATTCTATTTGTTGTGCAGTGGTTTTTAATAAATATCTTTTAGTTCATGAAAGCAACATATCCTATACATTTTCAGTGGTCATTAAATTCAAATAAATGTCTGTATGTCTGCACATCATCACCTGGTACATCCATATTTATGTTATTTGCTGTATATTTTCTAATAAATATAAATTACAAGACCAACAAAGTAAAATCAGTCCTTTATATATTCAGATATATACTGCACAGATCTACTAATTATGCAGATTATTTTAAAACTATGTTGACAGAAAAATAGAGGACTGCTTATTAACACATTTTCACAACTATCAACTAGGACTGAACAATCAAATAAGAAAAAAGGACTTATGAGACCAAAAACCAACCAAACAAACAAGAAGTATTTAACTATGGAGAAAAAATGTTTTGAAAGAGTTATAGTGCAAAACACTTCTGTATGTTTTCTGAATATTCAAGTTGTGATAATTTTATAGGCAAAAAATATCTTTTTTTTTAGACTCATGGGTGTGTAGAACAATTCAAGTAAGGAGGTACCTCGGGAGGTCTTCAGTCTCTTTAGCCAACCTGCTCCACTGCTCAGCTTAACTCATGGGGAAAGTGGGTTTTCATTATATGCAGTATAAATTTCAGCTTTTTCAATTTATGTCCACTGTTCCTCGTGAGGCCACCGTGTACCACTGTGAAAAGCCTGGCTTTGCCCCCTTAACCTCCCTGTAGACAGCACGGAGCTGCTGTTAGATCAGTCTTCAGACTTCCCCATGGTGAACAAGACCCAGTCATTCAGTCTCTGCTCACGGGCTGAGAGCTGCAGCCACAACCATCATTGGTTGAATCCATCTCAGTTCCTTGATGTATTTTTTCCCATATTGCAGGACCCAAGATGGGATGTAACATCTAGCTATGGTCTAATGGATGCTGAGAAAAGAGCAAATATCCCTTGCTTTGACCAACTGCCTGTCCTCCTGCTAACACAGCCTTAGATGCTGTTGTCTGTTCTATCTGGATATACTGATTGCTGTACTCCAGGGCCCTTAGGGCTTTTTCCCCAGATCTGCTCCCCATCCCATCAGTCCCTAGACTCTATCACTGCCAGAGAGTCTTTCTTCCTGGTAGCAGGATTTTGTATTTCTACTAGTTGAATTTCAGGAATTATCCCATACCTCTAGCCTGTTTGGGTCCCTCTAGATGGCCACCCTACTCTCCACTGTATTAACCTCATAACCTTTTATGAGGACATAACAAGGTGGATAGAGGATAGCAAAGCAGTGAATGTGGTCTACCTTGGCTTCAGTAAAGCATTTGACACAGTCTCCCACAGCATCCTTGCTGCTAAACTGGGGAAGTGTGGTCTGGACGATCAGGTAGTGAGTTGAACTGTGAACTGGCTGAAGGAAAGAAGACAAAGAGTCGTGGTCAACGAGGCAGAGTCTATCTGGAGGCCTGTATCTAGAGGAGTGCCTCAAGGGTCGGTACTGGGTCCAGTATTATTCAATATATTCATCAATGACTTGGATGAGGGAATAGAATGTACTATCAGCAAGTTTACTGATGACACCAACATGGGAGGAGTGGCTGACACACCAGGAGGCTGTGCTGCCATACAGCGAGACCTAGACAGGCTGAAGAGCTGGGCAGGGAAAAATCTAATGAAATATAACAAGGGCAAGTGTAGAGTCTTGCATCTGGGCAAGAACAACCCCAGCTTCTATTATAAATTGGAGAATGACCTATTAGAGTGCAGCGTAGGGGAAAGGGACCTGGGGGTCCTGGTGGACAGCAGGATGACCATGAGCAAGCATTGTGCCCTTGTGGCCAGGAAAGCCAATGGCATCCTGAGGTGTACTACAAGGGGGCTGGTTAGTAGGTCGAGAGAGGTTCTCCTTCACCTCTACTCTGCCCTGGTGAGACCCCATCTGGAATATTGCGTCCAGTTCTGGGCCCCTCAGTTCAAGAAGGACAGGAAACTGCTGGAGAAAGTCCAGCGCAGAGCCACAAAGATGATGAGGGGACTGTAGCATCTCCCTTATGAGGAAAGGCTGAAGGAGCTGGGTCTGTTTAGCTTGGAGAAGAGGAGACTGAGGGGTGACCTTATTAATGTTTATAAATATATAAAGGGTGAGTGCCACGAGGCACTTCTCGGTGCCAGGCTCTTCTCGGTGACAAGCAATGATAGGACAAGGGGCAATGGGTGCAAACTGTAGCACAGGAGGTTCCACTTAAATATGAGAAGAAACCTCTTCTCAGTGAGGGTAACAGAGCTCTGGAACAGGGTCCTCAGGGAGGCTGTGGAGTCTCCTTCTCTGGAGACATTCAAAACTCGCCTGGATGCCTTCCTGTGTAACATCACCTAGGTGTTCCTACTCCAGCAAGGGGATTGGACTGGATGATCTTTTGAGGTCCCTTCCAATCCCTAACATACTGTGATTCTGTGATTCTGTGATTCTGTGATTCTGTGATTCTGTGAACTGGTCTACCCAGTTTGGTGCCATGTGCAGGTTTGATGAGAGTTCATACTGAGGGAAAAGAACTGAATAACTCAGCTTCATCTTTCTCTTCTGTCAACATCACCTGCTCCATTGACAGCACATTTTCTTTGTCCAGACATCTAGCCCTTGTTACTAATGTAACCACTGACAATCTTTTTTGACTTTGACCTCACTTGTAAGTGATATCTCAAGTTGAGCTTTGGCTTTTCTATCTCCCCAAGCAACATTTCTAAATTCCTGCTTTATAGCCTGTCTCTGCTTTCACTTTCTATGTCCTTTTGTCCTTTTCCTTTTTTTTTTTTTTTTGCACTGATGCTTATTCATGTGAAAGGTATTCCCCTGATATGTGTATTTTAATTTCCTGAAGGCTGATATGGACCATTCTTGTTCTTGAAGGATGCTGTCCCTGAAGACTTGCCAGTCTCCTTATGGCTGCCTCCAATGGAATCCTGCTTGCTAATTTCCTGTAGAAGTCAAAGCCTTTTTTCCTAAACTCCAGAAATGTTAATACTTGCTAATTTATGTACAGCAATGGGTGATGTTGCACAGAGATCTTACTGTTAATTTTCACAATATAAATTTTATATATTTTCATTAGAATCCATAAAGTCACCATTAATCTTTGCATTTTACCTGATACCAGTGAATAAATTGGTGTATTCATAATGATTTTGGGCACTGTTATAACACAGTTATTATTTATCTAGCCCCAACAAACCTCTCAGATTTTGAATCCCAAGGTTTTAGAGTTCTTCCTAAACACCTCAAAAGATATAATTATTATTGGAAATGAGCTATAATAATTGAAGGAATTTAATTAAGGTCTTGCTATATTAGCAGTTATATTGACTTTTAAAAGTTCAAAATTCAATTTTCAGGTTAAGTAAATAATTTAGGTATTTTCTAAACTGCTTCTGGTCTTCCTTTTTGTTTTACTATCCGACTGTATGCAGATTTTTCAGTTGTTATTTGGAAGAAATATTCAGAAGTTGGTGGAAGAGGCATTGGATTGAACTTTAGTCACTTATTTTTTCTTTCTTTTAATAGTTAAAAAAAAAAAAAAAAAAAAAAAAAAAGATTTCCAGAGATGCAATGTGATCTATAGGACTTGTCTAAGTGCTGTGCTGTAAATCACATGCAGCACTGAGAACACGTCATTACAACTTCAAGGTCAAAACCAAATCAAATCTTGCTGTTGTTGGATGCTAGGATCAAAGAAACTTTACAGACTCACTTATGTGTAAAATATCCTCAGTAATACACAAGGAAAGAAAACTGAAGATGCTGTTGATGAAGGGAAAAACAGCACAAGCAAATTGTCTCTTATGTTTTGGTGGTCTGTATATCTTAATTAAAAAAAAAAATAATAATAAAAAAAAAAATCTTCCAGCTATTCAAAGTTATTTTGAAAGAGTATCCTAACAAAAAAAAAAAAGCAACAAAGTAGAGGCAGTATATTAATACAAAGGCTACCTTGACATTTTCTTCCTATGAGAATGAAGGAAATGTACCTATGTTTATGTACATTTTTGCATTACATAGTTATTAGACTTCTTAAAAATTGCAAGAAGCAGAATCCAGATCTTCTTATCAATTAGGAATAAAGATAAGTTTAATTTTTCTTCTATCCTGTTGTTTTTCAAGTGCTGCCAGTATCTAGTTTCAATGGTAAACACCATTTCTTAAATGTCTTCTAGGCATGTCTTTCAAACATATATCCATTCTCTTTGTTTTCCTGTATCCAAAGTTCTATCTTCAAACCTTTTCAAAAACAATAACTTTCAAGTATATATTAGATTTAGTTTAATTTCTCATACTTACCTGTAAGAGGTGAAACAGAATCTTGATAAGCTGTTTTGTTAAGCCTGGAGAGGAAAGTCATCTTCATTTGATCTAGCATATAGATAGAAAGCATGATTCGGAAAACAAACCAACAAACATACACAAAACAAAATAACAAAAAAGCAAAAACAAAACAAAAAAAAAACCCACTCAGTTTGCATATTTTGTATCTTGACTTCCTATTTTACTTCTGTATAACTAGACTGCATTATTCAGTTAGCAAAAGATACATTGCATTCAGTAGTAAAACCTGAGGAAAAAATAGTAATTTCTAATATTGGGAAAAATTAAACAGTCTTTAGAAAAGTTATTCAGTACTTCATACTTAAAGAACATTTTCTCATCCTTATGCAAATTTTTTAGTATCTGTATGATTCAGCAAATGATCTCCTTTGTTGTTAAAGGTGTAGGCCAATTATGGCTAATCAACTATGATTGCAAGATCATAGCAAAAGTTTTGGCAGTTTGGCTGTAGGCATTTTCATGTAAAATTATTATTCTTCATCTACACTCTTAATTTAATAAGCATTGCTAACAAATGGAAGATCTGGAGCTCATCAGGAGCTATTTTACTTGCTAGAGAAAAAGAGCATTACACCAAACTGAGCAGAGAATTTCTTCAAAGTGTGAGCAAGCACTTCAAGGACACTTTTTCCCTTTTTATTTTTCCTTTTTTTTTTTTTTTTTTAATTTATTTGCCCAAGGCTGTAGTCATCACTGATAAAAAGATCTAAAAATCATTTGATCTGTAAAGTTGTGCCATGCTGGTAATTCTTATTTGCACTCTCTTCTTTCTTGTTTTGGAACATTTGGCATAGCTAATCAGTGTGATTGATTGATACATGGTTAAAAGCATTAAGGAGAGGAAGGTAGCTGAAAATAATGTCTGCATGCTAAAATTTTCTTAAACTGACTTATATCCAGCCTCTTAGCACAGACTGCATAGATGCAAGATCAATATTTTAATAACAGTATTTAATAATTTGTGATGATGTAATGCATGATGGGAAGAAGCCATTTCCTGATATCTGATGGCTGGATGTAATAGTTTAGGGCCTGAGATAAAGAATCATAGAATGATGATAGAGAATTAAGCAGCACTTTATTTACAAAGTTCTATTAAGCTCATAATATTAAAAAGATATGTGTAGTAATAATAGTTCTACTTTGACACTAGATTTATCTGACTATTTTTCTTCAATAAAAGAATCTTTCATGCAAGTAAAGGAAGAGGTATCACATTGACTGTGTGGCTGTTCAGCATGTGGAACTCAGATTCTTACTAGACAGAACCTCAAATGAGATAAATCTCCAAGGTTTCAACTGGCATGTTTATATACCTGCAGTGCTTTCTGTTTTTAGCTTCTGTTGACAGCTTTACAGATCTGTTTTCTCTGGAGGGTCTTTTTTTTTTTCCAAGTTTTTAACTCCAACTTTTAGAATCTTGTTTTTAAGGCTCATTCCATGGCTATTACCTAGTAAAGAGAAAAATTAGAAAACAAAACCAAAAACACTGCATGGAAGAAGCAGAAATAGGATTGAACTCATGTAGGTTTAGCTACTAAAATATTTTTAGTGTGATTAATCAGACTTTAGATGACTACAAAATAGATGTCTGGAGATGGCAGTCACAGTAGGATGATTTCCTTTATAGACAAGGACAAGAAAAATAAAAAGGCACTTTCACATTATGGTTCATTTAGCTTGGTTTAGATATCTAGTTCAGAATAAGAATCATGCCCTTGACTTCTCTAACTATATTGACTACACCTTTATGGACTTTATAGGTAGCCAAGGGTGAAAAGTTCAAACATAGATTTAGTTGTCAAAATCCACATAGTTAAATTTATATTATCATTTTTAACCTGCAGGAAAGATGAAGAAAGAAAATAGTAAGAAATATTCCCATATGCCCTGTCCTATTAAAAACATTTCTCCAAATAGGATAATTATATTCTCTTTATTTATACAAAAATACATACAAGAAATATATACAAAAATATATATAAGAATATAATAATAGACATCAAAAAAATTAGCTTTGCAACAAGAGGTTTGAAGTTATGGGTCTTTCCTTGTTAATTTTCTAATTGCACAACCTGGCTGTCATTATAAGAGAGTTCAGATAATGGCATGATGAGTCAGAAGTAAAAGAGAGATGGCTAATAGAGGCATTGAGTATGTTTTTAGTCATAGCCTTGTGTTTTATTGGTACTCCACGTTGCTTCTTTTCACTGGCAAGTCATAGCTTGGCAGTCTCACCCTCAGATATGAAGGAACTCTTTGAACACCCGCATGACATTGTAAGGATGGTATTATGTTATGATGTTTATGTGATAACTCAATCATTTGCTCATCAACAAGGTAGGACATAATTTTTTCTCATTTTTGCAGTTTTTTTCTGTGGAAAAGAGCTGAGGGGCAGTGGCATGATAGAAGTGTGGGGAAGAAGAAACAGATTAGGAGATGTGTGTTTGACTCAGAAGCCTCATGTTGAAGAAAGGGTTAGGATGAATTCTCTGTTTCTAGGATTATAAAAGTATTTCTTGATTAAATATAAAAACATTCCTTTCATCAAGGACTGTGACTTCATCTCCCAATGACAGATCTAACTACAATGTTGCTTCATTACTGCTGATTTGAAATCAAGACAACAGCTCAACATCGAAATGATTTTGAGACAGATTAATTGTACCTTAGGCCAAAATACTGCTTCACATGATGCAGACAACATTTAGTATAGTTTCTTGATTCCATCTGAACTGAGGTCTGAACTATGTCTCTGATGTTTTTAGTACTTCAATAGAAGGCACAAGCCAAGAAAGTTTGATTCCAATCCTCAAACTAAGAGGCTTGCTGGACCCTGCTGACATTTATTTCCTGACTCTATCTGAAACCTAAACTACTTTCTCTATCTGCATTTTCAGTACAGGTCACCTTTAAGGATGATGATACAAGTATGTTTTTAAGTAGCTCATACTTGTTCATTTGTCATGATGATTCACATACTTCAAAGCTAGCCACATGGTTGAACTGAAACCCAGGAGACAAAGAAGTTTCCATAGCATTTTCAATTGTTAAAGCAATGGTTTCACAGTATCCAGGTTTTTCTTTGCCTATTTATGTCTTCAGAGAAAGGAGGAATTTTCTAAATGTTTCAGCAAAATTTGAAGGAATAAAAAAAAAAAAAAAGAAAGACCTAATCTGATACAATCTCTGGGTATTTATGTGGCAACAGAATATCTGTAATAATTATTACAATAGTTACTAATACTTACTATAATAAAAGAAACAGTATTTTGATTTTAATTTTGTTTTAAAAACCTCCTTGTTCCACAAAAACCTCTTTTTGTTTATTTTAAGAATATTCACAATTTTAAAAAGATAAGGCAGTATAATAGACTATATTGTCTCATGCATAGAAGTGCAAGATATTTTGTAGAAATGGCACTGTTCTTTGCAAATGGAAAGAGATCACCTCTTTAACAAAGACCAGTTGGAAGATCTGGGCTGCATTTTAGCTGTCTGTAGAATATACATCAGACCATCATATACACTCTTGTTCTTCACTGCTTCACCACTCAATACCTGTTTACATTTACAACATTTGGTTTTCATTCTGAATCTGAAGGATTAAGGGGGAAGAGGACAGGGGGAAAGCAGTACAAAATGGAGCATGTTATCAATAGCCTGCTAGACATATGTCTGGATGCCATTTAAGTCACATCATTGTAATCACAAAGATACGTGCAGGATACACACAGCTCTCAAGGGACTAAGAAAGGATATAAAAGGATATAAAGGTTGTATTACATGGTTGAAGGAGATTCTGCAGGTTCTGAGTGGAGTTTCATAGTGTCTCTTCTAGGTCTTCTCTGAAGATTTAGTATTAATATAGCTTCCAAGGAAATTTAAATAAATAAATAAATAAAAATCCACATCTACTGCACTATTACTCAACTCAAATTCTCCAAGAGGCAGTGAAAAAGCAGTCTGTCATATCTTCTTATTGTCTGTTGACCAAAGCAAAGGTACTGCTTTGTACAGGAGCTCAAGAATGTAATTCATGATGTAGAGTTATATCAGTGTCACGATGATTTGTTGCATAAAAATGCAAGTCAGTTGAAGAGTGTTGACAAAATTAAAAACAAAAAAAAAAAAAAAGAAAGAAGGAAATTAATAGCATGTTTAAAGTAGGAATGTTTTAGTCTTACAGTGCCTAGATTACTAATAATTAACTTGTCTTCAGCCAAATTCATGAAATACTCACAGAACAGAGCATTATGGCTCACTTTATGTTAACGTTATAATCAGCTATGAACAAATAATTCAAAGCAGCCCATGAAATCTTAATGGAAATCAGCTGCTGAGACAAACAAACAAACCAACCTAAATCTAACCAAACCAAACCAAAAAAAAAGGAAAAAAATATAATGAACCAAAGCCATAAGATATATGAAAACAGGTCACAGACAGAATTACACATAAACTAGATATAGAAAAAACTTCAGAAAGGAAAGGTACTTTTGGGAATTTGGGTTCTAATGCATTTTATTACCTTTAATGAAATAAAAAAAACTACCCAAGGTACATACTGGGAAACAATATCATCTCTTTTACCATTTGGCATACAACAACTGAACTACAAACAAAGTCAAGACAATGCAACAATAGCCAAATACCAGTTTATACCCATCATTCATGAACATTTCATTATCTACTTGGGACTTCCTTGTGAAAGAGTATGAGTTCAAGATTGATTTATGATTATCTTGATGGTCAGACAAAAAATTTGTGCCAGTCTCTCCAGAATTTATGTAAATACATACTCAGATAAATATTCATGTACTATAGATGGTTAGAATGAATGAGTTAAACTGATAATTTGAAAACTTGTGCTTCTGATTTGTCATCACTAACTGGAAGATTAGAAGGAAAAGACCAAAAAATATGTAACAAAATTATGTCTTCAATGCGGTTCTTTTCAGCACTCGAGAGAAAGATTATAAGTAATTTATTTTAATTTACTGGGAATAGAGTATAATCTAGAAAGCAAGTTTTAATGAGTCTCTTGGCTCACATTAGATGTGGAAAAAATGTTATTTTAAACATAATTTGTAACATTTAATTGCAAGTCCCTGTTCTGACAGATATTTAACCTTTTTTGTAATTATTAGCATTGTTCCTGAGAGGTCTATACAACCCGCAATCTCTTAATTCTTCCATTACCTTAAAGAAAAGGAATTAAAAAAATTCCAATTATTTCCTGTTAAAAGTTCTGAAATATTTTACAATAATATAATGAAGCAAAGGGGGAATACTACCTAATAATTCTGGTACATTTGAAAAAAGGATTTGTTCAAGAAAATGAACCTGTAATAAATTCTGTTTTGATAGCGTGTCATAATAATATTAGCTAAATCCCTCTTTCTTTCAGTTTCTTTCTCTCTCTTTCTCAATAGTATTTTATTTTCTATTAATTTAAAGGGAGAAAATCATATTACAATATTAATATTAATTTTAAGTATTTTTAATCTGGTAATGACCTCAGGCAGTTTCATCTGTAGGTCCTATTATCTTCCATTTAAATCCTATATCCTGAAAAATATTGATGCAAAATTTAATCTGTACATAGAAAGAGCATTTACTCAGTCAAGAAGGATACTAATAAATCTCAGCTTTTTGAGTGTGGGACCAAAGAATATCATGTTGACTTCTACTCAACGAAATCAATCTTCAAGTAGTTCCACACCATTAATTTCTGGGATACATAGTTTAATATTCAGGGATCTCAACTGTCAAGTTCAGCTGTGGATATCAACACCTTTTCTTTAAAGTAATGATACTAAAAATACTGAAAGGGCTCTGGACTTCTTACATTACATTATAATAGAAAACAAACCACAACACGATGACTTCTGTGGAATGGAAGATCAGGTCAGATGGGCTAGATCAAATAAAAATGAAAGCAGTGTTAGAAGCCCTCACTGCTCACTATTTTATCTCAGAGGCAGGTCATTCATTTCACTTTAGTCTTGCTTTCAGTACAGTAATGTTTAGTTGCTTTCTGAGTTGTGGTGAGGACCACTGGAAACTCTTTGTGTATCACCTCTGCATCTTTATAATGTGTCCTTTCTTGTTCTTGGGAATACGTACTTGTATACACACTTGGGTGTCCTCCTGCTCTGGCTCCCTCTCTCAGAGGAGGACCGTGGCTCCTCTCACTTCAAAGGACTCTGCATTGATCTCATGTTTGACAGCCAGCAGTGAGCAAATGGTTGGTCATTCTCCCTTCTGCTGAGCTTCATCATCTGACAAAATGCAACAAATGGTAAAAGAGGAAGCACAACAAATGGTAAAAGAGGAAGCACAACAAAATAAAGGTATGCTATTTGTCACCCTTAATGTGAAATAACTTGTAGGTATATCAAGCCATTTCAGAGTCTGCATTGAAATTGTCATCAGTTGAAATGTTCTCTGCCTCCTGATAACACAGTCTCTCTGCTCAAACCTGAAAGTGAGCATTATAAGCACCATTTACAGAGAACTGATTAGTATATGTGCTTTAAAGCTATCCTTAATGAAAGATAAAATCCCATCATAACAGGATATGAAGTTAGAATAGATGAATATTTTAACCTTTGTAGACTGGAAAAGCAAATGCTCTTAAAAATAGCTTTTAAAAAGTTCCATTTTTTTCAAAAAATATAAAAAGGTCACTCGTTGAGTTTCCTTGAGGAGATTAAAGCCTGATCAGAGATTAATTAAATCACAAACAAACTTGAATTACACTTTTACTTAACTGAGATATTACCCTTGCAAGTCTGTTTCACTAAGGCATCATCAGTGCCCTGTAGGCACCACCAGGCTCGACTGTCCCTATCCAAACCCCTGGGTCTCTTACCAGCTTGCCACAGCCCAGAACCTCATTTCAACTCTCCTGGGTTGTCAAGCTCTTCCTCAGCAATGCCAGCAGGGCCGGTATCCAGCTCCCCACAACCCTGTCCTGCCTGGCTATTGGCCCTGCTCTGTCATGTTCCTGCCCAACCTCAGCCCGCCCCTGTCCGTATGGAGGTGCTTGATTCCTGGGCCTGGGGCTGCCATGATGACCCCCACAGCTGCCCTGCTCCTGCCTGGGGTGGAGCGATCCGCTCTGGCTGCCAGGCCCTATCCTGACAGGCCCAGGGGAGGGCCACCTCCAGTCCCCCAGTGCTGGGGAGCTGACAGCCCTCATGGTACCTTTACACTGATAATGTGCTTGGGACACCATTCAGACAACACAGAAGAAGTCATGACTCCTTTTGAACCAAATAAGTTATAGTAACTTAGAATCATAGAATTATTTAAGTTGGAGAAGATCCTTAAAGATCATTGAGTCTAACTGCAACCTAAAACATGACTAAATCCACCACTGAACCATGACCCTAAGTGCCATTTCTACACATCTTTTAAGTACCTCCAGTGATGGTGGCTCAACCACTTCCCTGGGCAACCTGTTCCAATATAAATCTCCCCTGGTACAATCTGAGGCTATTTCCTCCCATTGTATCGCTTGTTACCTGGGAGAAGAGACTGACACCCTTCTCACTACAGCTTCCTTTCAGGTAATTGTAGAGAGTGATAAAATCTGCCCTGACCCTCCTTTTCTCCAGGCTAAACAATCCTAGTTCCCTTATCTGTTCCTCATAAGACTTGTGCTATAGACCCTTCACCAGCTTTATTACTCTTCTCCAGACATGCTCCGGCACTTCAGTGCCTTTCTTGTAGTGAGGGGACGAAAACTGAACACAATATTTGAGGTTGTTGTCTTTATTGTGAACCATTCTCCTGGATATTATGTCATTTGAAAACTCTAAAAACTTTACCAGCAGTAAATACTTCTTTTTTTATCCATGTATACTTATTAGTCCTGAGTCAAGAATAAATCATTTTAGTCACCCTGCCAGGAACTTCCACAGTTTGCTGCTTCATTTCAGCAACAATTACTTCCTGAGATATGCTAGATACTCAGGCTTCTTGATGGAATATATGGTGTACTGCATGGTTAGATTAAGGATCACCATTTCTGACTGTGTTGTTACAAGGTGCCTTAACCTATTACTCTTATCTTCTTTAGGAAATGTAAATAAATGTACTTTTCATGCACCTATCTTCTGTAAATATAAATATATACACTAAACATGCCTATAATGATATTTCCTCCAAAGTAATGTTTTAGGGAAGGCATCAGTACTGACAGAAAAGAGATTTATGAGATAATAAGAACAACCCTTCACACTTTAGGGTAAGACTACATTTTTCACTTAGCTTCCAGACTGAAGTTGGCAGTACTTTCTTCACTTAAGAGTGTGTGCATTAAATGTGTCTAAAAATAGAATAATGTAAAAATGAGATTAGAGCAATAAAAAGTAATAAAATTTTAAATTTCTTCCTCTATAAGGAGAGAACTGTAGTACTCATGGGCTACAATATTAAGTTTATTATTTGTCTCTAGTACTTGGAGAATATATGAGATCCTTCAACCATCCATTTGAAAATTGCAAAGGAATTGAAACACTGTATAGATGTTTGTGCAGCAGATACTAAAATCATTATATGAGCTTTCTAGCTAGTCTTTTCTGAAGTTGTTGCTATACAGCACACAGGTTGGAAAACATATTTCTGGCAGTATGACTATTGTGACGTGTTTGTTGTATTAAACATGCAGTAGTCTGCTGTAATCAGGGTTTTGGTACTCCTTCAGAAATTCCTGGACACCAGTCAGAAAACAACAAAAAAAACATTTTTCACACCAGGTAAGAATTGCTGTGACTGCAAATCTCATTCTGGTGCAATATAAATCCAGTTTTTATAGAGCTGTCATCTTCAGAATGATACTTTTTATGAAAAATAAAGCTTTCTGCAAAACTCATGATGGTAACATTTCCCAAAGCTCCAGTGTCCCAGTAATTCCTTCAGTAATGTGGAACAATTACATCCTTGCCCCCTATAGATGCAAATAAGTTACTATTTGCACAAACTAGCAACACTTTAAATAAGAAGCGCATGGTCTTCCGTAAGCATTCCAGCTGGTCTTAAGGAGCTACAAGTATGTAATTTTTATCCTGATTCCAACACCTACTTCAGGAATGGCAAAAGCTCAAACATAGTCCTAACAGTTCTGGTAGGATCTATTAATCATGTAGCATTTCTCGCTGATTTTTCTCAGGTGGTCAGGATCAACCAAGCTGAAACTAGAGGCTTAATTGTGAGATATTAGCAGACTGTGCTTTCACAGACTCGCAGAATGGCTAAGTTTGGAAGGGATCTCTGAAGGTCATCTGGTCCAACCCCTTTGCACAAGCTGAGTCTCCTAAGACAGGTTGTTCAGGAACGTGTCTAAGATGGCTTTTGAATATCTCCAAGGAGGGAGACTTCACAACCTCTCTGAGCAACCTGTGCCAGTGCTCTGTCACACTCACAGTGAAAAAGTGTTTTCTTACGTTCAGTTGGAACCTCCCATGTTTCTGTTTGTGCCCATTGCCTGTGATCTTGTCACTGGGAACCACAGAAAACAGTCTGGCTGCATTTTCTCACCTAAAGTCCCTCTGGATAGCAGCATGGCCCTCTGGTGTATTAGCCACTCCTCCCAGTTTTCTGTCATTGCCAAACTTGCTGAGCGTGTATGCTGCCCATCTTCCACATTATTAATGAGGATGCTGAACAGGATTGAACACAATATTGCCCATCATTGCATAGAACTGTTCCGTCTGTTCTCTACTGATTGTTGCAGTCCTCACAATGTCTTTAATAGAAGTGGAAAAAAAAGCTGTTCAGTTTTCCTGGCAACTTTTTGTAGCATGTCTGTGGTGTTACCTAGGAGAAGGTAAAGTACATACTCATATACATATGTGAAATATATATCTTTCAATACACTGAGGTGTATAATACAGTGTTTAATATTTTGTATTGGCCACAATAGGGTGCAGAGCTGTAGGCATTCCTTTGCTCTGTGTTTTCTCTGTGTAAAGGCCAATCTGTGGTGTCTCTCTTCTACTTTCCAATGTGCAAAACATTGTTTCCTAAAGGAGTTCAGAGTCTGTCAGAAGAGAAAAAAACATGTAAAAATAAGGAACTGAGAATTCCTAAGTTCTCAGACTGAAAAGAACCTTCATTATGAGGGACGAGTCAAATCCTCTTAAATAGATTATTTGGTTTATTCCTAGTGAATGTACAGTAAATAGTGATATGATGATGTGCCTTATGATCTCCATACATTGCAAATTACAGTGCTGACCATAGATTTTGTGGAAATTGATATACAGTTTGTTTTGGCAACATAATGTTAGTTAAAATGATGTTAGTTTTGTTAAGGCTGAGTACCTATGAATTCAGATAGGAGAAAAGAGTGCAAGGTGCTAAAAGCATTGATCTGTAACAGAAAGCAGCAGAATTTTAAAATACAGAGTTTAATAGCTGGAAATTTGGGCTCAGATTCTGAAACGAAAACTCACAGAGCAAAATTATTTGTTATGTAAGTAAGCATTTTTCCTATGCACAAGTAGTACAAATTTTGAATTTACAATGGAAGGCCTAATTCACTGTAAGTAAGTATAAGAACATGTATATCAAGGTTTCATCTAAGTTAAATAATGTCTATTCCTGGGGGAGGGGTGTTGGTGGTAGGGGAAAAAGAAAAAATGTAGGGCTGGAAGGGGTAGAAATAGTTTATTGACATGAAAAAGCATCCAGTTGATGTAAAAAGAGAAATAAAATATTTTATGGTTCATTGAGGTTTCTGTTCAGCAAAATAATTGGTCTTCTGCATCTCTTAGAAATTGAAGTTATGTAGTATTCTGCAAATATTCTCAACCATAATATTAAAAGCTTAAATACACTGGCACATTCGTATTCACAAATACGTTTCATCCCCTTACAGATGTGTGTGGACTACTCTGTGATAATCTTAAAAGTTATACTTCTGACTAGTTACACTTTTTAAGCCTGGAGGGAAGATATTACAGTGTTCTCTTTAGATTGGTTCTTTGATCCTGCAACAGAAATTGGCGAAATTCTAGTCATGCAAAGCAGCAACAGCTTTTACCATACACAAAATATTAGCTGTTCATATTACCTCACTGAATTATGCTCAGTTTGCTGTAAAGCAAATTATAGTGGTCATTAGTATGTCAATTCCTTTGATTGAATTCTATGTTACAGAAGATATATAAAGAAGAGCTAACAAAATAGCATGTGTATCTTAAATTAATTATGTTAATTTTGGTGAATTTCAGTGCAAAAGGGTCTTATTGAGCTGAATGATGCTAAGGATTCTTTTAAATGTAAATATCCTGAATAGATTTGGAAACCTAATTTTGATTGCTCCCTTTTTCTTTTGTGTTTAGCTGATAGGTTGATTGCTTGGTATATCTTTTACAGCCTATAGCATGCAATTGTGTTCTGCAAATCAGCATTTCATCCAAATGGAATTTAATAGGATATTACTTTCATTTTTTTTCTTGTTATGAAAAAAATACCCACCTAACTCAAGTTGACGAGTGATAGTTACATTTTCTTAACTTACTTACAAAGCAGTGTGATAACAATGACCTTTGGTTAAGCATGACACTGATGCACACTTTTTTTTTTCCAGAAAAAAATTCAGTCACAGAAAGATGTAATTTTTTAATGAAGGAATTGTATTTATATACCCTTAGATTATATGTCTGTAATATATTTAAATACAGAATGAAAACTATTTCTTTTTGTGTGCATGATGAAGTTATTTTAATCCTATTAATATTAACTTGATGAAGGATGATATGATGAAGCAAAAGTTGAGATAAAAAGCTTCAGGTCTGAATTTCTTAAAGTTTTTGATGGACAAAATGTGTTTTTCATTACCAGAGAGTAAATAAAAAGTTCTCATTTCATATGTTTCAGTAGGAAAAAGCTAGAACACCTACAATAACTTGTTGAATTTATGTAAGTAGCAGTAATTTCTCCTCTGAGACGTAAGGAAGCATGAGAACTATGAGAAGGTAATAGATAAATCCATTGGATATATTTGTCTGGAGAACAGACCCATATTTAATGGACTCAAAGAAGATATAGAGTTTGTCTTAGTCACAGAGGACAATGATGTAAATAGCAACATCTTCAGAGGTCTTTAAGATATTAATATTCAATTGTTTTGTAGTCTAAAAATGTCTTTATTGTGTTAAGACATGTTATACAAGTAATAAACTCAAAACCTGTTCAATATAATATGTAACTAATGTTCCTCAATATTATGTGATATGTCTCCATATGCTTTGCAGCAACAGACATTTCTTCTTCCTTGACCCAATTCTTTCATTTAGTTATATGAATATTTAAACTATAAAGGCTCAAATGAAAGATGATGCTTATAATTTTAAAATGTATCTAATGATTACCCTTGTAGGTTACTCTGCAGTAATGTATTCTTACATTATTCTTCAGTGATAATGATGTGCTCCAGTTTTTAAAAACCTAGTATATAATCCATTTTCCCTGCAAACCTTAGGTTATCTTGAACCTGAACATTGATGGATTTAGCTTCTGGAAGTTTCTTGTTAAAATTTCAATAGTAAGTTAAGAAATATAATCTACATCCATTTATTTGCTTATAATGTTTTTAATTTCCTGTTGAAGTAAACATTTCCAGTAGGAGACGACAACAGAAAGAGCTTTTTCAAATACGTGGCAGATAAAACTAACCTAGAGGCAATGTAGGCTCACTGATGAATGAGGTGGGTGCCCTGGTGACAGAAGATATAGAGAAGGCAGAGTTACTGAATGCCTTCTTTGTCTCTGTCTACTCTGCCAGAGGCTGTACTGAGGAGCCCCATACCACTGAGGCCACAAAAGAAGGCAGGACAGTGGAGTAGTTTACATCTGTTGATGAGGACTGGGTTAGGAACCAATTAAGCAATGTGGACATCCATAAATCCATGGGTCCAGATAGGATGCATCAGCAGGTGCTGAGGGAGCTGGCTGAGGTCATTGCTAGGCCACTCTCCATAATCTTTGCTAAGCCATGGGAAATGGGAGAGGTACCTGAGGACTGGAGGAAAGCAAATGTCACTTCAGTCTTCAAAAAGGGCAAGAAGGAGGACCCGGGTAACTATAGACTGGTCAGCCTCACCTCCATCCCTGGGAAGGTGATGGAACAACTTACCCTTGGTGCCATCTCAAAGCATATCAAGGATAAAAGGGTCATTAGGGGCAGTCAACATGGATTCACCAAGGGGAAGTCACGCTTGACCAACTTTATAGACTTTTATGAAGACATAACCAGGTGGCTAGATGATGGCAGAGCAGTGAATGTGCTCTATCTTGATTTAAGTAAAGCATTTGACAAAGGCTCCCACAGCATCCTCACAGCTAAACTGAGAAGTGTGGACTGGATCATTGGGTAGTGAGGTGGACTGTGAACTGGCTGAAAGAAAGAAGCCAGAGAATGAGACAGAGTCTCATTGAAGGCCTGTATCTAGTGGAGTGCCTCAAGGGTCAGTACTGGGACCAATATTATGCAATATACCCATCAACAACTTGGATGAGGGAATAGAGTGCACTGCCAGCAAGTTTGCTGATGACACCAACCTGGGAGGAGTGGCTGACACACCAGAAGGCTGTGCTGCCATCCAGCAAGACCTGGACAGGCTAGAGAGTTGGGCAGGGAAAAATCTAATGAAATATTACAAGGGAAAGTGTAGAGTCCTGCATCTGAGTAGGGACACCTCCAGCTTCCAGTATAAGTTGGAGAGTGACCTATTAGAGAGCAGCGTAGGGAAAAGAGACCTGGGGGTCCTGGTGGACAGCAGGATGACCATGAGCAAGCACTGGGCCCTTGTGGCCAGGAAGGCCAATGGCATCCTGGGGTGTATTAGAAGGTGGATGGTTAGCAGGTTGAGAGAGGTTCTCCTTCCCCTCTACTCTGCCCTGGTGAGACCACATCTGGAATATTGTGTCCAGTTCTGGGCCCCTCAGTTCAGGAAGGACAGGGAACTGCTGGAGAGAGTCCAGCGCAGAGCCATGAAGATGATTAAGGCAGTGGAGCATCTCCCTTATGAGGAAAGAGACCCAGGTCTCTTTAGCTTGGAGGAGATTGAGGAGTGACCTCATTGATGTTTCTAAATATGTAAAAGGTGAGTGTCACAAGGATGGAGTCAGGCTCTTCTCAGTGACAACCAATGATAAGACAAGGGGCAATGGATATAAACTGCAACACAAGAGGTTCCATTTAAATTTAAGAAAAATCTTCATGGTGAGGGTGATGGAGAACTGGAACAGGCTCCCCAGGGAGGTTGTGAAGTCTCCTTCTCTGGAGATATTCAAAACCCGCCTGGATACCTTCCTGTGCAACCTGATCTAGGTGTTCCTCCTCTGGCAAGGGGTTGGACTAGATGATCTTTCATGGTCCCTCCTTGTCCCTAAGATTCTGTGATTCTGTGAGAGGTCAAGGAACTCATAAAAGCATGTCTGAAGAGAGGTGCTTTGCCCTCAGTGCATCACCTTTCAAAGATTAGTTGTGTGGAAATTAAATGAAAAAAAAAAACAAACAAATCTATATCCCTCACAAGGATACATATGTTCTAAACTCCATTTCACACAGCAGCAAATGTGCTTCATTCATCTAGTACAATGTGACACATCACAAGGACACATGCTGTCCCCATGCCTTCCTTGTCACCTCACTAGTTGCATGAACTGTACTAGTGCATTCTTATGTCATCTTGTTGGAAAATTCGGACCAGTGCTTCCAGTTCACTTTTTTATGTATGTTTTAGTTACTGACTTTCAATAAATATGTATAATCCAAAGTGCCTTATAAGCTGTGGGTTTGTTACTATTCAGAAAAAAGTAAATATTTAAGTGTATTGGTGCGGTAGACTTCAGTGACAATATTAAATCTCCCCTAAGCATGATGATGATTTCGATATTTAACTTGCAAAAAGACACCAGTATTCAGCCACTTCGAGGCATACATAATAGGGAGCCAAAACTTTCTAGAGTCATTGCTTCAATTCTGTTACCTAATCCAGGCATCTACTGACATTTGAGGGATTATCACATATACAAGACATGTACAAGGGGAGCAGTGTATTTACCAGAAGACCTATGGGTGACCCCTGTCTTTCTGGGCCAGTATCTTGAAGTCATGCACAAAACCTTTTGTTATCTCAAATAGTATAGATTTCCATGTTTTGGCAATTGAACTGAGCTGCAAATTTGAGCATGTAGAAGCCTAAGTCCTTTTCTTTTTCCTTCCTTTTCTACAATAATCTTTGAACATAATACAGTTATGGATGGGTACCAGAATGCCTTTTCAGCATAAAAGATAGAATGAAGAGGTGAAACTGGAAGATACATATACAGTGATTGATGAATAAAGGCTAGAGAATAAGATCAAAAGTTCAGTTCCTGACAGATCACATTGCTCAGACGGTAGCTTACTCCTTGGATCTGTTTTGAGGAGCTCCAAAGCATTCTATCCAATACAAATCTGCTTATGAGCCAATAGTCTTAAAAACTGTGGAAGCACAGTCACCATTTTTTTGCTCTGTTTTATGTAACAGGACAGATACACATAAAAGATCAAAAAATAGATGTGTAAATAGGCCTGTAATTAGGCTGCTACCTCTTCAAAACAATAACAACAAAAAATAACCCATTTTATCTAAGATAATTATATCTTTATTATTATTGTTATGTGAAAGAAAACCTGTTCAATGCAGGCGTGCAAACATTTTGAAATGTATTGGTCAAGGTATCCTTCAGATTCCTCTCTATTCTCTTTCTCATTCTGGTAGCAAATGTTAAAATATATTGTTGTGAAGACTGACAGTATTTATCAAATAATTAACACTTCATTTGAGAACCACGCATGAGATGTTTAAAACTACAGATTTTAACCATTCTGCCTGAGAAGTTCCATGTCAAATCTATCCTTGGAAAATAACAGCCTACCTGAGAGCAAGGAAAGGAGTTCCGTATTCATTACTGCTTTTGTTCTTTCTTACCCCGAATGGATTCAGGTACCACAACTTTTAAAACTCAGCACTTAGTTATTTCATTAACTTTTATATAGGTTTTCATAGTGAAGAACAGGAGATAACACAATGCTGATGGCACAAAATGCTAATGACAGAAATTATGTATCTCAATTTTCAAGAAGATCCAGGAGAAGATAGACAGGAAGAGATAAAAAGGTACAGGAATCTGATGATGAATCAGGGCCAAAGAGAAAAAGAGGGTATCCTAAGGCAAAGAGCTTGAAACAAAAAGACAGAACAGCTGAGTGAAACAAGAATTGGATGGGCAAAGAAGTCAAAATTTATGCTATGAGTAGGTCAGTGTGGTGTCAAGTAGATTTTACTGGACTGTGTACAGGAATAAAAGGCCAGAAGCGTGCAGACGTGTGTGTAGAATAGAGGAAAAATGGGGAGCTGGAATCAGCAAGGAGTTCGGCTGAGAGAGAGATGTGTACTAAACAAAGCAATTTGGTCTGGATTGGTTTGGTCACCCTAAGGAAAAAAAAAAAAGAAAAAAAAATCTGCTACATTAATATCGCACATTCTTCCAAGGCACATTGTAGAAAATATCTCCTCCATCTTCAAATGTCCACACAAAACACTGCAGATATAATTTCAAATGGCTCATGTTTGCTGTCTATCTCAAGACAAGCTCAGTCATTCTCTAGGGGACTCAAGTCAGCTACACATATATACATATCTGTGCAATTTGAAAATTTGAAGAGTATTTGACACTCATACAAGTGGCTGGTAGATACCACAAATTACTTACAGATGACATGTGTTCTTCTGGAACAACAACTGCAGACCAAATAAGATACCTCACCATCACTCATCCAGCAGTTGACATTTATACATGCAGTCAGTTGGATCCTGCTGAAGAGATTCCCTCTTTAAATTTTAGAATGAACTAACAGCTCTCCAGCTTCCCTCAAATAAAATGAGTGGGGGCCGAGATTCAGTTGTTTGTCTTCACGAATGTCTAATCACATTTAGATGACCTTGCAAATCCCACCTGGATTCCAGATGCCAGTGCAGACAGGCATAGGTCTGTCGAAAGTCTGTGTCATGAGCTGAGTCCTCACATAGTTGAAGGCATTTCAAATGGCCCTTCAGACCCATATTTGGGAAATACAGTCAGTCCCCAGAACTTCTGATGACAGAAGGAACTCAGGTCCTTAACTTGCATGTATCTTAATCTGGACATTTAAAATTAGGTCCAGACTGTGGATCAGAACCACACTTTTAAATATAGATGAGATTCCTATTCTATTCCAGATTCTTGAGACTAGTCATCCCTTACAAAGTTAATTGTCAAAGCATACAATCAGAGCTGGAAGTGAAATCAATTTTTTTTCTGTACTCTGAAGAGATAAATTACAGTTTAGTCTTTTTTTTTTTTTTTCTTTAATGTAAAAATTGGATCATGTCTCTCAAATTAAATTCTCGCACAGAGGATAATATCTCTGTGCCTTTGTTCCTCGTATGTACAGCGGACAGAATGATGCATATGTACCTCACATGGATGTCGTTAACATGCATTCACTAGTGTTTAATGTAATGCTGTATATTATAATAAAGAGGAGCATGAAAAAAAATCTTATTTTATTCTGAATCTTCTTTGAATATTGTGTCATAAATAAGGCTTATGTTTCTCAGGGAAAAGAAGGGAAATTATTGAGCTGTTGCTTGTCAAGTAGGCACAGCCTGTTCCATCATGGCCAGTGATGCTGGCAGATTCTGGAAAAATCATATGAGAGCATCTAATTAAAGACCACACATACACACAAGGATCAAAATAGGGTCACAGACAGTACCTTAACTGTAGCTTTCTTAACTTTTGTGAATGTTTGACTTCCTAACCCGTACAAAGAGTCTTTTAATCTAATTTGTGTAAGTCTATAAAATTACTTAACTCAAACTAGGCAACTAATGCAACCTACAAAGGAGTGATTGAATGAAGTGTGCTTTTGAAAACTGCAGCTATATAGAGTAACCCTGGTTGTGTCACAACCCGCTCTCTTTCCTGTATTACTTTAAATTGTCTAATGCACAAAAATTGCTGAAATTGGTCTTTTCAGAATTTCTTTTGGCACTAATGGACTGACAGGCATCTTTTGAAGTTCATATTTATAGCAAAGTTACCTGCTCTTAGTTGTACTTTCCTAAAGTCTTGTTAGAAATCTGAAGCTCTTGCTACTTTCTTCAACTCAGCTGGCAAGTCCCTTTTATGCACTGAACTTCTTAATGTTGCAGAACACCTTCTGACAGTAATGTTTCTTGTACAGCTGCCCTTGTCTTCCTCTTCCCATTTACAGTGACTCTAAAAATCTCTCAGTTCTGCAAGCACATTTTAAAAGTTGAATAAAAAAGCCAATGTGTAAGTCTTTCAGTCAACTATAAATGCGATGACCTAAACTGTCTCAGGTTCATTGAAAACCATTGTCCAAGCTCACCTTTTTTTCATTATTAATACTGATGTAAAGGTGATGTCCGTAGCCAATCTGTCAAGAGAGAGTGTCTACCACCTTTTCCTATGAATTGTGCAGAAATCACATTGAAAGCATGTGATGGTTGTTGTTTTTTTTGGTTTTTTTTTTTTTTTTTTTTTTTTTTTTTTGTCTTGAGGACATATGACAGTACAGGTGTATTCACTGTCAAGTACTTCATTGCCTTTGACTAAGAACACCACCCACAAACCCCAAGAGAAACAGAAAATAGATCCAAATGTAAATCTAATGCTTTTAAGAAGCACAATGATTAAATGCTTTTTACCTCCTCCTAAAGCTAAAATAATAGATAAATTAGTCTCAAAATTATATGAAAAAGTTGTGGTATTCCCAGGATAATTCATACAATTTGGGAGTGAGCACTAGTGGTACAATAACAGCATGATGATAAATGGAAGGATGTGGTAAAAATCACTAGTCATACACTGTTTTTAGAAATAATATTATTAGAATTCATATAAAATATTTGTTAAATGCATAATAACATTATCAGTGGGGACCAGGAAAGACTAAAAAAAGACAGAATGTAGGCAAGCCAAAATCTTATGATGATAATCCTCATTATCAAAATGATGTAAGTTTTTATAAATATCTACTTCACACAATAAAATAAAAATACTATGGACCTCAAATCAGAAGTCTTAAAATGTTCCTTACTTGAAAAGCTTACCTTATACTCCTGCTCTTTCATCTCTGTATATAAACAGATGAATGAAGAACAGGGCATGAATTTTAACATAGATAGATAGGAATCCTTTTCTACAACTGTCCTCAGATATATATGTGTGTGTATAATCCATTATTCTAACTGAGATAATTTAACTGTAAATATTTACACCACCATTGCATTTACAAGCCTTGAGACTGAGATGATAAATGGTTGAATGCTACACAAATATATAATAATGCAGTAGTGTTTCCAAAGATATTACACCCAAAAAATTTCAGATGTAGTATAAAGATTTAAAGTTTGGGACACAACACCTTCTAACTAGTGTAACAGAACAAATGGAACTGATTTGGTAGTAAAGAGAGTGTTTATTCCAAGTATTTTTCCATCAGCAAGGACAACTAAAATAAAGAAGTTTGAAAAATTAAAAAAAAAAGTGAAAGAAATAGATCAGCATGCGTTTAATCTGAAACCTACTACATAAACAAAATGTTTGGGAACATGCACCAGCTACCACAGACAATAATGTGATGAAGATGAACATGGCTATTATCAATAGCAGATAATATTCTGCTGATTAGTTTTGCTGAAAACTGTTATAATTAGGATCAATGCAGACTCTTTTTATGGGAATAATTATGTTATGCATTTTAATTCCTCCAAAATTATTTTAAAAGAATTAGTTTTAGGAAGAAAACTGATAATTAAATAAATATATAAATATATAAAATAAAATTAAAAAAATAGAATTTGTTTTATAATGGCATCAAAAATGAAAATCTTTTCCATTGTAAATTCTTGTTGATCATAGACAACAATTACTCAGCTGGGAGTTGATTGCTTCTTTCCCTGAGACTTTAAGTGTACATTTCAGGCAACAACATTTAACCAACATGAAACCACTTTGAAATTACAGGCCTCCATCAAAGAAATTAGCTGCTTAATTTTCATTCTGAATAGTTAAAGCAATTTTAGTAAGGTTACATTTAAACTGCTAAGTACAGTTTGTGCCATGACCAAGAGTCCTGGTCTCATGATCATCCAAGTGCTAGATTTTGCACAGCAGCCCTAGGTGTACATGCAGACTGGGGACGAGATGCTGAACAGCAGCTCTGTGGAGAGGAATCTGGGGGTTCTGGTCAATGGCAACTTGAACATGAGCCACCAGTGTGCCCTGGCATCCAAGAGCAACAACCATGTCCTGGGGTGCATCAAGCACAGCATTGCCAAACGGGCGAGGGAGGTGATTGTCATGCTCTGCTCTGCACTGGTGCAGCCTCAACTGGAGCACTGTGTGCAGTTCTGGGCAAAACAGGATAAAAAAGATATTAAGTCACTGGAGAGTGTCCAGAAAAAGGCTATGAAGTTGGTGAAAGCTTTGGAGCGGAAGTCATAAGAGGAGTGGCTAGAGTCACTTGGTTTGCTCAGTCTGGACAAGTGGAAACTAAGAGGAGACCACATCACAGTCTGCAGCTTCCTCACAAGGGGAGAAGGAAGGATAGGCACCAAACTCTTCTCTTTAGTGACCAGTCACAGAATCTGAGGGAATAGCAGGAAGTTGTGCCAGGGGAGATTTAGACTAGACATTAGGAGAAGATTCTTCACCCAGAGGGTGGTGGAACACTGGAACAGGCATCCCAAGGAGGCAGTCATGGCCCCAAGTCTGACAATGTTGAAGAAGAGACTGGACAACACCTTCAGACAAATGGTGTGAACGGTGGGGTTGTCACATTCAGGGGCAGGAGTTGGACTTGATGATCCTTGTGGGTCCCTTCCAACTCAGGACATCCTATGATTCTAGAACAAACAAAAAATCTTTGTTCTTTGTTTAAAGACTTCCAGGTGAAGCTGCAAATCATCTAGAGACACACTTTTTAGGTAAAGCTGCAAATAGTCTAGAGACACACTTTTAAAATATATTATTCATGATCCTTGTGGGTCCCTTCCAACTCAGGACTCAGATTCAGATAAAAAACTTCTTGTTGTGCACCCTTTCTCTGTTTTTCCTTGGTTAGTCTTTCTTCTGATGCATTTTATGCATGTTAAGAAACTGCACATGGCTTTATGACTGTAGTGAAATATAGAAACTGTAAAGATGAGTACTTGGACTTACAGGATGGAAAATGTGCCTTTGTGTCACAGTTCAAATGTAAGCCAAGTCTTGTTTCTATCCAGTAAATACTTTGTCCATATCAAACTTCTTTTAAATAAAAATGTTCTGGCAACCTGAAAACAAAAGATGTCACTAATGTGAAATACATAGGAGAGACACGAATCAGAAGCTTAAAGAAGAAAATGTTTAAGTTCACTGACCAATTGGTTATACTGAAGGTTATTCCTCCATTTCTAGGGGGAACCAGCAAAGGACAAGTAAAGCTAATGGTAAAGAGAGTCTGTATTTAAACAGTGAAAGAAGAATATCCCTGATACAGCATAAATGTAAGTAAAAGGAAGTCTTAATAGAGATTTCAATAGAATCTAAAGTAGTTTTATAGATTTACTTTTGAAAAGGCCTTTTTATCATAGATAATTGACTTAGAATTTTACTTACTTTCTAATGTAACTAATTGCAGTAAAAGTCTCATCATGACATGCTAAAACTACTTTTGTTTTCTGATTTACTGTATTATTGCAAAATCCTTTCAGGTTTATAATCAAGCTGTTCAGGTTTCAGTTGATTGTGAGTAAAAAAAAAATAAAAAATAAACAGATTGAGAAATATACATTAAAATCACTTTAAAAAAATTATTGTGACATTATGATCTAAAGATGAGACATTCTAAGTAACAACATTAGTAAATTTTAAATGAGCCAAATGACACTTTATTTTCTTAATGATTCATTCACCTCACCATTTTACAGAAACTTTCATGCTCTTTTTTAGCTTGAGGATTAAATGAATCACAGGTTTTGTCACACAAGATTTCAGATTTTTATATAATACAGTCATTTATAAATATTTATTTCTGGAAAGGAAAAATAAGAAAATCCTTTTGTGAATATGGTGTTGTTTTGGGGAAGAAAGGCCTTTGTCTTTTCCTACTAAGATTAAACAGAGAAAAACCAAACAGTTACCTTGTCCTCTTTTTTCTGTAGTTTATCCCAGTGTTCAGCAGACCCAAATCTTGCCTGTGTAAAGTGCATAAAGTCAAAAGGAAAATCTTCTGAGAAGATTCTATTGCTGTAAAATTTGTGCAAACAAATGTGAAGTCAGGTGTTATGACAAAACTATGATTACTGTTCATAAGGAGTAAATGGCAGAAATAATAGGAAAAAAACATTTAAGAAAGAAGGCTGATATTGAGTGACAATGTTGAAAGCTATAAGTACTTCTTAGAACAGTAGATAAGTGGGAAGATGTTGACCCTTGAATAATTCTGCATTGACTACTTAATATCAACAAACCTTGCTACAAATGTTCACTGGAAGGTCAAAATTTCCATATTGCATTATGCCAAACGGGAGTAGCAATGCAGGACTAAATCTTCCAAAATGCAAAATGAGACACAGATGACCTTCAAGTGCCTACATCCACTGTACGCCACCATTTTCTGGAGTCTTCAAAGCCAGAATGGTGCCTTAAGAAACAGCTCACAAGTACACAGGGTATGGAATGAGCAACAAATCAAGGCTGTGGGAAGACTGAATAAATCAGGAGAGAAATGGTTAAGAAAAGAGTGGGCTTGTGCTTGAAAAGGATTACATGGTCAGAATCAGAACATCTCTTGGCCATGAAAAGGAGTGTAGTACAGAGTCAGTGGTAGAGTCTACATTGATATTCATAAAGAAACTTGTATCAAAAAGCTATTATTGATCACCAGCCCAAGATTTTCAGAGTAGATTGTTCATACTGAGTATCATTCTGTTTAGGTCTTCTCTGAGAGTTTTTCAGTTCAAAGACCTTAACATTACCTGAGGATCATGTCTGAGCTTATCAGACCAGTGATTTTACAGTGTGATGCCAAAACTATGTGTTGCATGCCACAGGGCTTGACATAGCAATGTGTCAGTGATGCTCAGTGGTCTGAAGCCTGAGTGTGCAGTGTTGGAGGGTTGTGAAAGCCAGAGTTAGTCAAGCCTAACTTATAAAGTGTACAAAGTGGTTGAAGGAGCAAATAATAACCAGAAATGCAACCAGATTTAAGCTCAAGGAAGCCAATTGCTTCATCCAAAGAATGAACCAGGAATTAAGCAATATACAAGATTTTTCAGAATGGAATTTCACTTCAAATTTTAGTTTATTTCTTTTCAATATTTTGGTATATTTCAAACATATTTTAGCTATGCTATTGTTATATATTTGCAACTTCTAGTCCAGTCCATTTACGCTGAAGATATTTCAGCTTCAGAAAGTATTTTTCTTCTATTTTCCTTTTTTTTTTTTTTTTCCTTTCATTTTTACTTTGAAGAATAAATATCTGGCTAATCATATCCAAGTTTTGCATTAGCATTCACAGTACTAGTATTAATGTTATTCTGCACTTATACTGAAAAAGCAATCTTCATTACAAATCAGTTAAAACTAGTGAGAATCACTAGTTAAATCAGTACCTTAGCTGTAACACAAACATGCATAACTGATCTTTTTACGGCATGGAATGTGAGACAATGGAAATGATAGAAACAATAGTCATGGAGTCTAGCTTTGATTATTTTTTTTTTTTTTTTTAATTATTTAGAGATTTGGGATTGCCCGAAACAATTCCCTATTAACTAAACCAAAACAACACAAAACAAAACAAAACACCTGTTAATAAATGCAGGGCTATGGAGCCAATATAACCAATGGACACCAGTAACCAGTAACATCGTCATTATGGTGCAACCCACCCACTTTGCTACACATAAGTAAAAACATATTAGTGTGTTGTAAAAAGTTAAGTAAACATAGATTTTGTGTAAATGTACTCTCTTCCCTTTGAAAGTACTAGATTCTTTTGATATAGCTATTCTTTCAATTAAAGACCAATACTGTCTTATTGTGAAAACACGGATATTTAGTGTAGAGTAGCTGAAGCTAGTTTCTTTTACATTACCTTTTTTCCATAGATATCCTCTGAACTTTAATGTCAGATTACTTGTCTCAGATTGCATGAACACCCACAGAAACCCGCTATAGACTCCTCAAACCAGAGCTGTTGGCTTGAGAAGATGGTAGAACTGAGAACTGTTCCAAGACTGTGGCTGATGTGTCCAGGCTTATGCAGGAGTAAGCCCAAATTCCTTTAAAATGCTTAGGTATGACAAGGCCTGCTTCCTAGATATTGACATGAAAGAGTGAGTTACTCCATCACATGATATTACTGAAGTACTGCAGTTGCCTCTGGCTTTGTCAATAGATGATGAACAAAAACCAAAAGAGCTCTGTCTTTAGACTATGTTATACTACATTATAATCTATATTGTAATTGTGCTATATCTTTATTTCTATATAAATGTGATGCCTTGGATTCATATATTTATTTTGTAACATAGTCAAAAACTAAAGTTTTGGAATCACAGAATCACATAATGCTTGAGGTTGGAAGTGACCTCTAGAGATAGTTTGGTCCAGCCATCCTGCCAAAGCAGGGTCACCTAGATTCAGTTGTTCAGCAACATGTCTACATGGCTTTTGAATATCTCCAAGGAGGGCAACTTCACAGCCTCTGGGAAACCTGTGTCAATGTTCAGTCAGCTTCACATTAAAAATGTTTTTTCCTGAAGCCCAGGTGGAACCTCCTGTGTTTTAGTTTGTTCCCATTGCATCTGGTCCTGCCACTGAAAAAAACCATGCTCCTTCTTTTTTACACTCCCACTTCAGGTATTTATACACATTGATGAGATTTCCCCTGAGCCTTCTCTTATCAAGGCTCAAGAGTTCAAAGTATCTCAGCCTTTCCTCATAAGACAGATGCTTCAGTCCCTTTACCACCTTTGTGACCCTTTTTTGGACTGTCTCCAGCATGTCCATATCTCTCTTTTACTGAAAAGCCCAGAAGTGGACATAGGACTCCAGGGAGATAGCCACAGCCCCAAGCCTGGCAGTGTTCAAGAGGACACTAGACAATGCCCTCAGACACATGGTGTGTACTGTGGGGCTGTCATATGCAGGGGCAGGAATTGGATTCAGTGACCCTTGTGGATCCCTTCCAAATAATTCAATGATTCTAGGTGTGGTCTCACCAGTGATGAATAGATGAGAACTATCACCTTCCTTGACCTGCTGACAACACTTTGCCTAATGCAGCCCAGCAGACCACCTCCCTTCTTCATTTCAAGAGCACATTATCATTTGTCTTTCCGTCAGAAATAAGAAATACTTCTTTCTCTCTCAAAACTACACCCTCATAATTTTTACTTTCCATGTCGGGGAAATTAAACTTCCCAAGCAATTTATCTATCATGATTATGTTTTATTTAAAATGGTTTTTAAATTTGGAAGGAATGTCTGGTCAAAAGGATTGACTTTATTTTAGAGTTGCCTGCAATTTTGTGGTAATTATCCAGAAATGAGAGAACATAAACTCTCAAATCCCAGAAAGGGCCTTATGTAAGGATAATACAATAGACATTTTCTTTTCACCCTGAAAGTAAAGTTAAAAGATACAGGTATTTCAAAGTTACAGAGGAAAGGAAAAAAAAAAAAATTAAAAAAAAATGAAATGGTTGAAGACTAATCACTTCTTTCCTATTGTCATCTGCAATGTCCTATGTTATCATTACTCACATTCATTTTCCTCTGATAGCTAAGAATAAGCCATGATGGGCTTGAATGAAAGTAAAACAGCAGAGATATTCAGCTATTGGTTCTATTTCCAAATGTTAATTGCTACATTCAGCCAAGCTTACAGAGGTGTAGAGCAGTTGGCTCAAGATAAGACCAAGACAAGATCAAAATGATGATGACTGGAAGAAAACTCTGCTTCAGTAAGTTGGACAAAATAGAATTTCCACTTTTTATCAAATATCTGCAGCCTATTCACCAGGGCAAGTGCTTTGAATTTTCATTATCCTCACTAAGCATAGTTCATTAAATAGCTTGTCTTCTTAGTCTGTATCAAAAAAGTCTCACAGCTAGCTGTCAGAAAGTCAAATTTTTGTTCTAAATGCTCACTTCAGTTCCAGTCAAGGACTTTATCGATCTTCATTTACATTTGAGACGAAACACAGAAAGTCATAGCAACTGTAGCTATCCAGGTGGATGCAAACCACCTACTGAAGTCAGAAAACATGTGAGAGTTTTTTGACAAGACATAGTGACTTGCATACTAACAAACTTTCAGAGAACTACAGATGAATTAATAATCAAATAAAAACCTGTAGATGTTAATGTTATTTAAAACAAACATTAATAAATCCAATATCTATCAAAAATTTCCATTCCAGAAAAAATTCCAAGTCTGTAACAAAACATATATACTCCATGAACTCTAACAAAACCTTCAGACTTATTGACTTTTTAGGGACATTGCTAAATATCATGAAGATAGGTAAAAAAATCTAAAACCTGAAAGGAGGTTTAAGATAAGTCAAAAAATCTGCATTGAATTAGATTGTAAAATTACAAAAAGAAAATAAAAAAAAGAAAAACAAACAAACCAACCCAGCAAAACACCAAAAAAAACCCCAAAGACTTGCTGCAATTTATAAGTGTTTCAAAATTCCAAAATTAATCAAAGATAACATAATTTTTTAAGCAAAGGTGTAGCTAAGGAACACATTGCCAAACATAGTAATCATGATTTTTACAGTATTTATGGACTCTAAAAAAATTAGTTTTATTTACAAATATCAACCTGTCACCACTAATGAGATAAACATTGTTATCTTCTGAGCCAAATCCAAGCATAACTAAAATGAATGACTACATCAGTTTTTTTCTGTTTGGAAAGGAAGATGGACAGCACATTTTTGTCTTGCATTAAAATATAGTAGCAGTCTTGAGGAGGCATCTGAATCTTCAGGAGAGTAAAAGGGCTTTAATTGAAATCCTGTGTTTAATTGCTAAAATACATTCTCCACAGGAGGAAAAGATGGTGTATGCTTTTCTAAAAACAAAACAAAGCAAAACAAACAAACAATAACAAAAAACAATACCATTTTGTTCAAGAGAAACTTGACGAAACAAAATCTCCTATAGTGTAGAGTTTCAAATGTGTTCCTTGGTGTGATAACAAGGCTCACCAACTGTTACATGTCCTTTAAACACTAGAGTGTATGTTATGCACTATACTTAGTATTACATGTATTCAGATCAACATCCCATTTCTAAGAATTTTAGACGTCAGTTGGTTCCAAAAGAGAAAAAGAGTACCCAGTTGTCCTCACCATTTTAACTGTCCTACAATTTCTGCTTCAGAAAGATGAAGGTCTCTTATCAACCCTGTGTTACATTTGACAGTTCTGTCTATATGTCTCATATCCTTTTTTGGCTATGATTTCACAGTATTGGAGATATTTACATAAGCATCCATTGATTCAAAGAACAGTATAGATGACAGATGGTGTTAAGCTGCTGCCACAGACGTGGTGGCACTGCTTTCAGACTCTAATTGATACACTTAATAATCCATGCTGCACAGTTATGGCTCATTCTCTGTTGGGGTGAGGATGTCACTTGTATTTTGTATGTTCTTATTCTTTTCTCTGGTCTTGAGCAGTGTCTAATATCTCATATTTCAGTGAAAGAAAGATTGCTTCCCCACCCCCAGACTAAAGCAAAGTGCCAAAAAAACTTCAAAAATGCCAGCCAACTATGTAGAGTGATTTCCTCCATATCTTGCATAATGAAAAGTAAGTTTATTTGCCTTATTATCTGAAGAAAATGTCCTGATGATACCTAGGTTAGCCAGCTTTTTTTCTCAATCTGAATATTGAACAGCCTGAATGATAACAAGAGTGACTTTTGAAATGTGTTTGAAATGATGAAAACTTTGATATACAGCATGAGTTTTGGGGTCTTTGGTTGTTACTTTTCCTCCTTCTGTTTTCTTTTAGATCAACTGATGCTGTTGTACATAAATGAAAATAAAATTTACTCTACATAATATAATTTTAAATATCTCAAATAAGTTTCATATAACTCTTCTCTCAGGGTCAGTGATCTGATCAGGTTTTGATTGTCTTCCTATAAATCTGCTATATATGTGTGCATAGTTGCATCGATTACATTATTTAGTGTAATAGTTGGCAATTTGGCACTGACACTTATGAATAGTAGAACAGAGCACACAATAACTCAAATATTTCAACAGACATAAAGTTATCAGCTAATTGTAATGTTCAATGCAAGCATACATTGGAAATTGCCTCAAATTAGAAAAGGCAAAACTCTTAACCGATGTTTGACTTACATTATAATTCTGAGTGGTTAAATTATTTTGACTTTGAGATTGCTTTTAAGGTTCTTATCATTACATACCCAGTGGTTTCGCTTGCATAAGCATTGTGTCCTCTTTCACATATTTCTATTTGGCATAACTTCAGTTCTATGGAACTAAGAACTCCATTCCCACTGATTGATGAGAAAAAAAAAAAAAAAATAAAGTTGGTAATATTGAGGAAAATAACTAGTTTAGTCTTCTAGGCTTCCATCTTCATGGAATAACATAGTCACAGAATAGTTGCTGTCAGCAGGAACCTCTGCAAATCACCTAGTCCAGCCTCCCTCTCAGAGCAGGGTCAACTACAGCGAGTTGCTGATGGCTGTGGCTAGTCAGGTTTGAATACCTCCAGGAGTGTAGACTTCATCACAACTTTTCTGGGCAACCTATTCTAGAATTTGGTCACCATCACAGTAAAAAATATTTTTTTCTGATGCTGAAACAATTTGCTGTAGGTCAATTTGTGCCCATTGCCTCTTGCCCTGTTACTGGACTCCATCTTCTCTCTCCTCCTTTCAAGTATTTATGCATACTAATAAGATCCCCCCGAGTCTTATTTTTTCTGGCTAGACAGTCCCAGCTTCCCCAGCCTCTCCTTTTATGACAAACACTTTGATCCCTTAACCATCTTCATGGCTGTTCTCTGGACTAGGTTTACTATCATAGAATTATAGAACCACAGAATACTAGGTTGCAAGGGACCTCAAAGATCATCTGGTCTAACCTTTCTTTGCAAAAGCATGGTTAAGACAAGATGGCCCAGCATCCTGTCCAGCTGAATCTTAAAAGTGTCCAATTTGGAGAATCAATTACTTGCCCGGGGAGATTATTCCAATGACTGATTGTTCTCATAATGAAAAATTTCTTGCACTTACATCCATTAACCCTTGTCTTTTCCATGTGACTCCTTGTAAACAAACCAACAAACAAAAATGTGTGTCCATGTTGTACCGGAGAGCCCAGACAGGTCACTCCAGATGTGACATTACAAGTGCAGAATAGAGGGGAAGGATCACCTCCTGTGACCTGATGGCTTTATTCTTTGTAATGCAATCCAGGAAATTGTTGGCCACCTTTGCCACAAGGGTACATTGCTGACTCATTATCAGTTTATTGTCCACCAAAACCCCAAATCCTCCTCTGTCACACTTTTCCAGCCTGTTGGCCTCCAGCCTTTACTGATGCATGGAGTAATTCCTCTCCAGGTGCAAGACTTTACATTTTCCTTTGTTGAAATTAAGAAAATTCCTCTTGTCCCAGTTCTCCAGCTCATTGAGGTTCCTCTGAATGGCAGCACAATCATCTTTTTGAGGGATGTCAAAAGCAGCTACCACCTTCAGCATCTCCAGGCCCAGGACTTCCTCCTGGAGGAAGGAAGCTGAAGCCCTGCCTGGTGCACCTAGGGAACCAGGCCTGAAACACAACTGCTGCCTTCCCATTTGCAGGTTCACACAGTAGCAAAGCTGAACATGTAACCCAAACAAAAATATGCACACATGTGCACACACACACACAGACACACACACATACACACAGACACACACACACACACACAGAGGACACTGATATGGCTGGCTTCATATTTATCGGACTCCCGTAAAGCATGAGTATGAACAGCCATGTCCCCTTCCTAATCTTCGTCTGGTCAGAATTGAAGGTCATTAGTGCAGGCACACAGGACACCCACCAGCTTCACAAGCACATGCATATGTACAGATTACTCAAGCACCAGCATACACTTATGTCTGCCTGACATCCCTGCCTGGATCCTGGGGCCTCCTAACCACCACACAGGACCCTTACCTGCCAAGTATCACAGTATCACAGTATGTTTGGGATTGGAATGGACCTCAAAAGATCATCTAGTCCAATTCCCCTGCTGGAGCAGGAACGCCTAGGTGAGGTCCCACAGGAACATGTCCGGGTGGGTTTTGAATGTCTCCAGAGAAGGAGACTCCACAACCCCCCTGGGCAGCCTGTTCCAGTGCTCTGTCACCCTTACTGAGAAGAAGTTTTTTCTCAAATTTAAGTGGAACCTCTTGTATTCCAGCTTGAACCCATTACCCCTTGTCCTATCATTGTTTGCCACCGAGAAGAGCCTGGCTCCATCCTTGTGGCATTCACCCTTTATATATTTATAAACATTAATAAGGTCACCCCTCAGTCTCCTCTTCTCCAAACTAAACAGACCCAGCTCCTTCAGCCTTTCCTCATAAGGGAGATGCTACAATCCCCTCATCATCTTTGTTGCCCTGCGCTGGACTTTCTCCAGCAGTTCCCTGTCCTTCCTGAACTGAGGGGCCCAGAACTGGACACAATATTCCAGATGTGGTCTCACCAGGGCAGAGTAGAGGGGAAGGAGGACCTCTCTCGATCTACTAACCACCCCCTTTCTAGTACACCCCAGGATGCCATTGGCTTTCCTGGCCACAAGGGCACAGTGCTGGCTCATAGTCATCCTGTTGTCCACCAGGACCCCCAGGTCCCTTTCCCCTACACTGCTCTCTAATATGTAATTTCCCAATCTATACTGGAACCTGGGGTTGTTCCTGCCCAGATGCAGGACTCTACACTTTCCCTTGTTAAATTTCATTAGGTTATGGCGGGGATCTGGAACTAGAGGAGCTTTGCTTTGCTTTGCTTTTTTCAAAGTTCATTGTAGTATTGTGGTTTTGATATAATATGGTGGGCTGATCCACATATACATTTCGCCCATTCTGGTATAGCCAGCTCAGGAAGACATTTGCACCTTTTTTATTAGCTCATGGAAGGCTATTTACACAACCAGTTGATACACTCAGTTGATACAGCCATCACCTAAAATAAAGGTCATCTTTTGGTTGCATTTGTGTTGAGATAAATTCAGCTTTTTTGCAACAGTCAGTCATTCTCTGTTTCTTCCCTGAGCTTCACAGGTGCTCTTGTGCCCATCTCCTCTGTGCCCGCTTGATTGTTCACATTCACTTAACAAGTCTTCTCTGCTTCTTCATTAGAAAGGCTTCTAAAAGGAATAAGGATGTTTCCTCATTAAGATTCTTCATAGCCTTTTGTAAAGAAAGTGAAATTTATTTGAGAAGTTTGAGAAATACTGCCTTGAGGAGGGGAGGGCACATGACACAAAACACCACTGTTCCAATTAGCCTACTGAGTCTTAGGTGTCCCCCTCATGAAGAGAGTAAACTAGTTTTGCGATTAATCTTCCACCTCTTGATTTTGTGAAATAAATTATATTTCAGCCAAGCTTGCCTGTGCTGTGAAAGCAGTTCTGTCAGATGGTGAGGGATGATGCATGGAAGACACATTATAATACTACTCTTGTAGTATGGAGTCTGGCTGTTATAGGATAAATGCTACTTATAAAAATTAAGAGAAGAACTTTGTGATAATATTTCTTTTAACTGAAAATCAACCTGCTAAATCATTTCTTATATAATTTCCCATCACATCAACAGCAATTATAATGAACCTGTCACTACTGATGAACAATGCAGGGAAAAAGCAAGGCCAAACTCATTGTTTTCTGAGTAGGTTTATCTTCCATATGATTTAATAGGAAAAGAAAATTGAACTGAAAAATTGACTTGCTTTCTAAAAAGGAAGAACATATCTGCACAAGCACTATTTTTTCTTGACTCCTTCTCTCAAATATTTTAAATTACTAAAGTTATGGACTTGTTATATCTTTTTTTTTCCTTGTTTTTTTTTTTTTTTTTTTCCAAAATCATGACAAAGAAAGAAAAAAAAAACCATACACAACTCCTTTAAAGTCTGTTTCAAATGAAAGTCCACAGTATATTTTTGACTGCTTGCTGATTATTTTTGTGTGAACATGAATTAAACCATCTCTAACACTTAAAAAAAATGAAAAATAAATAAGACAATTAAAAAAGGGATTGAAAATAACATTAGGAAAAAAAAATATCAATTTCAGCACTATTTGTTGTAGCAAAATATTTGTGGTTTTTTTTTGTTTGTTTTTTTTTTCTGTGATAGCCACTTATTTGAATATATTGCTGTACTGATACAGAAAATTGAATTCATATGTATTTATTTATTTTTTTTTCCACTTCATAATTTTTAAGGATTTGGCTTACACAGATTTTTATTTTTTCACAGAAAATGTTTTACATTAGTACAAAACTTGATATGTATTTGCGGATATGAGACAAAACCGTGTTATTCAGATTTAATCTTTCTCTGATTTAATCTTGTGGTAGTCTAATTTCAAACAGCAACATTTCCATATAGCCTGAAGTCTTATAAGGGTTGATAAAAAAGTCTAGTTGACAAAGGATTACAATAGTAAATACTTTATGTGATGAAGACCTGAATAAAAGATTCTGTATCAGCTGGGGATAATAATAAGGTTGGATAAAGCCTTGCTACACATGTACAAGGCTCTCCAAAAAGAAAAAGAAAAAAGCCCAAACAAGCAGTATTTTTCTTTAAATGCTAGCAGTGAACCATTAAAAACATTAAGAAGTGCATGAACATACATATATTTCTGCCTCTAATGTTAAATGACAAAACAAAACCCTAATGATGCTCAACAGAAGTTATTATGAGAGCAGGAAAAGTTAATAGTTGTTGGTCAAAGCAGATATGAAATTATGCTAGGTTGCTCTTACATAACCTTCCAAATACTTATGCTGAGAAGAAATATCTGATAACATGTGGAATTCTAATTAGATTCAGTATTTATTATGCCTTACTGCATATCAAAATAATATAGATGAGAGTAGTTAAGGCAGATGGAAAGGCAGCAAGATCTAACTTAAATGTTTAACTCAGGAGCCAACGGGAAGAGTTATCTCACCTAATTGTCAAGGCATCAAGAATACCACTCAGCCTCACTCTTCCTGATAAACCTCACCTGAAACACTTCCCCTGCTCAAGGCCAGGACCTCATTTTTGCTCAGTAGAACCCCAGCCTGGTTCCAGTGATGATGTGGTTGTACCTGTGTCCCATCCTCATCTCTGGCCATGCTTCTGGCCTGGCCTCTGCCAGCATCATGACAAGTTTCTCTCCTGGATGAACTCCAAGCCCAGCTTTCCACTTGACAAAAGTATTGGAGAACCCTATTACCAGCTGCAGCTCTGCTCACTGCACTGAGCAGTTGCAGGAAAGGTTTTAAAATTGAGGAAGTTCTTAGTTTCAAAGTCATAGAGATGTATTTATTAGTTTCTCAGATTAAACTGCATTTGTTTGATTTATAGAAGCCTAGCTGGTTTTAATTTTAATACAAGTATTCACAAAACAGAATTTTTTACTTGTGTACTTGACAGATGCATACATTGTTCCTAATGGGCCAATTAAAAGCTTTAACATATGACATCAGCCAGATTAAGCCAGTGATTTTCAGCTAACTATGGAGTAAACAATAGCATGTTAATTTAAAAATGCAACAACATATCAAGTGAGATGCAATCACTTAGTCAAGTAACCTACTAACTAGAGCATCAAACTTATTTTATAAATCCTATAATAAAATATCCATCTGAGAGAATTTGTAACAGATTTGCAAATTCAGGGATCTTAATTCAGAGAGCAATAACTCAGGCCTTCTGCGTCCTGACAGGGTGTTCTACAGATTAGGTATAGCATGAAGAGACCACAGTGCTTTATTTCCCCTTTCCTGACTCACAGAGGTAATCCGTAAGGTAACACTTGGAAAATTGTTTCTGGCTCTGAAATTTCAGTAAGCATATAAGATTTTTTAGAGGAAATAGTGTTATGCTGGGATGACTTGCCTGCTAGCTGTTTGTTTCCCATCTTAGACACATAACTCTCCTCCAGTCACTATTTGAAGACCTCTGGGAACCTGCTTCCACAGCATGATTGTTCTTGGAGCTAGCTCCTGTAGTACTGAGCTGGTGGTAAGTAGTTCTTGTATCAGTACCCAGCATATTTTTTTTTTTTAAATCTGGCTCAAGAAGTTCATTGAAAATCCACAGAAATTAGAGGATTTCCAAAATGTCTCTTAAAATTCCAGAATACCTTCCTGGCCCTGAATGAAGTATGCAGGCTAGTTGCCCTCAGAGTTCCTATCTCAAGCAGTCAGTTGTATTTCCAAGGATAACCTCGTAGAACTACATTAGCTTTGTTCTTGGAAATGATGGAATCCAAAGAAAACTGGTTATGGCAGTTTTCCTGTTGCTTTTCACTGTGAGAGCAAGGTAGTAGTGGAGATGAACATGTTTTGCAGCTATCTGTCATGACTACAAATTCTTTACTGACATTTCTAAATATAATAGTTTAGTCCTCACTACTCACAAAAAGGAAACTTTATGATGGCATAGGTAATTTTAAATTTGTTTTACCTAAAGAAGAAAAGAACTGGATAAATGGAGGATGAGAAGGAAGAAAACTATTTCAGAACATAAAATTCTGACTTTGAGTTTAGGGTACGGTCAGAATAATAAATGATATAACAAGTTTGCATTTCGTAAAAACATATTTTCTTTTTCCTTTTTTTTTTTTTTTTCCTGGGTCTTAATACAAAAGAACAAAGAAACAGTTTATTTTAAAACAACAGTATGACACTGTACAAAATGAGTTGTTTCTCCAGCAGTTGAAATTCAGCTAATTAGTTTCAAAAGAAAACAAACAAACCTAGAAAATCTTATCATGAAGACAGAATCTTTGTTAAAAACAGAACTCATAAGACACAGAACAAAAGTAGTCATATTAATAGCAAGCAGTTTTGCAGATAAGTAATCTATCAAGAACTTTAACGCTAATACGGCTGTAGAATAACCTCAGCTGCAAAGAACAGTCATCAGTCTAGGTGACTGGCGATTTCTTTCTCCTACGAATTCTGAGATCTCAAGCCACTTCTGTTTTGTTATGGTAAACAAGACAGTGAAGGCTGCACTTGACTTTGATGCTGTTGAATCCTTAAAAGTTTGCTTAAAGAGCAAATCTTTCTTTAGGAGAATAATTAGGGCTAATGACCAGTTATTAGTAACTACTTCTGCTAACAAGAAAGGAACAAAACCAGAAATATTGATGTGCTAAGTACTTGAATCATTGTACTGGATCAGGGACTTGACCTTTTAAACTCATGTACTGTGTTTCTAAAGATGTTTTGTATGAGATGCTATCTAGAAAGTGGGAAAAAAGTCTACAGTAGGCAGGTGCAGTACATGATTGGGATATATTTTCCTTTTGAGGATTTAATCATATGAGATTAAAACAGGTTTTGTTTATAGAAATCCAATTTTACTATAACATCTTTTCTGGATTAGCTCAGTTCTGTCCTTATAATATATATGTATCTGAGCTCAGAGTCAGCAATTCACCCACTTACAACAAGGGAAAAAAAAGACAAGAAAGCTTACAAAACCAGTATTGTTTACAAGACTCTAATAAGCAAGAAGTTCTGTGTCATTCATTTCTCTGCCTTCAGAAATACATCCCTGCCTGCCAGTAATGCAGATCATTGTCTGTTGCTAGAATAAGAAGGAAAAAGTAGAGCAAATCTTATTTTGTTATCCATTAAAAAAAAAATAAAAAGAAAAATAAAAAATAAAAAGAGACCCTGTAGCTATTATTTGTCTTTCGACCTTTTCCACAGCTAATGCTACTTCTAGTGACAATGGAAGCAGAGCAGTCTTTTTCAACTTCTAATAAAAACAAGCGGTAGCTGGTATAGTTAGGGCAAAGCTTAAAATACTTCAAGGTATCTCATACAAAATATTTTTTGTTTATGGTTTTTGGTTAACTTTGAAATCTATAAACTTGGACAATGCTGAATTGTTAATAAGTGTTTCTATAGCATAGTCACTCTACCCCTTATAACCCAGCTGATCTCAAACAGACCATTTCCTTCAATGTCTTCGTTATTATTTTTAGTACTGTTAATTTGTATATTGCTATCTTTATATTACGATTGGCTATTTAAAAAAAATATATATATATATTATTTATCTTAGGTTTTTATTCTTATAGATATTCTTGCCCTCTTCTTCATAAAGATGCCTGAGCTCAGTAAAAAGGGTGGTAGGTTTTACACGTTAGTAGAGATCATAAAGTTGCCTCCAACCAGCAGTTAAAGGTAACAGATCTAGGGAAAATGTGGGTGTAATTAAGTGTTTAAAGAGATCATAACTGTTAAAGCTTTGATGTTTTCCACTTGAAGTTTGTGTAGGAGTTTGATCAAAAATTGCCACTAATTATTTTTCCTCTCTAATTTTCTGAAAAACTTTTTTTTTTTTTTTTTTTTTCCTTAAAGTCAATATTCTGGGAGTTTTCACCATGTTTCTTTTTGCACTCTGCTTGCCTGTCTTTTGGCCACTGAATCGCACCAGAATGAATTGCACATCTAATTTCAGGGTTGTTTTCTCTAACAGTTGGTTTTCTTATTTTTTTCTCCTTCCCTACCTAGTTTTCATGCCATCCTCACTAAGAAAATAGTATAGGTAATTAAAAAAAAGTAATTTTCAGAGACATCTTTCCCAATTTTTTTGATGACACTCATCTTATTAACTGCAGCAGCAAGTAAGATTCTAAAAATATCTAATACACAAGCAACAAAATAATAAAGTCATTCCTATATTATCATTAGAAAAATAAAGATCTGCACTGATTACTAATAGTATCTCTGTAAGTTAAATGAGCATAATCTTCCTACTAAAAATACATGTGCAATCAAATTATTTTCAGAAACTTTGGCATAATTTTGTGTAACGGGAACCAACAGAAATTTTTCAAAGATAGTGGTGGACTTCGTTGGTATTTATTTATACAATTTTTACATACTTTTTCATGAAGAGATAAACTGATTTACAGACGTAGCTGATTCTAGGCTATTTTTTCTTTTTCCTTTTATTTTACTTTTTCTTTTTTTTTTTTTTTTTTTTAAGAAAGGATTCCAACTGTGCTTGCCTTATGTTAGAATGACCTTGACATTGTTTCTGTTGTTTCTGTTAACATTTTACTTTTATGTTTGTCCTATTCGTGAGATATGCTACAAATATGATTTATTCGCTTCACTAGGAAAAAAAAAAAATAAAAAATACCTCTCTCTTTGTTTTAATGAGCATCCTTGATAATCTTCTAGAGAATACTTTTTCCCAGTAGGCCATGCTGCAGTATTGCTTTGATACGTTGTTGGTTAACTTTATGTTTTGATTCTCTTCTGTTACGTGAAGGACGATTCTGAGCATTAAGGCACAATTCAGCATCAATTCTATTTCTATAGATGAAAAAGAAACATATAGGTAGTAAAACAATAATGGGAGAATAGTTTCAACAAATAGTGATGAGATTCAAATCCATGGAAGCGGAGATTTCTAGTTTAATTTGAGCATCACAACGTGGTTACAATTTTACTAAAGAAGGGGGGAAAGGAAATACAAAAGAAAAAATAATCTATAGAAAATGAATAATCAAATGTCCACAGAAAGATTTGAAATAAGCACCAGAGAGCATTGCATAGGCCTGGCACAGATACAACCGAAAGAAAGAGTAGTGAAGAAAGAAATGATGTTATGACTACAACCAATATAAGTTTGTCTGTTGCTAAGAACTAGTAAGAAACAACATGTTTCTTTTATTTTAAAGTAATTATCCTAAATAATTATTCAGAGAAATTGAATTGAATACTGAAAGATTATTCAGAATGGTCAAGAAATTTTGAAAGTGAGAGTTGCAAATCTAGTGAAAGAATTAAAATATCAATTTTTTAGATATCTGGGAACATATTTGTAAAGTAAGGCTAATTAATGAATATGCGAAAGCTGAGAAAAGACTTAACACACTTTGCACAGAAGCCAACTCTTTCGTCCCTTCTGGAGTTTATTAAGAATAGATACTGTTTGACATCTCTCCAGAAATATAGACGTGTTTCTGTATCTATAATTTAAAATATTATATATATACATTTGTTCATATCTGGTCATTAGAGATGTTAATTCAATTGAAATGGTCAATCCAGTTTTATCCATTATTTCACAATATCACAGTATCACAGTAAGTTTGGGATTGGAATGGACCTCAAAAGATCATCTAGTCCAATCCCCCTGCTGGATCAGGGACGCCTAGGTGAGGTCGCACAGGAACATGTCCAGGTGGGTCTTGAATGTCTCCAGAGAAGGAGACTCCACAACCCCCCTGGGCAGCCTGTTCCAGTGCTTTGTCACCTTCACTGAGAAGAAGTTTTTTCTCAAATTTAAGTGGAACCTCTTGTGTTCCAGCTTGATCCCATTACCCCTTGTCCTATCATTGTTTGCCACCGAGAAGAGCCTGGCTACATCCTCGTGGCACTCACCCTTTATATATTTATAAACATTAATAAGGTCACCCCTCAGTCTCCTCTTCTCCAAACTAAAGAGACCCAGCTCCCTCAGCCTTTCTTCATAAGGGAGATTCTCCACTCCCTTAATCATCTTTGTTGCCCTACGCTGGACCTTCTCCAGCAGTTCCCTGTCCTTCTTGAACTGAGGAGCCCAGAACTGGACATAATATTCCAGATGTGGTCTCACCAGGGCAGAGTAGAGGGGAAGGAGGACTTCTCTCGATCTACTAACCACCCCCCTTCTAATACACCCCAGGATGCCATTGCCTTCCTGGCCACAAGGGCACAGTGCTGGCTTGTGGTCATCCTGTTGTCCACCAGGACCCCCAGGTCCCTTTCCCCTACACTGCTCTCTAATATGTAATTTCCCAACCTATACTGGAACCTGGGGTTGTTCCTGCCCAGATGCAGGACTCTACACTTTCCCTTGTTAAATTTCATTAGCTTATTCCCCACCCAACTCTCCAGTTTGTCCAGGTCTCGCTGGATGGCAGCACAGCCTTCTGGTGTGTCAGCCACTCCTTCCAGCTTAGTGTCATCAGCAAACTTGCTGATAGCGCTCTCTATTCCCTCGTCTAAATCGTTAATGAATATATTGAATAATACTGGCCCCAGTACTGACCCCTGACGCACTACACTAGATACTGGCCTCCAACTAGATTCTGCACCATTGACTACCACTCTCTGGCTTCTCTCCTTAAGCCAGTTTGTAACCCACCTCACTACTCCATTGTTTAGACCACACCTCAACTTAGCTGTAAGGATGCTGTGGGAGACTGTGTCAAAGGCTTTACTGAAGTCAAGGTAGACCACATCCACCGCTCTGCCATCATCCATCCACCTTGTTACATTCTCATAAAAGGCTATGAGGTTGGTCAAGCATGACTTACCCTTGATAAAGCCATGCTGACTGCCCCTAATAACCCTCTTATCCTTGATGTGTCTTAAGATGGCACCAAGGATAAGTTGTTCCATTACTTTCCCAGGGACAGAGGTGAGGCTGACCGGTCTATAATTACCCGGGTCCTCCTTCTTGCCCTTTTTGAAGACTGGAGTGACATTTGCTTTCCTCCAATCCTGTTCAACAGGAACAAATGCTAACACTGAGCAACTAAAGTTTTGGTACACAGAAATAATGTGAAATTGCCTATCTGACCTCCAGCTTTTTGTCTACAATAGTGAAGTTCTTGTGTGTTATCTTGTATATGCAAGCCTGCATATTTTGTAAGGTGCTTTCAAAAATTTCTCCCTGAAGATAAATGATGAAATCCTTTTTAAGAGAGAGATGCACACTTTCATATATGCAAAAGGGGAGAAAATTCAAGCCACAAATACTAAGCAAAGATAACTTCAATGGTTATCATGCTGATGGGTAAATACCATTATACAGCATTATAAACTTCAATTCATTCTGCAGTGGAACACCTATAATCAAAAAGCAGAAATTCTTTTATTACAATCCCCACGAAAGAGGACATGACATGTATTACATTCATAAAAAGGATGAGAAAATTAATCTTGAAATGATTCACATAAAGTAGTGTAGTATGAAAGTATTTTACAGCACATACTGGGTCCAAAGCATTTAATAAGGGAAAAATAACACATGCTAAAAGAATTTTTTTAATGACAAAATTATAATGATAGAGAATTTTTAAGAAACTGGAATTACTATATTAATGCATTACATACCAATAAGAAATTATGTATATTCTTTCCTCCACTTAATGATGAACTAATAATTGAAGAGAAATGGTCTCTTGGGAAGTGCTGGTAGCCTACACAGAAATAACACATGCATTCTTTTTCACATGAAAGAAAAAAAGGGAAAAACAAAAAAAAAAAAAAAAGGAAAAAAAGAAAGGAGAGAAAAACAAAGAGGAAAAAGAAAACAGAAAAATATATTTAAAAAAAAAAAGGAAGAAAAAAGGGAAAAGGAAAAAGGGAAAAGACAACATTAATGGTTCATTGATAATAGTCAAACTCTTAGAAGCATTGAAAACTAACATAATTCAACAGTCCACAAAAGAATATTTCCACCTCTTCATCCTTGGATAAAGTAAACTCCAGTATTTCTCAAACCTCTATCATCTAAGTATCTTCTTCAGTGAAGAAGAAATTGCCCAATACAGGTAACTGTGAATTAACTAGGAAAGAAGCGAGATAGCAAAGTCCTGACTTCTTACCTATTAGTTTATTCATTAATTTTACCCTGAGGAATTTCTAATTAAAGACAGCTCTCTCCCTGACAAGAAAGCATGAGGTAAGACCTTGACTTCACATTTTGTCTTCTAAGGAGAGGTTTAGCATCACTGAACTTCAATCACAAACCTATGTTGACTTTCTCATTTAGATACAAATCTTCTCCCTTTGCAGCTCTTCTTTATTTCTCATAACTGGTTTTATTTCCTATAAGATCAATTCTCTATTAAATATTTTACATTTAATCAGCTGCTCAGAAATTTGCAGTCTTCCTCACAGACAAAGTTCTACAATATCCATGGGATCCTGCCTATTTTCTCATCACTCCATTCATGTATCTATTCCACCTTATTTTTCTGTTGGAATCATCTGTTTTTCCTTTTTCCAGGCTCATTATACTAATTTTCAGAGGTGCAATGGAAAAACACAGAAAATTAAAAAATAATAGAAACTTCTGAAAACAGAATATATTTCTTGAAAAAAGGCAAAAGTTTGACTTTTGTGAGCTAATAGCTTAGTTTTTAAGATTAAAAAAATAGTTTGCAGGAGACATTAAAATATACATTTTCGGGGGCTGGAGAAAAAGACATTTGTTACAACTGTTTAATGTCATGATTTTGTGTACTGTCCTTTTTTCAGTTCCTCCTTTCTGTTACATGTAATCCATTAAACTGCATCCATCAAAGTAATATATTGCTTATTCCACAGCAAATTAAAGATTTTCTGAATTATTTTTTCTCTTGGCTTGTTTCCTGTTGCAGTCAGATTTAATAAGCAGTACTTGGGGGGTGGACCAGATCATCCCATCTAACATATGTGGGCTACAAAAACACTTCTTATATGTGAAGCCAAAATCTATTATAGTCTAACTGATATCATAATAGTTTAATCAAACAGTTATTATTGTAGGCCCAATCATTATAGAAATGGAAAGGAATTTAAAAAATGGAACTTCAGAAAAAGTATAGATAATAATAACAGTTTTAATCCTTATCCATGCACTTCCTTTCCCTTCCTGTTTGGTAACATGCTCACCCTTATCCTTTAAATCTGGGTCCTAAAGAATGTTTTGTTCTAGGAGAAGGAGAATAGAGTGTCTGGAGTTCTTTGTAGGAAGGAATATAATGTTGATTGTGGTAGTTTCTTCTTCTTACTCTTCAAGAGTCTGATGATGAGGTTAAGGTCTCTCTTCTTGTGCTGACTCTGCTTAGGGTCATTTTTGTATTTATTTTGTATTTACACAAGTACACAAATGGTCAGTTACTTATCACTAGCAAATGCAACCTTGTAAACCAAATAAAAGCAGTTTAGGGATAAGATACGAAGAAAAAACAAATAAGCATACATAGCTCATCTCTAAAACTGTTTTTACTCAGTTTGCAATGATTCATTTATTAGTGACAAGTAACTGACTATTGGTGACTAGTGCTTACACCCTTTGGGGCCTATTAGCATTCTGTGCATGTACCTTGAGGGCTTCTACTATCACTTTGTGCTTGCACTTTTGGAAGGTCCTATTAGCCACCTCTCACTTTTCTTTAACAGACTTCATATTTCTTTTTCCTGGTAGTGTAACTAATGTTCTATTACCATAACCTAATCAGACATACATCCTTGTTTTAGGTCACCGAGTAGTTTTTTGTTTAAAAATAATGGTCTGTTAAAAGACTTGTATATATTTATATATGTTTAAACATATAGAGAGATAAAAACCGTTGATAACTGCTAGTTATTGCCATCTATTACTTATAGCAATATACTTTTTAAAATTACTCAACAATGGTTTACACTTTGAGTGAATTCTAGGATACGTGCAAAGTCATAGTCTTCAGAGTCCCACTAGTAGCATTTCAACTGAGCTTGATGACAAGATCCAAATATGCACCATCTCCATACATTGCCTGATATACACGTGAAGAGGGAGTAAAAGTGTTATTTGATAAGGCAAGGATGTCAGGATGATTGGGAGACCAAGATGCTGTAACCTGGTAACTGTGTTACCTTGGTTTTCTAGAGATCTCTATACACAAGAGTCTCCAAATTACAAATATTTGTATCTTTTCCTCACATTTTTGAAAGAACTAATGGAATAATTTAGCATGAGTAATGAATTTTCTCAGTCAATTATTATGTAGTTATCTTTTTAAGCAGCTGCATAGCTAGTTAAATAAAAAATGTACCTTTTTTATTTTGCATATAGCAAATTATTTCTTAATTAATATAGTTTTCCATCATCCAGCCAATTCCAGCTGATTCAAGATTTATGTATAAATATGAACATAAACAGAATCTTATTCACTAGACTTCCTACAGAATAAAAAAAGATTAAAATAATATTAACTTCTAGCTCAAATATACAAACCCCAAGATAAATTTAATTCCACAGAAGATCCACTTATATAAATCCCTGAGAGTAAAATAGTCATTGGTCGGATTGTATTTTTTCAGGTGGAATGAAAAGTAACTGGTTGGTTGGTTGGCTGTTTTGTTTTGTTGTGTTTGTTTGTTTGTTTGTTTGGGGGGGTGTGTGTGTTTTCTGTTATTTTATTTTATTTTATTTTATTTTATTTTATTTTATTTTATTTATTTATTTTTTTCCTTTTTTCTTTTTCTGGCTGGTAATTAACAAGGCTTCTTTCAGATCATAACATGTGGCTGACAAGACTACAGACATCTGAACAGATGCATTTTCTGAGCCGTTTGAAGCATGAATTACTTAGGCTAGTCCTATGCCTTTGGGATTTGGTTTAGCTGACCTCTAGGCATTTCAATGATTGCATAGGATGCTCCAGCATAACAAGCCTTTCAAGATGAAAGAGCTACTGTTAAGTTTGTCATTTTAATCCCACAGTGTGAATTAAAATATTACTTCTATAAAAGTTATTTTATGTCAAACTGTCTTAATAATGTGGGTCAATGAGTCATGTTGAGGACTAGTAAAATATTATGCAAGCATTCATATGAATCTTTAGATGATGTTTCATAGGTCTTTGACTCTGGTGTTCCTCAGTGCTAAAACATGAGTTATGTAACAAGAACTTTGTAAGGAAAGAGCACAAGTTTAATTTGTTTCTTCTTAATGAGTGTTTGTTTATCAAAGGACACTTATTTGTGGAAAGCCATGGGGAAGATTACTAGTTTGTTTAAGATCTAAAATATTTTATCTATGTTAGAAAAGCTGATGATGCAATAATGTTGAAATGTTCAACAAATTATTGACATATCTTATTAAAGTAAAAATCTTGTCATGGGAAATAAGTATAACCCTCCTCAAGAATGGTATTGTTGGGGAACTTCAGTGTATTGTCATAATCCTGAGATTCTGAGTTCTTCACCATAAAAATATGATTGCGCTGTTGGATTTTTATTTTTCGTTAATATGGGTCATGCTTACTTGGGGTTATTTTTATATATTTTTTGAACACAATACAGCTTTTTTTTTTTTTAATTGATTCCATACTAAAGTCTGATTATCTTAATCCATAATATTAGTTTAAAGTTACATGATTTATATCCTCCAGCCAACTAATATAAAGGATTAATAATGTTTACTTATTGATTGCATACATTTATTTGATGTATGTATTCACACAGTTAATTTTAAACTAGCTCAGGCCAAGACAAATCCAAACAAGTCTTGAGACCTCACACTCTCAGGTCAAGACAATGCCTGTGGACTTTTCCAGGTAGTGACAAAATCATACTTTCTGATCAACAGTCTAAACTGGACTAAAAGCTAAGGGGAAGGTATGAGGTGTTTTGATTTTTTTATTATTTTAAGATATATTAGTTAATTTCAGCAATAAAGTAATGAAAGTAAATGAGAATGAGATGGAACTGATACAATTAAATTTAATATTGAAATCAAATAAAGTGCCTCAGACAAGCTGATACTTGACTGTGGGGCACTTAAATTCACATTATTTACCCTTTCTGAGTACAGCAGTTAGATGTCTTTCCAACCATGTCCGCTCTCTCCAACCATATCCATAGCAGACCTGAATGGTCCAACACTCACTCCTATGCAGATTTGTTAGGAATTTTTTGCCTGAGCTCCCTGAGCAGCCTGCTTCTGAAGGAGTGCAACCCATGGAAGGGATCTATGGTGTAGAAGATCACAAAGAACTGCAGCCCATGGGAAGGACCCCACATTCAAGGAGTTTGTGAAGGACTGTGTCCCATGGGAGAGACTCCATGCTGGAGCAGGGGAAGAGTGTGAGGAGTTCTCCCCCTGAGGAAGAAGGAGCAGCAGACACAAGGTGTGATGAACTGACCAAGACCCCGAGTCCTCCTGTACCTCTGGGAGGGAGGAAATAGAGAAACTGCAAATAAAGTTAAGCCCCAAAAGAAAAGAGGAGTGGAGGGAAACTGTTTCAAGATTTGGTTTTCTTGCTCATTACCCTACTCTGATTTATTTGGCAATAAATTAAATTAATTTCCCTGAGTCAAGTCTGGTTTGCAATGCCCAGTAATTGGTTAATAATTTCTCTCTGTTTTTGTCTCAACCCATAAGACTTTCATTATATTTTCTCTCCTCTGTCCAGCTGAATAGGGGTAGTGATAGAGTGGCTTTGGTGGGCATTTTTCATCCAGTAGGGTCAACCCACCAAAACTTCTTACATTATATTGAATACATATTTCTTTTTTCAGCTGAAGTCAAAGAATACCAGATTAGATATTTATATTTTCTGTATTTATCTAGGAGGAGGCAAAAATACATCAGGATACTTTCAACATTAGGATACTTCATCAGGATACTTTAAGATTAACAATCATTATACATATGTACTATTTTCATTGTCCTAAGTAAGAATATTTTATCAAAGTTTTATTACAGCACTTGGTCATAGAAACTGGTCATCCAATCTAACCTAATTTATGCTACTACTAATGCATAAGGTCTACAGAAGGAATACACAACAAGTGAAAGTGTTGATAGAAGTCTGTAGTAAAATATTGACTTCGGTTTGCAGAAGACTTCAGAAAGTACATTGCCATTGTGTTTCTGGGAAGAGTTTTGGAAATATTCAGTAAAAGAAGGATCTTCAAGACAAATACTGGCTTTCTCCCTCTTTTTTTTTTTTTTTTCCTCCCTCTCCTCTTTCCTCACACCCATATCCCCCAGTGTGACTGCTCAGCTGTAAGAGCCTTAATTGGTGCTCTGTGTCACATAAAATGAATAGATGGATTGGATCTTGTCAAACAGAGATGAGGAAGACAGATAGCAATGAAACTATTGTGAAGAAACATTACCTTCCACATATGAGTACACTCAAAACTACACAGAAACAACACTATTGATATATTTTTGACATGCAGATTTTTGGTCTGATCCATGTCTGTTGTTCTTATATTGTTAGAGATAATTGTACATGATTATTTATCTTTTAGTCCACTATCCAGTTAAAATTGTTTTCTTCATTGTACACATGCTGTTCTAAGGCTATGGGCATACATTAAGCCAGTGTTTTCATTGCCTCAATACAAAGCTCTTTACAAACACATAATACATATGATGAAATAATTGCTTAGGTGTTAATCAGTTCTTTATAGAATAAGAAATTATTTCAATGTTCTGACTCATTAGAAATAAGCAAAATCAAGATCTTCATGGATAGTCTGCTCAGGTATAGCAGAAATCATCTTTCTAGAAGCCACAGTCTTTGTGTACTTTAAAAACGTTTGTAGTTAGACACTAATCCTCTTTGACTTCCAGAAAAGTACATATAAGATACTATTAAGCTTACTCACGTAGCAACCTAGTCTAAAAGAGCAACCGCCTCACTGCTTAGTCCTTTCCTCACGGCCTGTTTTTTTTTTTCTTCTTTTCCTGATGTATTTTATTGAGCTATCCTGGACATTGAGGTGTTAAAAATGCTAAACTATGAATCCTAGATATAGGTTTTCATCCCTTTATTTACTTCTTTTGAAAGTTAATTTAATATACATCTATTAAATCAAACAAAACCACAAATATTCTCATATAACTATACAAGCCTTCTATCAGAATTAGGATATGATATGGAAGTAGTTCAAAATTTCTAGAGAGTCTGTCTGACAAACAGTTAAATGGTACCTAAACACCTTACTCCATAAAATTTTGTTTTAAGATAAAGCAATATTACCTTTTTTATTTTTTTTTAATTTATTTACTTTGATTATATGTGTGCCCATTTTTGCTCATATTTGATAACCTAAATTTCTCTTATCTTTGTAGTTAAGAGAGAAACAACAATGAATTGATAAAAAAGTCCTTTAACGCACATACAGACACACATGCACTCTGGTAATTGCATACTTCTATAAGCTATAGAACACTTCAAAAATAGTACACCAGAGGTGGGATTCACCTTACTGAACTCTACTATCCTACAGTATAGAAATCCCCACCTGAGTTGGCAGTTTAGCCTTCCATTTAGTTTGGCCTATTTTAGCTATCTATTTTAAGATGAGGTGAACTGAGCTCCAGTACACCCGCCTGAAAGCCTGTTACCTTGAAGAATTCATTAGGTACACGAGGAAGCAGACATTCCACTGAGGCAACATGACTGAAAATACATAGGCAAAAATGAGGAGTAAGGTCATGAATTACCTTCACAGAGCTAGAATGTCAGTTTGTCATACAGGATGCCTTAGGTAAGATCTCATTTAGCTTTACATAAAAATTAGATTAAACATGCCTTTCTTTCCCCATTAAATTCGCTTTGTAATGCATACTAATGCTGGTTCTTGTAAATTTTATTAGGAAAGATGAGTTTTCAGTCTATATGTTGCATATGTTTGTTTTTCAGACTATTTTTTAAGCATACACATACTTGAGACAAGTTACAAACAATGTTTGTGCAGGGTAGTTGCAGAACACAGGAGATACATCTTCCAAACAAAATGATTCTATGGTCTTCTATGTTCTGGTATCTCAGAGAAAAATCTTTAATGAACTCTTTTGTCCTGAACTTTTCATCTCAGGATGATGTTTAATATCTCTGTTTTATATATGTGCACCCAGCTCTGCCTCCAATTGAAATATTTGATTTTTCTTTGAATAATTGCAAAAAGCGAAAAACCATTTAATGTCATCTGCATCACGCTGAGACATGTAACATAATCCAAATTACTCAGTCCTATGTAGCACATCTCTGACGCCTAATACAACAGAATATACGTGCTTTCAATATGTCTCCTCTCCTCTCCTCTAAATGCAAATAAAAAAGTTTAGTTATTAATTGTTATTTACTGGTTAATGTACAGGGTTTTCACAGCTGATGTGTAATTTTATACACAATAAAATAAAGACATTTTAACTGTTCGTGGTGGGTTAGCCTTGACTAACAGCCAAACTCCCACCCAATATATTTGGGTAGGGAAAGACAAAGAGAAACAATAAAGCCTCTCCTCTCCCAGGCTCAACTTCACTCCTCCTCTTCCAACACCTCTCCCATTACAGACCACCCCTGCAGCCCCCTGGTGGCATCGCCATGACATCTGCACCCAAAATGCTGTTATTTCACTTTCTGTTTGATTTGTTTTCCTGTTTTTATTTTTCTCAGTCTAAGAATGGATAAAGAAGGCCTTCTGGCAAATAGGTCCTGATGCTTCTATTTTAACATGTACAATATGAAGAATTGTAAATAAAATCTGAAAATAAAAGAAGTAGAAAATCACTCCTATTCAACATTTTCTGTTCAGCACAGTGAATTTCAAGAAGATTGATACCAGCTCCTAATACTGGCTCTGATGTGCATGTGCAGCTTTAGGAGATCCATACATGCCTACAAGGAAAGATTTACGTTCCTGAGGAGGAATAAAAAGGTAAAAGTGGTATTACTGTATTTATATTCAAGTGTGAGTGCTGTATGACAAGTTCACTAATGACAACCAGTACTCTGAATACTATTCCCAGAAGAAATCGGAATGTATTCTTACACTGCGTGCATGGAAAACAGCATCAGACTCAAACTAGTTTCTCACATTGCTCTCCTCAGTATTTGTGAGCTGCTGGCATTGTTTTCCATTAGCCTCATGCATTTTATTTATTTATTGCTCTAATGTTATATGTCAGCAGAAATCTTTATTATTCCCAGAATGCTGATGCAGTAAAGCGAAAATGAAATAAAAGCTCTAAGTTTGTATTCCAAAGTTCAGGCTGATCCAGTAATATAAATTTTATTTCTAGAGTTTAAACTTTTACTGTGTTTTTCATAGGCATTTTGAGGCTACTTATTTCTGTCAAAAAGTGACAAGGCCTGCCACTCAGTTGTCATATTTAATTTCCCAGCAAGGATTTAAAAAAAAACTAGAAGGATAACAACAGTCAATACTCTCTTAATTTTAGAAATGTTAAATTTCAGACACAGTTCTTATCAACATTTTCAAATTGAAAAACATCAGTACACGTAATTTCCCATGTTTTACTTCTAGAAATGTCTTAGTAATTCGAGTTATTTAATTGTGAATTCAGAGTCTGAAGAAGTTTTTGGAGGTACAAAATATGATAGACCTTCACAGCTGTCTGAAATACACACAGAGAAAAAGAAAAAAGTTTACCACAGCAGTTTATATATAGTTTATCATTATTCTCAATACAACGTTCTGAATGAACAATATTTTCCTTCATTTCTGGCTCTTCTAAACTTAGAGATTTGTCATGTTCTTGTGTAGACTGATGTCACCATGTAATTTCTAGACTGCAATAGGATGATGTTATAGGTATTTTCTACAGTTTGGAACACCATACAAAACCAATAACTTGAGAAAGTCTTTTAAGTTTTCTGTGGTGCTCTTAAAAACCACAAAACCTAAATTCCAGGCTTGTGTTACTTCAGCACAAAGTTCATCATGTTTAGGTCACAAAGCTATTTCAGTAATGACTCCTTAATGTAATATCTTCTCATTAAAGGTACAACGTGCCCAATTCTAATCTCACTTATCCCATATTTGCATTTGTTCATTATTTTTAAAATAGTTTTTCTTTTAGCATTGTTCAACATGTGTAAGCTTTATAATACTTCAATGTCATGATTCTAATGCACCTCACATAGTATTTATTATTTATGGAAAAAGGGCTTTTTTCCACCTAACATTACAAAAAACAAACAAACAAACAAACAAACAACAACAACAACAACAAAACCACAAAAAAAAAACACACCACAAACATAAGAAATTCAAACATGTACGAAAATGCAGTTACATTTAAAAAGAGATTGCAAAGAGGCAATCAAAGAGGTAATCAAAACGATGCTTGAGTAAGCTGATCAGGACTGGGATGATCACAGTTTGCTGCCAGTGATTTTAAATTTTGCAAGGAGTAGGATGATAAAATATCAGAGTAGAAATGTGTGAGTATTCAAAAAGAAAAGCTGCTTCCTTTTACCTGCCTTCAAGATAAACCTTCAAATGCAAGGAAAAAGACAGAGCTCTCTGGGGGCTGCATTGAGATATATGTGGCAAGACTGAAAGAAAAAAACAATCAGTTTGAAATAAAAAAATTTAAATACATTATTATGTCACCCTTCAAGGTGGGAACAGAATTTGCACATGAAAACAGGGGCATATCTGAAGCTAAGTTAATTTAAGTGAAATAAAATTCACTCAAGTGAACAACTAGAGAAAACAGAAAGGAGAAACCTCTAGAACCTTTTGTTAGTTGTAGTGCAGAAAGGAAAAATAAAACCAGCATGTATACATGTTTTTAAATAGACTGTTGGATTATATCTATAATTTGCATGGAAAGTATCTTGAGGTCCCAAGATTAACTTTCTGAAAAGATTTGTCTTGAATTCTCATAGCCTGGCTTTAGACACTCAAGCATACCACATAGAGTATTTTAAAGTTATCTTAGACAAATATGCATCACAGGTTAACACACCATTGAATATGCCCAGATGGACTATCCTCAGGCAACCCACAAGTAATGTACTGATGAGAAGCAATCACTGAGATAGGATGTGATCACAAGGCAGGTGGAAATCCTTGAAATACTTACTGCTGTTGATTTGAAAAACACTATTTAACTGAGCACAAATGTGCACCTGCCTCTGAGTTTGCCATAACAGGACATAAACTAATTATATTTGCCATTCTTTGACTTTGAGTTTAATTGAAATGGAGCTAGGAGATTTTTTTTTTTTTCCTTTAGAAAAGACAGAATTTGGTTTTACATTTGTACGCGATTCATCTACTGTGTAACAGCATATCATAGGAGTGCAGTGTATCTTTATATACCAGCTAGCTGATAACTACATTTTATACTGTGAAATGCAAAGTTCATATAACTTGAAGTGTCTTCAGCTGGTGCATGACTGGCCTAATCACTTTGCCTTCTCAAGAATTTACACTGATTTTTGAAGACACTTTTAAAGATTCTTTAAAACATGTTGTGTTGGTGGTGTTCATGCCCTTTGTCAGTTTATGTTATTCCCTGATGACTAACCTATCAATGCTGTGGTTTTGGTTGACAGGAGTGATATGTGTTTCTCGTGAAGCATATAGGTGGTCAAGTAAGCTGCACCTCAGGTCAAGTCCCCAGTGCTCTTACTGTACTCTAATTTTGGAAGTAATCCAAGGAAAAAATGGTCTCAGACAGGATTTACTGAAATACTGATTGCTATTTTTTCATTTATAGTAGTCAGTTTTTCAGCAACTTCTTACATTATGATGACATCTTCATAAGAGCACAGAAAAATTGTCAATATGTTAAAACTAAGTATAGATGAGATTCATTTCACCTGTTATTTTAAAAACACATAAAACTCCCATTAAAAATCTGTGATGAACAGACAGCATACTCTGTCTTCCCTAATGAAAACAGAAAATATTTTCTATACTGTTTCTCTCCATGGGATATAAGTCTTAACCCTCTAAACCTAAAAAAAAAAAAAAAAAAAAAAAAATTACAATAATAAAAATCGTTTAAAAAGCAGTCAGTTTTTAGTTGCTCCTCTTTTTTTGTTTGTTTTTTTGCTTTTGTTGCTCACTAGTCTAATGGTTTTGGTTGGAATACAACTAGTTTTCTTCATAATAGCTTCTATGATGCTGATTTGGATTTGTGACCAAAACTGTTTTGATAACAGAGGGTTGTTTTAGTTATTGCTGAGCAGTGCTTACACATCATCAAGTCCTTTTCCACTTTTTATACTGCTCTGCCAGCAATTAGGCTGGAAGCATATAAAAAGCTGTGAAGGGGCACAGCTGGGACAGCTGACCCTAGCTGATCAAAGTGATATCCCATACCCTATGTATGAAGTTGTGCTCAGCAATATAAACTGGGGAAAAGGGCATATTTGAAATTACGACTTATGTTAACCCAGACAACCTTTATGCATGATACAGGCCTGCTTTCCTGGAGATGGCTGAACATCTGTATGCCGACAGAAAATGATGAATGAATTCCTTATTTTGTTTAGCTTGCATGTGCAGCTTTTGCTTTACCTATTAAACTGTCTTTACTTCAGCCCACAGGTTTTCTCACATTTACCCTCTGATGTTCTTCCCCACCCTGCTGCGGGGCAGTGACTAAGCAGCCGTGCACGGCTTAACTGCCTAACAGGATTTAAAACATGACAATTAAATAGGGGTTTTGTATAGTTGCCATAAAGGTAGTTGAACACTGGCAAGGCCTCATTCGGCCAAGGACATAATAAAATGGAGATATTAATTATTGCCATAAGGATATATGCTCACTTTAGTTGAAACACTATTGCCTGCCTTCTACATGAAGTCTGCCTTTAAGCAACTTGTCAGACTGCCTGACATGAAAATGTTATTTATATATTCAAAAAGAAACAGAGTTTTGTTTTAGTCTACAATCTGTTCAAAGAGTTCTGTCAAAATAAGGATTTGGACAAAAGTGCAGTGACCAAAAGTAAATTTCTCAGACTGTTCCAGCTTTTGCTATAGATATAATAACCTCTTGAAGTTTACACATCCATTTCATGGCATCAAAAACTTGTCAGAGTCAAATTTGGGTGCAGCAGTTATTATAGTTCATGTCTGAAACGGGAGCTAAGGTGTTAACCAAGTAATAAATGCTTGCCTAGAGACGTGTGAATACAATGTCTAAAAGTAGTATGAAAAAGTAAACAATTGTGCCTGGAGATTATGATTTGAAAGTAACATGAAGAAGGAATCAGCAACAGATGACAAAAGAGATAATGACTTAAAATCATTCAAAGTAATATTTGGTTGTAAAGCCCATGTAGCTCTCAGGAAACAACCAAACAACCAAACAACCAAACAAAACATTGGTGATAAAAAGCTGTCACGGTAAAGCAAAATTGATATATGCATTTGTATGTGTGTATTTGAGAGAGACAGAGAGATTATAAGATGGGTGACAGTAAAGAGGGATTTTCCAGAGGGCCTGTAGAAACAGGTTCCAGCAGCCTGACTCCTCTGCAGAATGATTGCATCAGAGGAGGAAGCCTTACCCAACGTCAGGAAGTATTGGAGCCTCACGTGTTGTATCATAATTCATAGATCTTGTCGAAGTAGTATTTTATTCGGTAGCACTACTGTAATGTTTTGCAGTTTTTTGGTTTTGTTTTTGTTTGTTTGTTTATTCCTATGTATTTTTGCAAACAAATTTGGTGGCCTTCTATGACGGGGTTACAGCATTAGTGGAAAAAGAAGAGGGACTCACATCATCGACCTGGACTTGTACAAAGCGTTTGATACTGTCCTGCACAACGTCATTGTCTCTAAAATGGAGAGACATGGATTTGATGGGTGGACCTCTCAGTGGATAAGGAATTGGCTGGATAGTCATGCTTAAACACTTGCAGTTAATGTCTTGATGTCCAAGCGGAGACCAGTGACTAATGGTGTCCCTCAGAGTTCTGTATTGGGATCAGTATTATTTACCATATTTGTCAGGGACCTGGACAATGAGATAGTATGCAAACTTAAAAAGTTTGCTCATGACACCAAGCTGAGTGGTGCTGTTGATACTCTATAAGGAACAGATGCCATGCAGACAGACCCTGACAGGCTTGAAAGGTGGACCTGTGAGAACCTTGTGAAGTTCAACAAGGCCAAGTACAAGGTCCTACACCTGGGTCAGAGCAATCCCAAACACGGATACAGGCTGAGCAATGAGTGGATTGAGTGCAGCTCTGCAGAGAAAGATGTGGGGATATTGGTGGATGAAAAACTTAATATGAGACAGCAATGTGTGCTCACAGGCCAGAAAGCAAATTATATCTTAGACCACATCAAAAGAAGTGTGGCTAGCAGGTTGAGGGAGGTGATTCTCCTTTCTACTCTGCACTGGTGTGACCACATACAGAGTGCTGCATGGAACTCTGGGGTTCTCAGCACAAGAAAGAAATAGATCTGTTCAAGTGGTTCCAAAGGAGGGCCATGAAGATGGTCAGGGTGTTGGAGCACCTCTCTTATGAGGATAGACTAAGAGAATTAGGGTTACTTAACCTAGAGAAGAGAAAGCTCCAGAGAGACCTTGTAGTAGCCTACCAATATCTAAAAGTGTGCTACAGGAAAGATGGGGAGGGAATCTTTATCAGGTAGTGTAGTAATAGGATGAGGGATAACACCTTTCAACTGAAAGACGTTAGATTTAGATTAGATATTAGCAAGAAATTTTGCACTGTGAGGGTGGTGAGACACTGGAACAGATTGTGCAGACAAGTTGTGGATGTCCCATCCTTGGAAGTGTTCAAGGCCAGGTTGAATGAGACTTTGAGCAACCTGATCTAGGCAATAGAGTCCCTTCCAATGTAGAGGGGTTGGAAATAGATGATCTTTAAGGTACCTTCCAACTCAAAGCATTCTATGTTTCTACTTTATTTTTTTTTTACAATTTGTTTTAGCTTTTGTTGCTTAATTAATATTTAATTTAGTTCAGACCTCATCTATTTCCCTAGTATAATCACACCCACACTAGCTGACTGTCGTGTCCCCTATGTGGTACTCAGTGTACAGGTACAAGGCATTGAAGATATCGATAGCCAGCACCATGGCCATCATATGACAAATATGGAAGCTAAGATGTCAGGGAAAATGACAGCTGTAAATATGAACAGAGTCACTATAAGTAAATATATTATTTAAGTAAAAGGAGAACAAGAGTACACATGTGCTAATTCATCAGAGTAATCTACTATGTAATCTTAGACAAGGTTGAGTTTCCAAAAACTCAAAGATAATAATGTAATTTTTTTTTCATACTTAGACCGTGGTTCAAAAGCTGGAATTTCTTTTTCTTGAAACAAGACTTTTCTGTTTACTAATGAGTCATGAGTGTCAACAAAATATCACAGATTTATCTGGGGTTTTTTAGTTCCCTCCATCAGTTCTTCCACCAGCAATAATGATATTTTTCAGATAAATACAGAAATTTACATATGAATTCTGGTTCAGTTTTAGTGACTTTGTTGGCATGGATAGGAAGGACAAAGAGGAAGCTTTGAAACAAATAGTTTATGAATCAAGGAGAGCTGCTATGCAACTGACTATCATGAAGTTGCTAAAACCTTCTGTAGGTGTAGGATGACAAAGCTCATCACCGATGTGGTAAAGCAGAGCCAGTATTAATGAAAGGGCAGAGCAGCCTGACCTGGGAATCTTTAAATGAATTGAAGAAATTTGCTTACAGCTCAAGTGCCTGGTGTAAAGCCTTGCAGAAACATTTTACTGGGTCTTTGTATTAGTGTTCCAGGCTATAAAAACTAAGATGAAAATATCTGTAATACTTTTGTTAGTATGCACTGTACAATCTATATGAAAATGATGAAGTGAATGGGAGGCAGTAGTATCTTAGATTGCCACAGTTACGTTTTCATGAGGTTTAAGATATTATTATCATGTATAGTCTTCCTCCCCCTATGACATACGTGACCTAAATTTCAGCTCTTGTGGCTCAGTAATTTCATTCAAGTATTTCAAATTTCATCAGTAAATAAGATAAATTTCATTGTTTTTTTCAGCATTTCCACAAAGTCAAATTATTGTCATTATTTTATCATCATAATTTGATGATAATTTCCTATTGGGAGTCATGCATGTTCTAATATTGCAAATCACACTGTGGCACAGTTACAAAACTCAAACTTTTCAAAATTCTAATGGTATTTAATTTGTTTCATTTAGATAAGTGAATATGTAAACCAAACCTGTAAATTCAACACAGAATGTAATCAGTATGAAAAGTCTAGTTTTCCATAACATAAGGCCAAATGATAATCTATAACTCTTTACTATAAAATCACACATCATCATTTCCATAGTTTTACCTTGAAATAGGCATCAGCCTATCCAAGTATTAGCTTGATTTGCTCACTGGAATTTTCAATTACTAGCATGCTATTAGTAACTGGTAGGCCCAGATGTGTGATGCTGGAATGTTATTTCTAGCCTGGGTCACTTGTCAAGGTTACACATGTGCTTTCGATCATATAGCAAGCCAAGGGTCTACTTATATTTTGAATTAGGGAAAGGCACAAGGTTATCATTCACTGAACAGTTCTTCAGCTTTTCTCTGATTCCCTAAATCTGCTTCATGGGATAGAGACAGAAGTCAGTCCTCAGGATGCTCTGGGAAGAAGATATAAATTGCCAGTGTCACAGTAGGGGAGTGGTCAGCAGGTCCACCAACAGAGGATTCTGGGCAAGTTCTGTTCTCCATACCTATATTCAACAGTTTTAAGCAATTTGAGGCTTTCTAGCTTCAACTACATTTATATTTCTCAGGAATTCCTACAGCCCTTAATCAAAAGACAAATGTACTCAAGAAGTGTGTGATTCATCTTACATAAATGGATATCTCTTATTAAATGCATAGATCTGTGCTGGATAACTTAGACACCATTTTTTCCCTTTTTTTAGGCAAGTAGATACCCATGAAGTTCTAGTATATTTTCTATGAAAATGAATAATTTATTTTACTTTTAAAAGCCTAGCACTGAGCAAAACTCTCTAAAACCCATATAAACAGAACATTCACAATGGGGAATATTTAACTTTGAAATTACTTCTGCATTAGCATATTATCACAATTTGATGCATGTTTTCTGATGCTGGTTAACTTACTTTTCTTTTCCATTTGGCTGTGGTATTTTTCTCTCACATGAGCAATGCAAGTGAGAAAGTGATGAGCCATCTATTTTGGCTCAATACCAAGTCTTGAGAATTTGTGCTTCATGTCTGACAGCTTTTAATATAAGCTGGATTTAATCCAATTTTATACACTAAAGAGAAAAATAGAAAACCTTTTTTTGCTAGAGTTAGCACTCACAAAAGCACTGTGTGAGCACTATGGTGAACATTATTGACCAGTGGCTTCTTAATTTCAGTCATAGATCTAGAAGTAGCAGCAGTTCCAGTTTTGCTGTTTGGCCCAGACTATTCTGGGGAGTAAAAAAAAAAAAGGCTCGTAAAACTCAGAGGTGCTGAGCTATCTCAGGGGTATTTAGCACATGGTCTCTTTTATGAAATTTTTAATAGGAATGCTAATTAAAAGAGTGACTCTGTATCAACAAGTCAAATAAATTCCATGTTATATAACTCCATCAATAACACATTTTTTGCCAACTCCCAAATATTTTAATCTAAAAATTAACTGTGTTGGCTCATCTTTCTCATGGCAGCTCACTCCATGACAGGTGGTTTCTAAGAAATAAATCTGGTGCAAGTTCTAGAGTGCAGAATTTAAGTACTCCTTCACATGATACAGCAAACTAATAAAATAATAACACTGTTTCAAGCTTCTGTACAACCTTTAAATATTACATCTTATTAAGGAAATTGAAGGGCAAGGAGTGCATGGAAAATGATGATAGAAGAATGGAAAATGCTCAGAAATAAATTTTCATTAAGGATACAAATATAGGTTGCAGATGTATTCAAAAGTCTAGAAGATGTACCTGTCTTTGTCTCTTCATGTCAAATAGAAAATGACTGTCTTAAATATAAACAACAGTTCATTGTCTTGCTCTCCCTCCTGGTATGTCTCTAGCTTGTCTCAGCTGAATATCAACTAATTTACTCTTCTCAGTTTCCAAACTCAATTAGACAGTAAGGACCAGACATTTAAAGGCATATGAATGGTATTTAGCGTTCACAGTATATTTTATTATGTGGCCTAAGATCTAGATCAAATAAAAGGTAATTATGTCAGAGCAATGGCCACAAGTTATATTCAGTAGCTGCAAGTGTCATTGAAAAACAAAAACATGACTTTCATTATAAAATGAGGCATGAGAGGTAGATATTTTCAGCCATTTCATATGTATGGACTAAAGATCCATAAATGTGTACTAAAAAGACAAGCTAGGAACATACCTTCTAGGATTCCTAGTACAACTCTGGATGCTGGAGGGGCATGAGAGGTAAAGATTGAAGGAAGTAGACAGGCTCACATGCTTTACTTAATAGCATCTTCTATTGCTATCGTTGGAGACAGAATAGTATGCTAGCTGGACCACCGATCTGACTTATTGGAGTGCATCTTACTTTTTCTAACAGTCTTTTCTAGAATTTCTTTTTTTTTTTTTTTTTTCCCTGAAGCACTTAGCCATACTGTCTTTTTTGTTTGTTTGTTTGTTTTAATTCCTGTTATGAAATCTTACACAAATAATCTACCTACCTATGACACTGATAGGGGTTTCTTCACCATTGTGTTTTGTTTTTTTTTTTTTCTGTGAGACTTAGCTAACTTATAATGACAATAAGAACAAAGGTCTGTTCATTAAATGTCAGGTTTGAATAGAGTTTTGTTCCTTTATCTTCAGAGCACAGTGAAGTTTACAACTATTTTTATATACACAGTAAATATGGATATAAAGGTAAATGATCATATAGCATATCTCAATATAGTATGTGAAGGTCTTTAAATCAGTAAGAACAAGACAAGTAATCTCTTACCCTCACCCATATTTTTTTCCTGTTATAGCTTCGATTTCCAAATGCTGAGTATTCCTCTCCATTATTCTCTTTTCTCATCATACTCTTTTCACTTATTACACTTTCCAGTTTCCTTCTTTTTTAATCCTATTAAGTTATACCACAAGATGCATGCAGAGGAAACTCAAACTATAACTGTCCAGCAATAGCAATTTGTAATCAAAGAGTGATCTGGCATGGAGGACAAGAAAGCCCAACTGCAGAAGCGGTTAAACTGGCTGGCATCAGGAATGCCAGAGACAGAAGAACTCCCTGTAAAGGAGGGAATATTCCCTTGGTGATGAGATAAGGAACAACCCCAACATTGTTTCGTAGCCACCCCGGAGTGGGAGTGCTCTGGGGCCATTTTTGGGCAGCAAAGCTGGTGCTAGGGGATGAACCCAAGGGCAGGCTGAGGCTCCCCATGCAACATTCACAGGATCAGTCGTGACATAAGTGTATATACAGAACTGGCTCATGACACATCTTTGCAGACTCCTTGTAGAACCACTTATGGCGATAGGACTCTCTGCAATACACTGGTTTTGATTTGTTTTGGTTTAGTTTGGTTTTAATTATATATATAAGCACAAACATGCTAATTTGCCTCAAGGGGTACAATGAAATTCCTCAATATATATTTTTCTGTCTCCCTGATTCTTGCCATTTCCTCTCCTTAAGCTGACCTATTCTGAACTAGGATGCTGGAAGTGAATAATTGCTCTGTCTTCAATTCTTCTCGAAGCCTGTAGATGTTCCAAAGTCAGTTTCATCTTTGTAAAAGTCTAATATTAATCACATTTATAACAAAAAAATGTCTTCCAGAGTGATGTTTGAATTTTGACATAAAAATAATCTAATTTTTATCGCGGTTCAAAGCCATTTAAGTACAACATGTTATTAGTTATCTCACTTTGTTTGTGGCTTTGTTTCTTAATTTAGGATTATTTGTTTAAAAATAATGTGAAATTCTAAAAGGATTGTATTAAGAATAGCTGAATAATTTGTCATGGATAATGTTCCAGAAATACAAATGGCTCCTAGAAAAATACTGACTTGTGTTTACTATGTGCTATTTTTCTTGCTTTCTTCTGCTGCAGTTATGATACTAAAGAATACTAATATCACTGACTCTATAGGCTTTGTTCTTTATGTTTTAAAGATTCACTATATTAATGAGGTTTCTACCTATGCTTGTTCCTTTAGTAATTTTTAAATCAGTTTCCTTAGGAAGGCAAGTGTTACAGAATGATGTAGCAAGAATGCGATGGTCTACCTGTTCCCTTATCTCATTCTTTCTTTTCCTTTCTTTCTTTTCCTTCCTCTTTCTTTCTTTCTTTCTTTCCTTTTCTTTCTTTCTTTCTTTCTTTCTTTCTTTCTTTCTTTCTTTCTCTCTTTCTCTCTTTCTCTCTTTCTCTCTTTCTCTCTTTCTTTCTCTCTCTCTTTCTGTCTTATTTTGTTTATCTGTGCATGCTTGGTTACAATGACCTAATCAGACAGTCATTCTGGAAGTAAAATGAGCATATTCTGAAGGTATCCTTACTGATATTTCTGTCATTTGGAGTATAGAATTAGTTTTGGACTATTGCACTTACAAATAAACAAATTTAAATTAATAAAGGTTTCACTGGGTAAACACTGAGTTTAATCCTATTACTCCATAAGCAACAAAAAAAATCCCTAGATATTGCTCATTGTTTGCACAGTGTACAAACCAGAAAGATCTAGCTTTCTAAAGTTAAACAAAGAATTTAGTGACTTTTGTTGTAGCAATGTTGTATGAATGCTAGCAGTTGTTTCATTGCTAAATGCATGTATTTATGGAATTGAATTTCACTGCCTTTTCTGCAGAATCTGATTGTCTCAGACTTTATCACATTTATTATGTTCGTGCTGCCCAGTCATGTATGAACATCTGTTCGGCCCTTCTGAAAACCCAAAAATCACAAATTAAAGTGCCATAGCAGGAGCCATAAACTGTGAGGACTAAGCACTCTGTTCTTACTTCCTTTTGCAGCTGTCTGCCCCAAAATAAATCCATACTCAAGAGTTCAGAACATGGACAATTTTCTCTGTCTTCTTTAATCACTTTCCAGTTTTATATTTTCACCTGAGCTTTAAAGTATTGCAGACAAGGATGTGTTTGTCTAGGGCAATATAACCTTGAATTGGATGGTTTTCTTTGAGTGTCATCCTGATATATATAACAACAGCACCAACAGTGATGCTATCTCCTTTTCTGTTGTCCCTCATAAATGCAGTGGGAAAATAATAGTTACATATCTGTTTTACCTTTAGTTACATGAGATAATAATGGATGTAAGAACATAGATTTATACATAACATTATGAAGTTAGATTGATGAGTAATAGTCAATTATGTGGTATTGGTCTTCCTTTAAAATCTTAAGGGCATTTAATTCCTTGCAATTATGTAAATGCAGACTTTTGAATGTGTATTTCTTAATTATCACATTATGTAGAGTTTCTTGTGATTTTCTTATGAGGCTGCAGTCCTTGTAGACAATAGAAAGGTAGGTCAATAAAAGCTTCTGCCATTCATTTAGTGAGTTTGAAACAGTAATTTCAGGCTCACCATTTTTCAGATTCTTTAGCAAATACGATAGATAACAGAAAGTCATACTCAGCAGATTTAGCTTATGTTTTTGATTTATTGCTTTAAAAGCTCTGTGAATGGCTACACATAGCGTCATGAAAAATTCTGTAATTTGTTCTGAACTATCACAATTGAGGAAAAGACTTTATGAATTACACATTATCTGAAAGCTGCATTTGGAGCCCTGGTAATCTGCCTTGGCATTTTACAATTTGATACTTGTCGAGTGTTTCTTTCATGTTGAAGCAGTAAAACTGTGTGATAATTGACCATTGTTTGTACTGCTGTACTTAGAAACATTTCACTGCTGCCATCATAGACCTAGTATTTCTAGGGCGGTATAATTTATCCATGAAATTTTGCTTTGGGCTAAAACTTGTTGTGCAAATTGTGTGTCCATTTTTAGATTAAATGAGCTTCAAAAAAATTGCTGCTGTTATACACTTTTTTCCCCCCCCTATATTCTTGGTAACTAAAAATAAGTTAGTGCTTGACATTTAGAAAACCAAAATACAGTTATGGGTCTGGGACCAAATCCCATGAAGGAATGCAAACAAAAACTCTATATTTGCAAGAGAGTGTGCATAAAAACATGCACACTCTTTATTATATACAGCTCTCACTGTGTGAAAAATAGACTGAGTCCATGCATTATGCTGCATGCAAATGTGACAAGTAAGCATACAAACAGTAGTCAGGTTATTTGAAGATTTGAGTCTTCATTTGCAGCACTCTGTAATGCTATCTAGTCAATTTTAGTACCAGCGCTCTAAAAAATGCACTGTAACAAGCAATATCAGCAGGTTACTGATGTTAAAAGTCAGTTATGGCAGAGAGTTGCAACATCAGAAAACTCACTGTTTTATTATACTGAAGTTCAATCAATGACTTCCTAACACCACATAGATCTTAGGGGGTCTGTTAAGTCAAAGCATTCCAGTTTTCTAGAAGAAGTCACAATATCTTCTAAATCCATGTCGCAATGAATAAAGTGAAAAACAAGAAAGAGTTTGAATTGCAAAATAAACCATTTGCTAAAATACCACAGAGACTTCTGTGTTGAATTGTCCTCCAAGCACCAGCAATCTCAATGCAGGGCCTCTCTGTGGTAAAGCCTACAGGCACTTCATTTCTTATGCCAAAAGTTTGGAAACGCATAAATGTACTCACCACTGATTAACTAGATATATATGTCATATTAAAAACCACATACAGACTAAAGATAGTAAAGATCAGCATAAGGGAAAATAAAAAAGAAACAGGAATCTGAGCACCTAGCCAGTGCTTTTATATGTTTATTGAAAGTGGGTTTTTATTTTGGTTTTCACATTCTCTCTCTCTCAAGGAAAAAAAAAAAAAAAAAAAAAAAAAAAAAAAAAAAGAGGACTTTAAGAATGAGATACATTTGGTTTTCTATTACATTACATTACATACTTATTTCAACATTAAAGATAAATCAGCAGTTGCAAACCTCAGTTTTCTTGTATCAGAATAGCTGTTATCCCATTCACTGTATTTCTTTTAATGTATGTTTAAAAAATAATTTCTAACTTAAGAGTAAGGAGAAAAATATGAGATTTACCTGTTTAAATAATATCCTTCAAATTGGTGTCTTGTCTCAAAAAGTAGCTGTAAACAGATGCCTAGGAAGAACAATGAGGCAAGCATATACTGTGGTGAGTATTTTTCCTGCCTCACATTATTTTCACCTCATGGGGAGTACTGAGGCTGATTAGTTGTACCCCTTGAGAAATTCTCATCAGAGCCATCTTTAAATACTTATTCAATGCCTCCCTGGACCCATATAATTTTTTTGTATCCAAGTCGTATTTTGGTACTGAGTTTATCTCTTGCATGAGCAATGACTTCCTCTATTTGCTGTGCACTTAAATCTTACTAACTTCTTCAAACCTTTTAAAGCATAAAAAGTTTCCCTGTCCACTACCTTTATGCCATTCGTGATTTTATAAACCTCTACTATATTCATCCTTATTTTGTTTTCAAGCAGAAGCATCCCGCTAAAATGTCATGCAGAAGCTATTACCTAGTTTTGGATGTCCTTTTTGTTCTCTTCTGAATATTTGGCAGATCAAATTGTTCTTTTTGAGATGAAGAGACAAAAATTGCATCTAATATTCTATATGTGAGCAAACCGAGAGAAGATATTAAACTGCAATCAAAGTTTTGTGTTACATATTTTTCGTAAGGAATTTATTTTGTTTTCAAGAAAACCTAAAATATTTGGTTTGATAAGAAGAGTTGGTGGCAGGTGTAGGTGAAAATATTTTATTTTTTTCTTTTCTTTTCACCTTTACATAACATTGTTTCCTGTAATGATTTCTACAAAACACTAACAAGTCAAATATGAGCAAAGCATTTGATACTGTCCCATACAACATCATTGTCTCTAAAATAGAGACACATGGATTTGACGGGTGAACCTCTCAGTGGAAAAGAAATTGGCTGGATGTTCACACTCAAAGAGTTGTGGTCCATGGCTCGATGTCCTGATGGAGACCAGTGCTGGACAGTGTCTCTCAGAGGTCCGTGATGGGACCGGTGTTATTTAGCATATTTGTCAGGGACATGGACAATGAGATTGAATGCAAACTGAGAAAGTTTACACATGACACCAAGCTGAGTGGTGTGGTTGATACTCTAGAGGGAACAGATGACATGCAGACAGACTCTGACAGGCTTGAAAGGTGGACCTGTGGGAACTCATGAAGGCCAAGTGCAAGGTCCTACACCTGGGTCAGGGCAATCCCAAACAAAGATACAGGCTGGGTGACGAGTGGACTGAGAATGGACCTGAGGAAGAGAATTTGGGGATGTTGGTGGATGAAAAACTTAATATGAGACAGCAATGTGAGCTCACAGGCCAGAAAGCAAATTATATCTTAGGCCACATCAAGAGAAATGTGGCTAGCAGGTTGAGGGAGGTGATTCTCCCTTCTACTCTGCATTAGTGCAACCACATATGGAGCATATGCATGCAGCTCTGGCGGTCGCAGCACAAGAAAGAATTAGATCTGTTCAAGCGGTTCCAGAGGAGGGCCATGAAGATGATCAGGGTGCTGGACCACCTCTCTTATGGTCAAGCATGACTTCCCCTTTGTGAATCCATGCTAACTACTCCTGATGATCTCTTGTCCTTAATGTGCCTGGAAACGGTTTCCAGGATTAGCTGCTCTATCACATCCCCAGGGATTGAGGTGAGCCTATAGTTCCCTGTGTCCTTCTTTCCCTTCTTGAAGATATGAGTAGCATTTTCTTTCTTACAACTTTTGAGCACTTCTTCTAGACACCATGATCCATCGAAGATTGTTGAGAATAGAGTAACAATGACATTGGCCAGTTCCCTTAACATTTGTGAGTCCATCTGTATTGGGTTTTTGTGGCCCATGAAGCTCCTTCCCTTACGTATGTTCAGGATGCTTAAGTATACCCTGACCTGATCTTCTTTCACCAAGTGTACATCTTTCTTGCTCCAGTATTTCCTCCTGATCTTTGGGATCTGTGATTTCTGAAGATTGGTCTTCCTAGTAAAGACTGAAGCAAAGAAGGCATTCAGTACCTTGGCCTTTTCCATGTCCTGCATAACTTGGTCTCCCATTTTGTTGAGCAATGGACCCACATTTTCCCCAGTCTTCCTTTTCTGTCCTATGTACTTATAGAAACCCATCTTTATCCCTATTCAAAAAGAAGTACTGTATTTAACTACTGATATTAATAAAAGGAAAAGAATGAAATGTATAGAAGAAATCACTTGGAGTTTAGCTATAAATGCAATTGTACTGTCAGAATAACATCTATAACCCCAGTAAGAGATTTAAAATAGATGAAGTTGCTTATACAGTAATAAGTCAGGCACCTGTGATTGTAAGGGATAGAGTTTAAATATTACTTATATTTTAGCTTATTTTATTGTGGGGTAAAAACAGTACAGAAGATGATACTAATAGTTTATCTTTTACTCTGAATGATCTTTTAATATGTCATGTATAAGGTGGTGATCAGAGGGTCATCTTGTAAAATTTTTATCCTGGAAACACCCAGTATACAATTTCATTGTTAATACTGTAAAAAACAAAACAAAACAAACCTTACTCCCAAAACAAACAAATAAACAAACAAACAAACAAAACAAACCCAGACAAACAAAAAACCCCAACCAAACAACTAAAACAAAACCAAACCAGACCAACAACAAAACAAACAAACAACAAACCAACAACAACAAAACCCCCAATTTAATTTTTTAAATTTAATTTTTTGTAAGAGAAGATTATTTTGTTTTGGTTTTTTTCAATGTTTTTAATATTTCTTTTAAATCATAACTGTTAGGAATAGACAGTGACTGTGACTCAACACTCAACATCCATAATTACATAAACTTGTACTATGCATCATAACATATTGTGGCTGTAATAATTTTATTTTAATGTATCTTCAGTGCAACAGATATTTTAAAAACCATTAAGTGAAAGATTCATCCAACAACCCATGATGAACCATTATTAACAAAGCGTATATAATCAGGATGCTTTCACAATAAAACACAGATTGGGTAAACATGTAATTGGGAAGCTATTAATTTTAGCAAGACAGAAACAATGAAGATTTTTGTGCTTAGGCTTTTGTAGCTAGGCTTTACTATAAAATGACCAGATACCCTTCAACAACTGTTCCCACATCTTATCTACTAGGTTTTGCTAAAAGTCATCCTGGTAGTGGACTAAAAATGTTTGTTATTTTCTTTTACTCATAACTGCATATTCTATTAAGTCCACCTAAAACCAGAAAAAAAAATATTTTGTGCCTTTCCTGTGTTATAAGATCTTCTGCTCAGTGAAGGCCAGAATATCCGTGCTGTTTTATGGGTTGGAAAATGTGAATGAATCTACATTTCCCCACTAGGTACCTTAACCTCAGGACTCAAATGTGAAAATTTCAACATATTAACAGCTCTGAATACAGATTTCTATTAAATGGACCATTTTACATTCAAGCGGATATTACCTGAAAGACAGACTGAGCATCTGTGTGAACTCTCACCTGCTTTTTTAAGTCCACTGAGAGTCTCCTGGAAGTCACAGGTCCAAACGTGGAAACTCACATGAGTGGAGTCTTATTTCACAAGTCCTAGAGCACACAATTCATCAAAGGAGATGGCAGAACTCTGTACAAAATAATAGCTATTAATTTTTACTGTTTTTTCTCTTACTATTATTAAGCACTTCTACCTCAGTATATATTTTCACTCTTCGTGTTAAGCTTACTACAAGAATGTCTAAATTATTTGTGAGCGGTACATCTTATTAACGGTTTCAAAGAAATAAAGATATTAAGATGATTGTATATTAGGTTAATTAAAGGGCTACAAAAATGTAGCTGTACCATTTTTTGATTACACTCAGACTTGGAAGCACTTTTAGTTATTTTGCATTGGCTAGGGGCCAAGTTATTAAATCCTGCTGGACAAAATAGTAACTATGCAACCTTACCTGAAGGCTGAAAAGCACAATAAAAGTTCTTGCATTGTGATCCCCTGTACTTACGGGTATTATCTTGAGAGCAACACATTAATGCTAGACTAGGTTCATCCTTGTGCCAACATAATGATCACTTCTTGGAGGATGTAGTGCGGAAATAGCAGAACAATTCTGCTTTGTCCAGGTTGTGTTCAAGTAGGATTACGAATGTCAACTGAAAGACAGCTACACTAGACGTGTAACTGAAGCATAGCCACCAATTTCAGTATTAACAGGCTGATTTCATTCTGTAGCTATACTCCATACAGTGGAGAATTGACCATATCAAATTGACTTTAAACACATTTTGCATCTTGTTAGTGAAAATGCAGTCATTCCAGTCTCTTTCAGTGTTGCACAATGCTTATCATTTGTGGCGATATTTAATTTTGTGTTAAATATCTATGGTAAACTGAATGTAAATAATATCTTTGTATTGCAATTGCTATAACAATTCTATGCTCATAGTCAAATTAGAAGAGAGTAATATTAAATGAAAAGTGAATAGCAGCACAGTAAATAAAAAATTATTCAGTATTTAAATGTATCTCCCTATATTTATGTCAATTAGATCCTATTAACACATAAAGTGGGTAATGAAAAGAAGATATTTGATACTCTTTTGTAGTACAGTACAGTTCATAGAGTAATCGTCCTTTAATGTGTTGCTGTATAAATATAAAATGAATTGTAAGGCTTAAGTTTTGCAATTATAGAAAAGTCTGTTTCACAGATAAAATCAGTTCTGTTTGAGTCTTTATACGTCACAGACCTCCATGAAACTTTATTTAACAAAACTATACCAAATAACCAGTGAAGTAGCTCCTTCAGCTTCAATAGATTCAGGTTAGGTCTAAAGTGAAAATTGTTTGTTTGTTTGTGTTTGTTTGTTTGTTTTGTTGGTATTTTTACTTTTTATTATTATTTATATAACCATGTGAGATTATCCGTGCTTAAATGGAGGTTTCATGTGAATTGCAGAAAGAAGACAGGCAAAAAAAACCCAAAACAAACAAACAAAAAAGAGTAGAATATTAATGTTCTACAAAGTTAAAGAAATGTGAAAGATAAGTCAGTGGACAAAATTATGTAGAGCAGAAACAGAAACTATATTAATGGAAAAATAGACAAGATAGAAATGATTTATTTAAAATATCTGGAATTCTATCCACTTTGGCTGTTGGTCTAAGATATCTACTATGAAGGAAAAATTGAGGAAATAAATACATACAAAATTATCAGGGCAAGGGATCACTTCGTAGAGAATAGGGGTAGACTGCTTAGATCTGCTGGAAAAACAGAAAAAAAAAAAAAAGTGGACAAAGAAAATAAGGACACAATATGAATGAAGTGAAAAAGAAGATGGTAGATCAGAGCAGAATGGAGTGAATTACCTAAGTTTTTAAAGTATGACTATACAAAAAAATCATGCACCTACCATAAAGATTCATTACATGTATGTTAATAACCGGATGCCACAAACAGACTCCAGAATATTGAACCTCATAGTGTTTGTCTGGGGTTCTTCTACTTACTTTGTTCCAGGCCACCTTGCCAGCTGTAGTCTGCAGTCTGAATATTACTCAAATTCCCTAGCCACTCCTCTAGGTGAGATCCCACAGTAATAACACAAGCAGCAATTTCGTGAAGGGAAAGAGGAAGGGCTAGGCATTGCTTAGTGTACCACCCAAAGTGGTGGTACGCAAATGATGATTGGAGATATGATTTAGAGACTCACTATACAGTGCTATTTTGAGAAGGGTTTGAAAGAAATTAACAGCTCCCAATAGAAGCTCTTAAATGGGCTCCTGTGCAGCTACAAGGTTGGTCACAAAAATATAATCACATATGAGCCATGTTGCTTCATCTATGATTGATTGTCTGAGGCTAATAGCTAAGTCAGACCTTGTAGGGAGATGTAACATGTTTATTATACTAGACAATTAACTTGAGAAAAGCAGAGCTGCTTTTCAGTAGCAAGCCCTCCTACAGGTTTTATGTATGTATGATACAGATATGGATATATACCCAAAGCAGTGCTTTTGTGCATGAGAACCTACTGTTTTCTGCTGTTGGATAACTTGATCTAACAGACAACATCACCTTTCCCTATAAACCTGCCTAATAAAATGACTGTCTTCATAACTGAATAAAATTATCTGCTTGTTTATCCTCTGCTGCCTGGTGGCCAAAGATGTCTTTCAAAATATCCCTATAATATTCTGCCTTTTCACATGTATTCTGCAATCCACATATAGTTGTGAAATGATTCTAAGAACAAGCTCTTTATATTTTTATAGTCCTTATTTTGATAAACAGCTTTAAGAAAATAGTAGCTGAATGTAACTCCTCCACAGTTTTAGAAAAAGGAGGGCATATTCAAAGGACTATTCCTTCACCTATCATTATCAGTGACTCATTTTGCCATCAAAAGCAGAGCCATATGGAAATTATACCGTACAAACTGAAATAAACACATTAGAAATAGAGTGTAGCATTAAAGCAACTAGGCAACAAAAAATGGGAAGAAAAATAACCCCTGACTCTGAAAGCAAAGAAGAAGAAGCGTACAGAATTACAGGGAGTAGCTGCAATGCTAAGAACTTCAAGTGTGACAGCACAAACAACTGCACTCTGCTTTTTAAACATTTATATGATGCTTCAAAGTGGTTAACACCTAGTTATTAGAGCTCCAGAAAAAAAAACCAAAACCATTTAAATGCTTCATGTCTCCTCTACACCCATATATACCACAGAAATAGTCACTGATGAAAAATAATATGTTATTTACTTACTTTTTAAAGTGAGGTTTAATAAGTGTTAGACATGAAAATCCATGCATACTGAAAAAAGAATGTCCTCTATGGAGTCACTTTCAGCGAATGAAGACCACCTGGCCACAACCTTTCAAACATTTGTGGATTTAAAGAAAAGAATGGCATCCCTGGAAAATCAATTAGCAATCTTAATCTTAATCTTATTTTTTCTGCCATGTAGATGAGAATAATTTCTAGTGATTTTTTTTCTTTACTAAAAGAGAAAGATCTGGGAATTAAAAACAAAACAAAACCAACAAAACCAATGACAAAAATCCCACCTTTTGGTTAACATCTGTTTTCATCACTAGATCAAAGCTCATTTAGTGCATTTACTTTTTAACAATACATTATGTAAGTTACTTTTGTGTAACACCAAGCCACTGTCTCCAAATTAGTATAAAGTAGTGCAGGAAGATGCATTGTATCAGGATGACAATGGAAAAAAAAAAAAAAAAAGAGGGAAAGGAAATTCCACAAGTTTTCTCACTGCTCTCTGTAAGGGTATGTGGAGAGTATCTGCTTCTTCAAGGTTATCTTGTCAAAGGAGCCAGAAGCCAGAGACACACCTGAGCAATAAATGATAAGGGAGGTCTTGATAAGGACAAACCTGGTCGGCTGCACTAATTGGTAAGGAAATGTGGAGTGTGAAAATATTTGTGTTTTCAGCTGGGACGATAAGGAAAGAGGAGACAACTTTCCCTAAGCAGACCAGTCAACACTAACAAAGTAATTAGAAACAAACCTGGTCACTAACACTAATTCTTGGGCTATCAAGAAACTGCAGGGAAACCAGAACTTTGATAAAGGTGCAAACCTGAAGGTCCAGAATGTTGGAAAGGGTTGGTGGGACTGTGCCAGCTGATGAGGCTATGTGCAGAGGAAAGGGACAGAAGTGAGTAACTTAGTAGGAATAGAAAGAGAAAGGTATAAAACAGGGCCAGTCAGCACACTTAGCTGTCTGAGCCCTGTGCCTGATCACCACAGACTGGCTTGTCTTCTTACACTTTTTAATTAAGCCTTTTCTTAATGATGTCTTTATGTAATCTCACTCTCTGCCTTGTGTGTGGGCATGTGTGTGTGCTGCAAAGATGCAGTTCCAGCTGCTGGAGATACCTGTGTGTGTGTAAGTGAAAACTTGTGCCAGACTTTGGAGCCAGTTGGGTATCAGCATCAGCTACTAGAGGAAGTGGTGGTTTCTAACACCCAGCCTCTGGGGCAGGGATGATGTGTGTTTCCAAAAACAGCTACTGGGGGAACTGAAGTGAGTGAGGGGCTCAGTTCCAGCAGCTGAAGTAGGACAAAAGGTGTGTGCGCCTGTTGCCAGCTGATGGAGATGAGTATCTATGCCTTCCCCAAACTGTGTGTGTGTGGGGGGGTCTGCCTGTGGATTTGCTAGCAAATCCTTTGAGCTGGACCAGACAGTGAGTAGGGGGCCTCAGGTCCAGGAACAGTTATCAGGTGGGCAGAGAATTCATGCTTGTATCTGGAGGGACCTGCAAGTGTGGAGAGTCTGTGAGACCAGTGTGTGAGTGCTATGTGTTTGCAGAGAGCACACAGCTGGACCAGCCAGTGAGGCAGAGACCTTTGGGGTGGGTAGAATGGGCTGGGATTCAGGCAGTGGTGCCAGGTGGGCAGAAGGGCCATGACAGTGCTGAGGAGATCCACAAATGTGCATGTTCTTGTCAACCTGTGGAGTATGGTATGTGTCCTGCACTAGTGACGTCCTACCTCTGCCAGCACAAGAGAAGGAGGAGGAGACATGGCTATTTGGGCTCGTGTCTGGTGTGAATCCAGCACACGGGTGCTGCTCAAGGCAGTGGTTTGTCTGTGGTTGGCTGGGTGACTAGCTGTGCCTGTCACATCTTGTGTGTGTGCCCATGGCATTGGAATATATTTTCAGGTTTGTTGCTGGTTAAACTTGCAAATGTCATCAGCCATGCCCCTCAGCCTGGGCAGAGGCTTGGGTTCCTGGGCACTGGGTTGTGCTCCAGCAGCCAGGCAGGACGTGTCCTGGGCCAGAGCAGCTGGAGGAGGTGGCCCTGCTCTTACCTCTCTAGGAATAAAGGAAACAAATCCTGTTACTGTGCTTTTCTATTACCTAGTTCTGCTGATACCATTAGGAAAAAAAAAAAAAATTTACACCTTTCTATGTCCTTTCCTCTCCTAGTTCCAATGCATGGAAGGATTTTGAGGCACATGAATTTAGTAGGTGTTCTTTAGACTTCAGTTACAGATGAGGATCAAGAATGGTCTTTTTCTCTCTAACCTGCTCATGCAACTTATGGCTGAAGGACACAATCTAACTGTTAATTTACCCAAGTCTACCAAGCAAGGATGGCTCAGAGCTGCAAAGTAGTGCTTGCAAGCACTAGAAGAAAAATAACATCTTTGAATCAGACAGACAAACTAATTTTTGTGGCTTTTGTTACCTAACCCTTAATATTTCTGTCCTTCCCATGCACCCAGCTCTTCACTACTGGCTGCTCAGAAGAGCTGTAAGTTGTTTCAAAAACATATTTTATATATATATGGCCATTCAGAAATATTTCAGACAACTTCCAGTAACAGAACATGATCTCTTATTGATTAATAATCAGTATTTTTTGTATAGGCAACACACTGGAAATTGACTTGTTGGTCTGGTAGCTTTAACATGATATTTACTGAACATGTTCATGAACACCTTCAGCACCTTCCAAACACAGGTTTGATAGTTTTCAAGCCACTTTGGGACTTGATTACTTCTCAAAATGTCTTTGTTTAATCTTCTGGAGTGCTGGAAAAAATTCTATTTTAATGTCAATCAGTTTACAACTTTACAAAAAATCTCCAGATATAACATTGTTCACAATGTAAATACTTGACACCGCAGAACATTGTCTGGCCAATATATTTATTTTTTCGCACCACTAGGAATGATGTGCATTCTTCGTAAATGATAGAAAGAATTAATCTCTCTATACACCAGTGCTGAATTCTGTCTTTCACAAGATTATTTTCAGATTTACTGTTAGCTCTTTCTAAAAGTGTAATGTGGCTTACAGACCTGAATCTAGGGTTTTGTGGGGTTTTTTTAAATATTTTTTATTATTTCCTGGGACATATGAATAAAAAAAAAAGTCTAAAAACTTCCTTAAAGAAATTCTTGTTTCAATGATCGAAAGGAAAACAAAACAAAACAAAACAAAGAAAAAAGAAAAAAATTGTCTGGATAATTGTGAAAAAAAACATGCAAAAAGAGCAAGTCTTGATTAATGTCCTTGATTTAATGTCCTTCAGGGTGCCCATATTGCTGCAGCTGTGAAACTTTGTTACTAATCAGAAAGCCTAATAATGTCATAAAAATGCTGCTATATCCAATCCAGTACTAAATTTAGTGTGCTTTTGGGAAAAGATAAATAGTATAATGAAACACAAGAAAGCAATATGTTTACAAAAACTTGACCACACATACAAAGAATGTATATATGTATTTATTTATATGTATTGTATACATGTATTACTCTAATTCCATCTAAAATTATGGTAGTCCAAAATGACTAAGAAGTTGACTAATAAAAATGGAGGACACCCCACAAGCAAGAGGTTTCTGTTTCACTTCATTTTAATTTCCTTTGGAATCCTGAAATTATTACTATTTTGATCAGACCTGAGCTACATTCAAGGAAGGCATTAGTTTTAAGGGGTTTTAATACATTCTTAAAATAATCTCCTTATAAAAGGATTTGCTCAGTTTGAAATAAAACTTTGTTTTCTTACAGTTTTCACTGAAATAATATAGTGGCCTTCTTAAAACAAGGCACTGCATGATTACCTATAAATGACCTACTAGATTATAAAATCAACCAATATGGAATGTTCTGAGTATGCTTTTAACTGCTACATAATGACTACTTTCTAAGTTTGTCGAACGGAAATTAAATACCACCAGCTGCCTTCTCAGTGTAAAATATTAAATGTAATGTTTTTAGGCAATAAAAGGAATTAGTTTAACCACCTGTGGTGGGTTGACACCAGGGCCTTAACAAAGCCACTCTATCACTCCCCCTTCTTAGGTGGATAAAGGAGATAAAAATGTAATGAAAAGCTCATGGGTTGAGATAAGGACAAGGAGAGATCATTCACCAATTACTGTCACAGGCAAGACAGACTGAACTTGGGAAAAAAAAAAAAATTATATATATATATACACATAACCAATCAAATCAGAATAGGATAATGAGAAATACAACCAAGTCTTAACAACACCTTCTTCACCTTCTCTTCTTCCCAAGTTCAACTGCACTACCAGTTTCTCTACCTCCTCCCCCTGAGTGGTGCAGGAGAACTGTGAATGGGGATTACAGCCATTTCATCACATTTTCTCTGCCGCTCCTTCTTGCTCAGAGAGAGAACTCCTCATGCTCTTTTCCTGCTCCAGAGTGGGGTCCTTCCCACAGGATACAGTCCTTCACAGACTTTTCCAGTGTAAGTCCTTCCCACGGGCTGCAGTTCTTCACAAATTACTCCAGCGTAGGTCCTTTCCACAGGGTACAGTCCTTTAGGAACAGACTGATACAGTGTGGGTCCCCCACGGGGTCACAGTTCCTGCCAGGAGCCTGCTCCAGGATGGGCTTCCCACAGAGCCACAACTTCCTTCAGATATATCCACCTGTTCTGATGTGGTAACTTCTACAGGGTGCAGGCGGATGTCTGCTCCACCATGGTCTTCACCTTGGGCTACAGGGGAATCTGTGCTCAGGTGCCTGAAGGACCTCCTTCTCCTCCTCCTTCACTGATCTGCAGAGTTGTTTCTCTCACATATTCTCAGTCCTCTCTCCAGCTGCAGTTGCTGTTGCACAGCAAGTTTTTCTACTTCTTAAATATGTTATCTCAGAGGTGCTACCACTGTCACTGATGAGCTCAGCCTTGGCCAGCAGCAAGTTCATCTTGGAGTCAGCTGGCATTGGCTCTGTTGGACATAGGGGAAGCTTCTAGCAGCTTCTCACAGAAATCACCCCTGTAGCCCCCTTGTTATCAAAACCTTGTCATGCAAACCCAATGCACGATGTTACCACTGGGATTATGAAGAAACTATGGTTATGAATTATCATTGCTAAACATTGCAGTCACCGATGCTGCAAGATCCACTATTGACTAAATGGAGTAATCTACCCAACTGCTAAAATACCAGCACCAGTCACCAAGCTGGATGTCTTCCAAAATGAGGTCTAATCCGATTGCATGAAGGAAAACAAGTCAAAGGTGAGTTTATTGAATCTATAAGTAACAAATTGTTTGATTTACTGAATGCGGAATACAATGCCCTCTCTGTATATAAAATGATATTAAATGTAGTAAAATACCTTTAAACATTAAGGTTGTAAAGTTATGCACTTAGAAGTCAGGAAACACTTCAATGTCACTTGTAATAATGTCATTGAACGTGTTTTCTTCACTACATGTAGAGAATATGTATACATTTGTAAGTATATAAAATGAACAGCGTTTTGTGAAATATGTGTACCATTTAATATACTGGAATTTGGTTCATTAGAATAATGTTTTAATATACTCTGAGGGATCTTTGCAACCATGTTTTGACTATGAACAACCATAAGATTCTTTTCCTTGCTGTGATCACCTATTTGAATCAGACTGTAACCTGTAGTGAAGCTGTTACTTGCCTGTTGTTTCCTATGAAGTGACTGGATAGAAAGGAAAATGAGAATGACAGTGATACCCTAGCCATGTCTTTCTTATACTTGCTGGACACAAAAGATATGAGGAAACTGGAAGGATTAGCTGTTTAAAAAGGAGAGTGAACTAACTTACAACCAAATCTAAAACCTAATGTACACTATTACACCTCTAACAAATTAGGATTTGATTCTGGGAAAAGAAGGTAAAGTTAAAATAAAAATTAAGAAAAAAAAAAAATCTGAGATATTGCTATGGCTTAACCCAGCAGGCAGCTAAACGCACACACAACTATTTGATCACTCCCTGCTCACTGGTGGGATGAGGGAGAGAATTGGAAACAAACAAACAAACAAACAAAAAACAAACAAACAAACAAAACACACAAAAAAAACTTGTGAGTTAATATAAAAATAGTTAAATAGGACAGAAAGGGAAAATAATAATAATAATAATAATAATAATAATAATAATAATGAATATATAAACCAAATTATGCACAATGTAGTTGCTCACCACTTACAGAACCAATACTGAGCCAGTTCCTGAGCAGAAGTTCCCTGGCTAACTTTTCCCTAATTTATATACCAGGCATGATGTCATATGGTACAGAATGTCCCTGTGGGCAATTTGGGTCACCTGTCCTGGCTGTGACCCTTCCCAGCTTCTTGTGCATCTGCAGGCTCCTCATTGAAAAGCCCTTGACTTGATATAAACATTGTTTAGCAACAACCAAAACATCAGTGTATTATCAACCTTCTTCTTTTACTAAGTCAAATACACAGCACTGAACCAGCTACTAGGATGAAAATTAACTCTATCCCAGCCAAAGCCAGGACAAACATATTTTTCCACCTTATTTTTTTTTAAATTCATCCTCTTTAAAGCATCATAAGTAAGGATTCCTTATGAAAACAGAGTTTTACTTGCCTTCCTAAATATTTATTTCCAGTGTTGCCTTTGTCCAGGCACTGGTATTCTGAAGTCTCTGTTGGGAGCTGTATCGAGTAAATAATTTGGTTGAAAATTAATCTTGCCCCCACTTCCCTAAAGGAAACAGCAGCAGCAGCATATGTTTACATAGAACTGTGGCTGTGAAACCCAGAGGCTTATAGCTGAATGCTCACAATCACAGTCTAACTAACAGATTTGCAGTGAACAAGTTCCTCTTTTTTCACTACACCCAAATTAAGAAAATCGTCCTCACTTTATCAAGTAAATGTAGTGTGTGTGAGAAATAATACTGGATTATAAAAATAAAAACTATTAGGCATTACAGCTGACTGCATAAATGCATTGCATGAAATAGTGTCTTGTTTTTCCCTTAGTACTGACACACAAGCTCCTTGCAACTTAGTCATTACTTACAGCTTTTACTCTTCGTTGATCTGGGCACGTGTTATTTCACTGTTTTCATCATCTCTTTTCAACTCTCGTCTGCAGCAGAAAAAAATGAAGAGGAAAAAAATCCTATTTTATAGTAGAAGTTGCTCTATACACAAAATGTAGTCAGAGTTGGAAAAGTGAAAAGCCAACCATGCAGCTATAAAAATTCCTAGCAACATCTACCTTTTGTAAACACAGAGATCTGGAATAAATAAGGCCTTTCCACATCAGGGGAAAGCATGTAGCACCCCAACTAGCTCACAGATGGAGATCAGTTTCTGTGAGTTACCAGTCATCAGAATCAAACACACTCAGGAAGAGAGCTAGAATGCAACTGCAAAATACCTCTCGAGATTTTCGTCCCCCTTGAATAAGGAGCACAGCGGCAGCAGTATAGGGTTTGAGTTCCCAGTCCTGGATCACTCCATCGTAGCTCTGCTCTCTAACCTCCGAGTACTCATTCATGAGGGCTTTTATGTGGAATATCTTGTAGCTCTGTCTGTGTTAAGGAATGAAAAGGAAAATAATAATAAAAAAAAAGATGGCATGTGAAACTACTCTCAGAAACTGAGGTCAGCCCTCAGGAACTGATAGTTGTTCATACAATTCAGGTCTCTTAATCTCCAAAGCAGAGTGGCTGCATCCATACCATGTGCTACAAGTGGTCCCTGACCTAGGTATTCTTTTGAGAAATACTAGCTGGTCTAGACAAAATACATGGCAAGGACTACTTTAAGAATTTACCAGTACAACGATGAAGTTCCAGGCCAAGAGATGTCTTCTAACATCATTTACTTTTATGTTATAGGTATAACACATAATTGTATCTACCAGTTTGGAGAAATCTGTCAGAGCTGTGGTTCTTTGGAATTTCAGGAACCCGGAAGACAAGCCAGTTTGTAACAGAAACTCAGCTCCTGGTTACCATCAGAAAGTCTGGAAGTCTTGAGCATCCTCACATCCAAGATTTTCAGAGTTTTCAGGCTCTAAGACATAGCCTTGTTTTAAACCTACAGTAAACCTGAAAAATGCTTGACTTGTAACAATCATCTGAGTTAATGTCATTCTCCATAATATCCAAAAGCTATCAGCTCCAGTTTCTCTGCTGCTACTCAGTGACCCTCCCACTGACATAAACTGTCATAAATGCAGTTGAAATTATGTAACAGTCACACTGTAACTTACACAGCTAGGATGTAAAGCTAACCAAGCCTTGACAATACTTAAGGTACTGACTTCTGGAACATGTGATACTCTACAAAAGAGAAGATTATTTGATGTTCCACATTAACATTTCTGATTTTCCATTTTCCTAATCAGCATTTGTTCAGAAATAGAATAATGAGATAGATGGACTTTGGTTTTATTCTCTTTAACTTGGGATTTGCACTGCCATTTAAGGAAGCAGGCATGTCGAGACCACTTTTTGCTTTATTTTACAGTCTAATTTTAGATCTGGCCTAACAAAGGAATGCAATAAGTGACAAGGAATAGATGAACTGATGAAAGACAAGAGAAACAGAGCAAACACAGCTGTTCAACAAAAAATGTGAACATCTGGATATCTCAATTTTATCATAAAAATAAAGTACTAAACATTGTATTTAGAAACAAACAACAACAATAAAAATCAAAGCCATTTTTCAGCACCTCATTCTCATTGAGCACTTTGTAGGAGACATAAAATGTATAGATAATTTTATGGAAAAATCCAGTGCTCTTGTTGAGCTTCTTCAGAATTTCAGATCATCAGATGCTGATGAGTAATCGTTAGAGTTCCTTCTTTTCAAATCTTTTCATTTAAAAAAAAATAAAAATCTGGAAAAGTCACATGAATTAATACTCAAATATAGAAGGCAGCATCTATCTGAACTCATTGTTAAAGCTAAGTTGCAGAAAACAGAAGAAATAGACAGTATGCCAGAAAGTTAAACAACACATGACAAACTAGTAAATTTGAAAACTGGCAGTTTGAGCAATAATTTGACATCTTTCTGTTTCGTGTGTTCTTGAGGTGAAACATTATTTGTATTTCCTCTCTTAAATCTTAGTTCTTTTCTTTCCAAATGAATGGATATCTTTCCAAGTTTTTTTTCAAACTTCTCTTCACATCCTTCCTTTTCACTGAGGAAAGTATGATGACTGAATCTGGCAGCAAAATCTATAGTTAAGATTGCCTAACACTTTCCATTATAGAACCCTATTTTCAGATGCTTACAAGTATGTCAGACTTTCAGGTTTTAAGCTGAATTTTTTGATTCCAGAAACTCAGCTGTTTCCATGAGATAAGTTTACATAAACCAGTTTGCTTCTCCCATGTTAAAAATTTGTATAATCATTTTGTTGACATTTGTCTTATGGGCTGAAAAATTAGAAATGAGGTCACCCTCAGGCTAAAGAACAATACTTTCTGTTCCTATAAAAAAATCTGTCTATATTTGGCATATATTTTCCTGAAATTTCTTTTTTTTCCAGTTACTAAGGTCTGACATTAGTAGCAAGGTTACTGTCCTTATAAATAAACTCTCCAAAAGTAGAACAACTATGGTAAGCAACAAAGTAAGACGTAACAAGATAGAAAACAATATATAATGGTCCAAGTTAGTGATATAGTTAATGAATATAGGAAATGCTAGCAAAAAAACCCAAAACCTGACAGGACAGAAGAAAACAAAAGATTGGTCTTAATGTACATGTAAGAGGGACACTGGATACTGCAAAATCTAAAATACAAAGCACAAAAGTTTATCTAGAATTCTCAGTCTGCAGAAGCGAGGTCTGTCTTCTGCTTCTCAGATTCTATTAAATAATAATAAAAAAGATAATTAGTCATGCTATTTAAAACTTAAATGAAGGAACAGAGGTTGTCACCTAAACAGTCAGTGGCAATCATTGAAGCTTAGGTCTCAGGAATTGTGGTTCATCTCCTTTAGTTTTTTACAATTAGTACCTCTAATGAAGCTATTTTTCTAGGCTTTCCTCATCCTGAAAGGAAAGGAATAGGAATGTCCAGAAGACAACTCACCCGAAGTGTGAGTTATCCTAAATGTATCTCCTATAGAATGTGTGGGAGACAGAAATTTACATTACAGTTCAGAGGTACAGGCATAACTTTGGAGATGGATACCTCATTTAATTGCTGGCATCTAAGTGCAGAAATCTGCACTTGAGCTAGTTATCTTAGTATTCATACTTTATAGAGAAGAATTAACATAAAAATTGAGATGTTTATCTGATATGTTTTAGTTGTACTTTTTTTTTTTTTTAATGAGAAAACACAGTTTTTCTATAAAACTCTATTTTTCTTTGTCAAAGGTTGCCAAATCCTTTAAGTTCCATAGAGGCCTGGATGCCACAGCTCCATGTAGCTTCATGCCTGCACATCCAACTAGCAGCAAGTCCGAGTATATATTTCCAACAGGCACACATGCAAGCACGTGTATTCAATATGTATGTAAATATATAAAAAGATGCCTGTGAAGATCATTTCACACAGAAACATTCAGCACTCAAGGAAACACAGACAGCACTGACAAATTCATCCTGTTACTCACTCTGGCTGATCAGGGTGAATGTCTATCAGTGGGAAATAGATGCATATATAAATACATAAATATGGATCCTGCAATGGTTGACCTTGGATGATAAGTCTATCCAGTAAAGGGTCCTGGATCTTTTCATGTCCAGTTGCTTCACACACAGACATGCAATTAAGTCTCTAAGTAAATGTGCAGATCCTACAAGTCCCTCTGGAAGCTTCTCTGGACATCCTGGTCTCTCCAGCAGGCAGGGTCTCTATCTGTCCCACTCAGAGATACACACATATCTGGCCCTGACCTATGGCCACCTCAGCTCATCATTTCCAAGCTATTTATTTTGCTTGCTGACTATTCCAGCTCGATATCCACTAATGATCACACATTGACTTACATAACTTCACTTGCTGTAGCCACCAGCTCTGGAATCACCTGAGACCCTGCGACGCATACACACATGCATACACACCCACACATACACAGAATAGACTGTCCCCTCACCATGAAAATAGTTAGAAATGGAATTTGTAAGAATGCATAACAATCTGTGGCAACCAGACACAGGACATGACCAGAGAAGCATATTGATGATCATCCTGCTTACATGCAACTGGCCCCTTTCATTCCCTTGTCTTTCTATTCCCATGCTTATTTTTCCCCCAAACCACCTTGATCCCTCCCTTTGTTCCTCTACATCCCATGAGTTCCACATGCTGGTCAGTAAGCCTCCTTAGTCTGAAAAGTGATCCAGAGAGCTGCTCCTGTTGACTTATTTTAAGGGGTTTCATACCCTGACCACAGGGGTGATGGCTTTCCTGTGACAGCTGTGAGAGTAGCTAGTATGGGGTGTTCAATTTTCTGATTAGATTATTCTGATTGCCCTGCCTGTGGTGGTTCTTCCATGTAACCTAATGATTTCCAACACACATATAGAGACTTCTGAATGAATAGACCTATGTAGATGCCCACACTGTTTACATGGTGGATGTCTACTTTTGATACTGTGAGTACCATTCTAAGTGCACATGAATTTAGGTGAAGTTTCCCTGTCTTCTGTTTCTGGAACTTCACCCTATAAATCTCACTTAATTGGACTTCAGGTGAAAAAACTGCTTGTAGAATTCCTGCCCATGCAAATTTATTTTGAAATACTCAGCAGAATGTGTTCTGATATTGACCTCCACAATATGTACAACTGCATAAGGCACTATATGAGCAGTAAAAGCTGTTATTGCACATTTCAACAAATTCCTTGGAAAAATGTATCTTACTGTTATACATGTTATGCAACAATTGTCTCCAATGACTTTTCACGGTATTTTTTCTGTACCATCATATTTGAAGAGTTCACTTAACCATATTCAAAGAAAAAGTTATATTGTCAATTTTCAGCATGTAATTAAAAAAAGTGCAGCCTTCCCCCTATGCATCAGTAAGTGTATTGACTTCTGTGACACTGCTTAGAAAGCGAATGATTGCTGGAATGAGTTTAATCTGCATTGACCATACAAAAATATCAGTAGTTGCACTAAGAAAGTAGTTCAGCCATGATTTCTTTTTTCCTGCTGTCTTTTCTTCAAATCCAAGGAATCTGGACTCAGAAATAGCCCATCAGTTATTGTCTTTCCCTCAGTTCTATAAATTTTATAATATTTCCTATGACTGAATCTATTTGAATGCATTTCTTTTTATCTCTGAAAATGAACTACGATTTGAAATAGAAGTTCTGACAGATTTGAGCTGTGGTAGCTTAATAAGAGATCTTGATAAAATCAGGTCAAGTAGATTGAAGAGACATGCTCAGTGGGTCCCTTATTTTTCACATTTTCTTTTATCAGGTATGTAAAATGTTAGAAAGGAAGTGCATATTCATTAATTGCCTTCCACAAGATCATGCAGGATGAGCTTAGATCATGCACCAAATTCAAATGTTCACAACTTTATAAAGCTATTGCACATTTGTACATGTGATATGAAAAGAAAAATAAAAAAGATATATATGACACAAGACTTAAAACCCTGCAGTGAAACCTCCATGTGGAGAAAATGTTATCAGGATGTCAAGGAGCAAAGCAGTAGCAGATTCAAAGTGTAGAGTCATCAATGCTCAAGCAAAGAACTAAAAGGGAAGCTATGTACTGATTATCTTTCCTATTACAAATGTAAAAAAAAAAAAAAAAAAAAAAAAAAAAAAATCACTAAAATCACTTAAGGCACAATTTGCTACATCAGGAATCTGACTGCACCTATAATATGTAAAGGAAAATGGCTTACAAAAGGACTAGTCCAAAGAAGTTAAACCATCTAGGATTTTTTTTTTAATTATTTTTCATTATTTTACTGTCAAGAAAATAATAAAAGAAAGAAGAGGTGAACAAGAAAATATGGAAGGAAATATGTCTGTAGTTTGGTCAAAACACTCATCATGGGATTTTCAGTTCCTGAGAAAACTGCATGTATAACAGCTGTGCTATCACTAGACATGGGTGTATATTCCAAGCATTAGTAAAATACTCTTTTCTTTCATTTTCTTTAAGTAACTATGGGAACAGGTTATTCTTTACTACTTTCCAGTAAATGAACAACCACTATACATAAGACAGCATCATTCAGTGATGACAATATCTGTCATGGTTGAGATAGACAAACAACATAGACCAAGTTCTTCCAGGATGAAAGTATAGATGCTATTTATTGTCATGATTATACAGTTTTACCAATTAATGTGTCTCTTCAGTATTGGTTACAGCAGTAACATCTCATTGGCTATTTTTGCTATCATCAGTGTTACTCTTTAACTCCCTTCTCTCTCATGGGTACATCCTTAACATCTCCAGATACTCCTTTACTCCCATCTTTCTCACATGTAGGCCTTAATATCTTCAAGGCTAATTTCTGTTCACATGCCCTCTATCAGGGAATCCAAAGACCCACCGTAGTCCCCCACAAATATCAATAGTGTGAAAGCTAGAAACGGAAGTTACGCAGTATTTAGGCTGGGCTTCAAATTAGAGTATGCTAAAGCAGTGAGTTATTAAGTAAGTTAAATTGGTTGAAAATGTCATACTTCTAAGTCTGACTAACCTTCTAATTCAGAAATAAAGCAACAACTTCTTCACATGTGTTTTGGAAATAAAGAGACAAATAAAAAAACTGCATTCAAAATATGTTTCTAGAACTTCAGTGCTGTGAATACTTCAGCACTGAGGAGAGACTTGTAACTGCCACAAAGGGACACAGTTCAAGAAACTTAATGTTTGAGCTTCCGGCTTGGAGCTCAGCTATTTGTAGCTCAATTCAGTTGTGTAATTGTAGGTCTTTAACGTCTTTTCGCACATCCCAGAATAACCCACTTGGCCTTCTGCTGCTGATCACCTCCTAAGATCTATATGTTTTTAAGGGAAAAATGAAGCTGTCACTATCTTTTCTGCAAGAGAGAAAGAGGATTTCATGTTGACACGGAAACAAAGAAAATCTAAGCTGTAGGACCTTCTAATACTTTCACTGTTGCTGTTCTGATAGTACATCTTAGAAAAAGCAAGTTAACCTTCTGTGATTCTTGCAAGAGTAAGGAAGTCAACAGTATTACCTGCCACTGAAAAGTTCTTTGATATGCATGGAGGAAAAGCAGAACATAAGAGCTAGGTACTCTCAATACTGTTCACAGAGGGAACACATTCTATGCTTACCAGTCTGTGTTCCACAATAATTATTCACACTTTCATTACTGTAGACATGGCTTAATTTCAAAGAGGAAGAAAGTCATGAAAGAATGCATTTATGACAAAGTGTATGATATGCTAGTTAATAAAATGAAATATAGTTTAAAAAACCAAACCAAACCAAACCAAAGCCCCAAACAAACAAACAAACCCCCAAACAAACCCCACAAAATCCTTGCACACATGGTAATGGCATTCTATATGTTATTTTACATATTTAGGTAAATAAATATTTACATATTTATGTACATACACAGTGTAAGATAAGTGATAAGCTATGAGAAGAAGGAGATGCATAACAGACACTTTTTGCTACTTTATATATGTCTTTCAAACTGATCAAACTGAACAATTAGGAAAGAAAACTGTTGAATCAAGATAACTATTTGTTATGAAATCAGTAGAAGAACGGTTGTGCAAATTTGGAAAAACACAGCTTGATTAACACAAAAATTTGGTTGTTTTTTGGTTTTGTTTTTGTTTTTCCCCAAGTAAAGGTCATGTCTTACTAATTTGTTGTATTTCAGTGTAAATCAAGCTGTCAGAATGATGGAGAGGTGCAGTAAACACTGTTTGATATGATTTTTTAGAGATCCCTTGTGAGGAGTTCACATCAAATGCTAATGTCTAATGTGATGAATCATCTTGAAAGGAAAAAGGCTGATGCAATAGGCTATATACTAGCTGAAGCTCAGGGAACATACAGTAAGTATGAACTAAAATATTTTCAATATATAATAAAAATATATATAATGAGAGTGTCAATATCTGTGACCAGAATGCTTCCTATGAAGACAGGTTGAGAGTTGTAGTTGATCAGGATGTAGAGGAGAAGGCTCTGGGGAGACCTTCTAGCAGCCTTTCATTACCTAAAGGGAGCCTACAAGAGAGCTGGAAAAGAACTTTTTATAAGGACATGTAGTGATAGGATAAGGGGTAATGGTTTTCAACTGAAAGAGGGTAAATTTAGATTAGATGTAAGGAAGAAATTCTTCACTGTGCAGGTGGTGAGACACAGGAATAGATTGTGCAGAGAAGCTGTGGATGCCTCATCCCTGGTAGAGTTCAAGGTCACATTGGATGGGATTTTGGGCAACTCAGTCTAGAGGAAGATGTCCCTGTCCATGGCAGGGGGTTTGGAACTAGATGATCTTTAAGTTCCATCCAAACCAGATTGTTCTGTGATTCTACAATCCTATGATCTAGTGTACAAAAGGCATGCACATTGAAATTAGGCAATATACTGGTAGCTGTGCAGCTCTGTATCATGTGATTTCCAAGGAGTAAAATCCTTTGGTGCACATACATACTGCTAAAGTAGCTGAGATATACCTGCTGCTGCCTTTATGCTTTTACCTCATTTTGCTTGACCTTGCTATATTGGACTTTGCACAGCTCTAGCCTGCTATATTATTATTAGCATCTCTTACATTTCTTTAAGCACGACACTGCTACTAGTTTTTTTTACACTGCAACAGGGAGAAGGACTGGAAACCCTGAATATTAGATCAGTGCAAAAGTAATTAATTTTAAACCCTGAATATTAGGTTGGTGTAAAAGTAATGATTTTAAATCATAATAACTAGGCTCAAACACATCTTTCTTAAGCAAAAAAGGAACCATTACAATCAACACATTTTTTGCCAACAAGAAATAAGCTTGTTTATTCCTGTAGCATAAAAATCCATGTTTTGGGATTTAGCTAACTCTTAGAAAGAATTTTGTGCATCCTGCTGGTAGTGGAAGTGTTTTCCCTGAAAAAAGTTGTCGAGATGCTTGACGAAGTAGTAGTTGGTTGGTGACAGGTCAGGTGATTATGGCTCACAAGGCAAAATTTCATAGTCTAATCTGTTCAACATTTGAAGCATTGGTTGAGCAATGTGCAGGCACCGGTTGTTGTATAAAACTCACACATGTCAAAATCTGATTGAGAAATGGTTCCTTTTTGTTGTGTAGAATAAGAGAATATGACACTTCAAACTATGATTTCTTTGATTTTCTGTCAGCTCATGAGGCTCCCACTTATCAAGCTTTTTCACCTTTCCAATTTGCTTCAAATACCAAGCAGCCATAGAATAGTCAATGTTGAATTCCTCAGCAACTTCTCATGTAGTTGTAAGAGGACCAGTTTCAATGATTGCTCTCAGTTGGTCATTGTCGCCTTCCAACGGCCAGCCACTACACTCTTCATCTTCAAGGCTCTCATCTCCTTTCCAAGACTTCTTGAACCACCACTGCATTGTACGTTTGTAATCAGTTCCTGGGCCAAATGTGTTGTTGATGTTGCGAGTTGTCTCCACTGCTTTATGACCCATTTTGAACTTAAATAAGAAAATTGCTTGATTTTTTTTTTTTTTTGTCTAACATAATGTCCATAGTCTAAAATAAATATAAAATAAACAGCAAGTAATAAGTCAGTAGCAAAAAAAAAAACAAAACAAAACCCACCACCACCACCAACAAAAAACCATAAGGCAAGAAAAGCACATTCAAATGGTATATAACATAACCACGTTTATTTAAGAATATATTCCAATATCCAATGGCAAATTTCAACAACGGAAAAACCACAATTAGTTTTGCATAAGAGTTCCCTCTGTTCTACCTAAACCTAGCTGCAATATTTCTTCTTTTCCTTAGCAAAATGTTGGAACAAAACAGAGCACTGGGAAATCAGTGTGCAATCAATAGATATTAGGAGATGAATTAATCTGTACTAGGATAGTGTTTCTCATACCAAAAAAAATTCCCTTTGGGGAATTTTTCCTGTTTCTGTGCAGTAGTCTCCAGCAAGAGAGTAACAACCCTCAAGGGAAGTTCCAAGCTCCTATTCTTGATAAAAGATCAAATTATCTCTACAGAAAAAAAAAACAAAAAACCAGAAAGCAAGAGAGATAGTGTTAGTAAAAAAGAGAAAGACATCTTCCCACACTCACAGTATCCTGAAACCTTCTAATTCATTGTCTTATATCTTTTACAGTATTTTGAAATTAGATGGTCTTAGGACATCAAAGATTGAACAATATATGAAGGACTTAAAAGGTGTTCTCATTGCAGTATGTATCTCATAGACACTAAATGAGGAATGTCTGATGTTGGGCAAAATAGCTGGTGGTTGATAAGGACCGATCGAGAAGTTGAATACAGAGACATTTTTCAGTACTTAGCTATGTGGTTCAAATTATGACATATTATGCAAATTATTTTACGACTGTCACAGAAATATGCATAACACATCCACTGAATGAAACAGAAGACAGATTAAATCTGTTTTCCTGGATTTATTTGTATGTTGTTAGATCAAAGAAGAAAATATTAAGATAATACCATTGAATAATCTATACACAGGTGCTACATATTGCAAGAAAACAATAGTTTTGTAGGAATTTATATACTGGTCAGTGAGGTGCAACCTCACATTCAACAAAAGCCAACAAACAGCAGATTTTCTTGTTTTAGTCTCTGCTTCAAACTAGAATTAAACTAGAAATCCAAACTTCAGACTCTGATGTCAAACGGATGCTGGAGTAATATGTCTATTGACTCTTCTAAAAGTAGGGATGATTTCTGTTGGAATTTTGCCAGTTCAAAAACTAATTAGTCTTTAGACCAAAAAGTAAGATAAATTGACTGTAATAATTGGAACTGTGAGACTGAACCTTACATCTGTAGCTTAAATTGAGGAGAGAAAAAAACATAGAATCATTTCAAAATAAAATTATTTTCTTAATCTGAAATATTAAGGAATTCAGTTTCATTTGGAAAGCGGGTCATAATTTCTTGTTACACACAAGTTAGTCTTCATGTTTTCAGGTTCAGATTGTGATTTTTTTTTAATCTAATATTGAAATCCATGCAGCTTTAATATTATTTTCCTTCTAAGGAGACTATCTTACAGACTACATAATTTAATGATAATGATAATAGTAATAATAATAAACAAAACAAAACAAAAAAACACAACCAAAACCCAACCAACAAATGAGTATATGAGTTTAGGAAAAAAAAGATTTAGTGTCTGCATGTGTTCTGATAGACTAAAATCAGATAATTCAGAGAAATTTTGCCTCTTGTATCTCATTGACCTCTGTGCAACATGGGCACAGCAGTCCCTTCAGTTCTTGTAAAGTCTTGGAAACACCAACTGATCAGTAGAAAACTGACCAAATGGGAAAATCATCTGCAGAAATAGGAAAGTATTGATAAGGTAAACAATATGTGATGAAATGATCAGGATTTGGGTATGATCAGACATGTCATGACTATATAATGGGTTGTAGAATCAGCTACTGGAGCTGAATTTTCAAGAGAAATGCCCTGGAGTTCTTGTGGTATACCTGACAGCTTTGTTCAACTGAACAGAAAGGAATAGCAATACATTGATTTGTCTTTATTCAGCTATAGTGAATAGGGTCATAAGCCCGAGCGAGATCTGACCTTGAAGTTACAACAGTGGATTTTAGAGACTGGAACAGAGAAGCACAGGAGGGCAGATAGAAAAGACAAAAAAAAAACCACAAACAAAGAAACAAACAACAAACAAACAAACAAACACACACAAAAAAAACCCCAAAACCAACCAAACAAAAAACCACAAAAAACCAAAAAAACGCAAAAAAGTTATTTAGTATTCTGCCTCTGACAGTTGTCATTAAAGAGATATTTCATAGTGAAATTAAATAATTTAAATGAATGTCAAAATTATAAAATCTCAAAGTTCAGTGATAATAGGTTCAATAAATCTTACTTATTTTACCTTAAAAATATTAACTATTCTGGCTAGTACTCTTCAAAGATGAAAATTAATTCAATTAGTGTCATTAAATTTCACTTTAACCCTTTCTTTAACTCTGATAATTACAAATATCAGTATTTAATTTATTTTATTTCCTTTTTTTTTTTTGTATGAATGGTTACATTGCCTCACATCTACTGGAGACATTTGCAAGCCTACACAGTTTCTCCTAATAATATACTGAATCCAGGGGTTTTTTTTATGAAGCCTGAAATAAGATGGTGGAGCTTTTTTTTCCTAATAAATTTTTGAATTTCTTTATAGGAGTTTCATATAGATGTCACTATGAACCCTGATGATCAACAATTCTCTTCTCTCCTTTGAAGAAGTCCTTGTGGAAATTTATCAGCAGCAATACAGTAATAAACCACATGAACCTTCAGAGCAATCCTGCCTTTGAAGTATGCTTTTTCCTTTAAATTAGCCAACATTTACCAGGACATAAACTTTCCTTTCCATTTTATATACCAGGATACATATTTGCATCATATAATGCAGTTACCTGAAGTCTATATTCGGACTCATCTCTCTCATTTAGGTTCTTGATCTGGCAAATACTATCCTCTGTAAAAATTATAGGACCAAGACATGAAGTTAGCAGTTGATTTATCTACAGGAAAAGAAGTAGTAAATTTCTGGCTTTGATCACATAAGGAGTTACTAAATTAAATAGGGCCAGAGCTGTAAATGCAAATAGCAGGGTACAGATCTTGCCTTTATGTCTGAGATCTACCCTGTAGCGTGTCTTCATCTCCCAAGACTTGCTTAAGCATACTAGCAGTTACACAGTGCCTGCCATTGGTCCATGAGCCAGTTCTGTGACAATCATCTGTTTATCAGATGCAGGGTATCAAGCTGCAACAAGTACAATGCTAATAAGTAGTTACTGTATCCTTATCTGACAATAATTTTGTATGTGAATTAGGTCTTGCTATTCTGATACCATAACATTTGTCCTTTTGATCAGGAAGCTTCAAGAAGGCAGACTTTGGTAGTTTAGGAACTCTTATTAATAAATGCAGAACAGTAGTTAGAATACACCCGTCAGTTCTAAGTGTTGTAAACCTGTCAAATATTCAAAAATTCTTAGAAGTCATCCTCTTTGGACAAAAAAATGTTATAACAATGGCTGCTCTTAAAGAACTGTGCATCAGATCTAATAATTATGACTTTATATGTTTTATATTTTTACATCTATAACCTTTTAATGTGTGTTAGTTGGGAAACTTCCACTAGAAATATATTTTTTTTTTTTAAATCTTTCATGCAAAACATATTTTTTCATGTTATTCACTGTTCTTGGATTGTTTTAAATTTCCATCAAATTACATACAAGATTAGATTTTATATTTAATCTTGCCATTTAATATACAAAACATAAGGAGATCTTATTTTACAAATGGAAAATATATATATTAAAACTAAAATCATATTGGTTTTGAGCATTTTTGAACTCTTAGAAAAAGTGTTGAGACAGATCCTAGTGTAGACACATATGTTAACTCCTAGTTTTAGAGGGGGAACTGGTGTATGATGCAGAGCATAACTTAAATACATTTGCCTTTCCAAAATAAGACTTATATGGCATCAAGCTGAAATGAACTCAGAAAGTTTTCTGAAGCAGAGAAACAACTTCAACAATATAAAAACTTTGGCATTCAACATGTTCATTTTCATACCATTTAGTATTTGTTTGTTTTTGAATTCTGCAAGAATAGTGAATTAAATCTGCAAGTAGAAGGAATCACTGAAGCAATTTTGAATAGAATGTCGGTTATATTTGCTTTCATATTCTTTTTTTATATAGTATTTTTGTGAATATATTTGCATAGATCTGAATGAATGCATGTTGGGAACTAATGAGCATCTTCATCATAAAGTGATTGGAGGTAAAAGAATGAATACCTTTATGGAAAGCTGTTAATTATTCTACCAAACTGGACACCATAACCAAGTCTGTTTGTAGCAGGAGGAAATATTTGACTGAAAATCTAATTCCCACATTTAAAACATTTCCATTAAATTTGTCAGAGTCCTCTGTACATCACCAACAGACCTTCTCTTCCTTCATGAGTATTATGTGGGAACTCTGCTCACAGTCCCTCTGCTGCAATAGGGAGGGGGCTCAGGCTCCTAGGTCTTGCCTGAGATACATGATAAATAGTCCAATGGCCAGTTCTGTCTCTATTCCTGTCTCCTGGCACTTGTTGACTGAAATTCCTGGATGAACCGTGGTCCTGCCTGGTTTCCTGACCTTGTCTGAAGATCAGTAGACCATTGAGGGGAACCAGATTTGTTTAGCTATCCTGTGACTGTACCCCTTGCTACACCAGTTACTGCCTTGTTGTGATCAACCTCAGCTGCTGACTCATCTTCGCTTGTGGAGCAGCCCAGCTCCTGTTATCACAGTTGTAGTAATTGAGTATTGTAGTTATGTCCGCACAAGCCTGTCTCCTCATCTGCCTTATCCTCATGGTCATACATTAACATCTTTCCAGGATCATCCTTCCATTTAGTTTAGAAGCCGGCTTCTCAATATTCCTTGTTCAGCAGCTGTGTCCAAACTTTCCATTATAAATTCCAGGCTTATTTCTTCTCCTTGTCTTTACCATCTGAAAATTCACATGATCTTCAGGTTCACCTTCATTTTCACTCTGAAGCTTTGTAGACTGGCCCTATGGCAAACAATAGCATGGACACAAAAAGAATAGCTTTCATTTCTCTAAGGTTTTTAATAACAACAGATTTACCATATCTTTGATTTATTACACATTAATAAAGTAGATGCAATTTTACTTTTTCATTTATGTAATTTCCAGGATAACATAGCTGAGATGTATTATAAAAATAACTTTAACATGATAATATTTATACTGCTTACATATTAAACTATTTGCAACTGAAAAATACAGCATTGATATGATTGCTTACAAATAAAAGAAAATTGTATAATCCAGTAGGATTTAGAAACTAAGGTTTCCCCTGATCTTGTTAGACTTCCACCAAGCAACTATCAGCTCTTTATGTTTCCTCAACCTGAAGTTGTTACTGTTATTGGTGTTAAATTACTGCTATATAGAATCCTACCTAGACAGCAATTCATTTGGTGATTGAGAACCAATTATTATGGTATTAGATACATATTAATACAGAAAGCTCCTGAAAATTAAGACAATTCAACATTACTTTAGAGGATTTTAACAATTTGTTTTCTTCTTATTTGCCACAGTATTTTTCAAATATTTGATAACTCTCTAATTTTTCAGGCCTTGAACACAAAACTTCTGTATAAGCTTATCTATAAAAATATTTCAGTATTGTTTCAGTATAGTAATGGAATTTTTTTCTTTTATTTCCCATAGACCCATAGGTCCATAAAAAAAACCCACTACCACCACCACCACCACCACCACCAACAACAAAAACCCATGGAGAAGAAACTCCAAAGAAATAGAAGGGGATAAAAATGAAAAATAAGGACATTGAGGAGAGGACAGGGCAAGAATGGGGAAGAGAGGGGAGAGGAGGGGGAAGAAATTATATTAGAAATTTAAGAGTAAATTGTTTTTCAACTTCAGTGCAAGGCAGTTAGTTGTCTGATGTAATGCCTATGATTACAATAATTTTGGACTATAAACATACAGTGAATAACAGAGAGTGATAACAACTAATTTTTCTGTATAGAATTACTCTAAGGTTTGAAATAGCACACAGAGAAGTACAAACTTGAGATGATATCATGGGCCTTGAAAGTCCAAGCACATAATATCACAGGCCTCAGGGCTATAAATAACTCAATAGCTGTCAGTTGTAGTCATCAAACAAGTGAAAACTTAAGAGCTAAAGCCAGTTTTAATGATAACAGGGTGAACAAGGTGGGGACCAATGAAGAGCAGAAAGTGCAGGTCCTGCTGCTGCTGCTGCATAAATCTGTTTTAATATTACTGCTTTGGGGAAGTTATCACAAATATTAGGAAAGGATATAGATATTGCAGTGAACATTAATAGTTAATTTAAATTTGTGCCTACCTGTGGAGAAATGTAATTGAAGTAACTGTAGATATTCAATGTACATCTGCCTCAACTAATGCACGTGTCTGTGTCTGCATGTGTGTGCATGTTTAAAAAGTGCATTGGAAGTTACTGTGCGTGCATTAATCAAAAATCTTGGCCGACAGTATAGATTGGGATTTCTCTTCCTCTTCTTTCCTTCCCAGCCTTAACTTTTTGACTTGGATGCAACAAATTGTTAACAAAATTATCTGTAGAAATGGCATATAATCCAAACGCTAATTTTCTTTTCCTAGGATTTTTCCCATATATTATACAAATATGAATAACAAGTACTTCTAGAATGATTATAGCAGTGAATTTAACTTATATGGATTTTTTGTTTGTTTGTTTGTCTAACTCAAAGTTTAGTGGTATTTATGTCAAGAAAAGTATTTACCAGTGCTGCTTATTTCCTTGACCTACTGCAGGCAGATGGTAGAGGCCATGCACACACAATCAACAGAAGCTGCAAGAACAGAAGAGAAACCAATGGTGCTGGGAGAATGGCACCCAAGGGGACACTAAACACAAGCCTGGAATTAGAAAAGCGATGTTTTCATAACAGCAGCTTGTGCTTGCATTTTTTTTTCTTCCTGGCAACAGTGTTAAAATATTAGGTCTGAAAAAAGTCCAGGAAGCTTTTGGAACACTAATACACACACACACAAAGAAATTGTTTCTCTGATTAAATTCACACTTTAAAAGACTGAAGAGATCATTTACCTATTTTATTTTACTCCTTTTCCATTATTTTATCTCCACATTAAAGCTCTATGACTGGGAAAAATAAGGGAAAACTCCAAGATAGTAACTGATAATTTATTAAAAGAAATACACAAAGGAGAGAGTGAAAATTTATTAATTTCAGTCCACAGGACAGATTGCTTATATACCCCTTGCTCAGAAAAAAAAAAGAGCCATTAACTACACAAGTAAATATAGGATTTTCTATTTTTTTCCTTAATTGTATGTGCTAAAGTATGTGTATATGAATGCACATATACAGAGAGGCAAAGAAGAAGAAAAACATACAAAAAAAGAACACACTTAATAGCACCTTGGATTGACTGTATTCCCTGCGTATTTAAACCATACATGTTAGAAGGTGACATTCACGTTATTCTTTTGTTTTGTGCAACACACAATGACGCAATAATAGCACATTTCTAAATTATGTGTTCACAATTTGAATGACCCTTAACGTTATGTTCCTAATGGAATGACACCTGTTCAAAGTCAGGATCTAACTATCAGAAATATGCCATGCAACAGCTACTATGCCCAAATAAACTGTATAAACTGGGATGTAAATTTCAAAGTTTACTAGACAAGGTAGTGAGGGAGATAAGTTTACTTCTGAGACTGGGTTCTAACATGGCTGTTGCAATCCAATAATAACATATAGTATTAAAAACACTCCATCTGTCCTTGACAGAGATGTTAAAAGCCAAAAATGTTTCCAAGCAGCAGTTCTGTAAGATATTGGGAGTATGATGGAACCTTTAGATGGACCTAAATAACTGTATTGTTAGATTGTCTATGGACCGGACTTCTGAATTGATATGTTTTCTGGCTCTGTTATGTTGTTTGCTGACAAAGGAAGAGAAGTTAGTATGTTTTCAGTATTTCTGACATAGTTTGATAAAAACAATGTATGCTAATCACATTTTCAAGATTTTCCATTTGTGCAGAAAGTTTCTCTAACCCATTAATCATATAATTATTAAGATGAACACTTGCACTTTGTAAAACCTCCACAGTCTTGGAAGTCATGAGAAAAATAACTTTTATTTTCAGAGAGGTTTCAATGTGATATGAATATAGACAGGTAAATAATAGCAGGTTACTTGGCTGTTTCTTGTACATCTACTGTTAGATATGGCCAAAACATATTTTTATTTGAATGTTATATACACCTGGTAAAGAGAAGATTTTATGTCTGGTTTCCAGAGAATAGTGGTCAAAAAGAGGAAAACATGTCAGGACATGAGTCAGCTTTCTGTTATTAATAAGTGGTTGTCATGTTGCGCTGTAGCATTGAGTTGTCCTCTGTTCTGTGGCTATGTGTTGCCACGGGCAGTTATGACGCTTTTCAGTCTTGACTGTATAAGCACTTGGAGGGAGGCCCAGCCGCAATCACAGTGCAGAAAAGGAAGGGCTACTGCACCTGGTAGCAGGCCTTATATCAATGTCAGTAACTCACAAGTAAGTCCTTTTGCTTCATAAAACAATCTTCTAAGTTCAGGGCTCTTTCCACCATGCCTCCCTTGCAGATCCAAATGTCTGTTTCCTTCATCATGAAGCTAACAGCTGATCAGATCCAACAAAGCTTTTACTATATCCTTAGCTTTGTTAAATTTCACCTCTGATTCAACAACTTTAAACAGATCAGGATTTCTGTTCCTGCCTTCATTTGACCCTGTTCTGTTTGTCTCGAATATTACATTTTCTTTATTAGAGTTTTTTCCTGAACAACTGAGGACACGCTGAGTAGAGATCTTTTTATCTTCTCTTTTTCCTGTGTTGTCTCACATCCTTCTAGTCTTCCTTTTGCATAAGTCAGTCACAGCTACAGTTTGTCCTACTGAAAAACAGGTGCTATTCATTTGTTCCCAGTCATATTCTGTCCTCATTCACCTGAAACAAAGTCTATTAATGACTAATCTAGGCATTAGTGCACTTAAGTGGGCAGCATATCCCTAGGTAGCTTTTAAAGGCAGATTCTTTCTTCATTTCCCATAACCTAGGCACTTCCTTTAGACCTTTCTTTCTCCTCAGGGTGTATGCACACAACTGTGTGCAATTTAGGTGTCTGAATTTGACATAGAAAAGTCCCTCTCTAGCTACCCACTGACAACACCGGTGAAAAATCAACTCTTAGAGTTGCACAGGAAACAGTCTTCCTTTCTATGAGGTACTTTGAATATATATATATATTTTTTTTTAATCTTATGTACAGTATTTTCCAAAGAAAATAAGTAAGAACATAGAAGACTCAATAGCTTGTAAAGTACCAGATTAGACTATCTTAATTGCTGAGGTACTGGTCTGACCACATGCGCTTTGCCCAATGCCTTTTGTTGGGAATTTTCCACTATACTACTATACTATAAATTCAGTATGCTTTATTTGTGAGAGGAAATGTGTGCAGAGCAATTTTAAGTGCAGCTGAAAAATAAATGAATGCAAATCAAAGTATTTCCATAAACAATGAGGACCACCAAATCACAGGTCTGAGAGAGTTAGGTATATTTGTGTTCTTTGCTCTTACACACATGATGTAGGTTGTACTGAAGAGCCTATGACCAAGACAGCTCATTGCTCCAGAAACTTAAGTTTTTTTTACTTCAATAAAAGCAGTCTAATTAAGCCATATTGATGATGTTTGAAGCATATAGATATTTTACAATAATGACAACTTTCTTCACTCTGAGAAGTACCCTGATTACAATAGGACAAGTAAAAAGAAAAATCTTGCTGGGAAGAAAGAGGTAATAATTTGACTTTCAAATTCTCATTCTTGAAAAGAATAGAAAAGAAACAACAAAGAGAACCTGTCTGAATTGTCAACACTAATAAAATAAACTTTCCTGTTCTGTTATGGCTGTTTCAGGACAGTCAATGAAGAGCAGCAATATCTATTGGAAAGTTTTTCCTGGCACTGACAGTAATGTCACTTGCATGAACAGGAAAAGCAAGAAACATTTAGGTTCAGATTCTGAACTATTTCTAACTAAAATGAGTTTGCCGAACCAAGGATTTTTGATAGATGTCTGATATTTCTGAAAATAACTCTGATAATCTTTAGTAGAAGGAATACACCTTAAATATATCTTTCTTTGTTCAGTGAAATGCTACACAAAGTCAAAGACTTCAACTGAAGTATTAAGGTAATAATTTCAAAAATAAAAATAATACTCTTCTTGGTGTCCTCCAAATTCTATTAACAATCTTGTTTACTTATTTTTATTACTACTGCTGTTATTATGGTGAATTATATAAAGTAAAAATATATCAAATAACAAAATAAACACTCAAGGAAATATATAATAAAGTATAATATTAAGTGTGGGATCTGGAGAAAGATAATAAAAAAGAAATGAAAGTAAATACATGATTTTAGAAAACCCAAAAATATGCAAATGGCTACTACTCAGTCCAGTAAAAGCTATTTACATCTGACCGTACTTGCATGTTAACTTCTCTGAACATTTTAAATAGATTTTGACTGTTGTAGTTAGTATTCCTATCAAATGTAAAATATTGCTTAACAAATATAAAAAGCAGAATCTTAATGTATATGTCGGTGGTGTTACGTTTACACAGAAACTGGAAGCTCAATTCAATTTGCTAAAACTTAAATGTACAGAACCATTTGAAATGCTCTGAGCAGACCTAAGCATCCACTCAGGGCTTGCAAATATTAGATGGGATCTTTTCTTGCTTTGCCCCAAGATACCAAACTAGCAACTAGAGGTCAGGTCAATTGTCCTACTGCATCTCCAGTACCACTAAAAAATTGTGTTCTAGCAACTGAATCATGTTTTTAGCAATATGGCAAACAATGCGTAGAGGGATTGTCATTCATCTAAATAGAGATATGTGATAGAAGGTGAACTGAAAAGTTATGACTCTTATGAATGTGACGAGTGCATCTCCTTGACTTTCTCAGAACTTAGGCTTTTTTGTAAACACCTACATGCAGACACTTAGACTCAAGTACCTCAGTTTGGAGATGAATACTACCTTCTGTAGGAATACTGAAAGGAAAAAGGAGGAGGAGAACAGTCTGAGAGAGGGCAGATTAGGACGGAGTGATGTGGAGTGAGCTGATATGGAGAAACCTTGTGTGTCTAGCCCCTCAATTTGACAAGAGAAAAACTAAAACATTTATCCAAATGCTTACTGTGGTTTTACTGAATTTTGTTTTCTCACAGAATCTGAGCTGTGATTTTAACCATACCTTTCTGAACAGTTTTTAAGAAGTTGTATGACAGTAAATCTAATTGAATGTTTTCTGCACTGCAGAATCTGTTCAAGAAATTTTCACCACCTCTTGCTTAGTTTTTTCTCAGCTCCCTGTTTCTACAAATGCACTGACATTTGCTGATGGTGTAACTGTCAGACTCACATTGTAAAACATCTCAGTGAAATGGTCTGCATTATAAAATGAGAAGGAAAACATTTTTATTTCCATATGAGAAGGTGAATATGAGACTATAATATCAGTCACATTGTTCTGATGATCTTTTGTCTATGATATCTCTGTGATGCAATGGTAACAGACAGCACAAATTTCCCTCCCTATAGTTACTGAGTTGAGCAGGCAGCAAAGAAAACATGTTGATTCAAAACTGTACACATCACTAATAAATTTTCTGAGAGTGGGAGCGAGGAGGTAAGTAGCTCTGTTTATTCTTGTGTGTTTAACCTGAGTCCAACCTAAACAAGTTTAACCTAAATCAACTGTACCAATGGGGTTTATTACAATTAGGTACATTTGTTAGATATAGTTAATGATCTAAATGGACAGGTCAGACATTGATGTGGGGAAGAGCTTAAAACACAAACATGTCAGTAATACAGATTAGTGGGAAATGAGGAAATGTTAAGAAAGTTACAGGCTCAGTGGTAGGAAAAGTGAAAGAAGCAATGATATTGGAAACAACTGTAACAGGAGGACATAGGAATAGAATAAGGCAACATGGAGTGAAAATGAGTTAAAGACATTGTGGGAGAAGAGACATGGGAGCAGTTTACCATGGATCACTGGCCAGGCATGTCCCTAGCGGCTGCAGGCTGGCATGCTCCTCCTAAAGCATGGTTCTCTTTATGCAGCCCAGTGAAGAATCTTGATTTCCCCAGCCATCCACCTTCCCCTCTGCAGCCAAACACAGCAAATTCTTTTTGCATACACTTTGCTTGCCTCATCTGCATCATCACACACATGATCTTCAGTAAACTAGGAAAGAAAGCCTCATCCTCTCAGCCTACTTTGTCATCTTGTTCGATGGGACTGTTTGGCACAGCTGGTGCTTCTGTTGGTGATTCAGGCACAAGCAGATGCAGAAGATCTCATACCCATCTGTAAGAACAGCTTCTCAAAGATGTCTCTAGGCTTAACTAGATAGTTGTCATCTTGGAGAGAAGCTCTTTTTCATGTGTGACAAAGAGGGAAAGGGACAGAGCGAGTGGCAGATGACTGAAAGCGTATATTGAAGCTGTCAATGGTAATACTCTTTTTTTTTTTAAGTTAGCTTGTATGTATTTCAAATCACTTTTTTTTTTTTTTTTTTTCTTAAAGAAGGAAATACAGAAAGGGCACAAATCACATAGTGTGATACTACACATACTTAAAATACAGTCTTGGGGGTATTTAAGAACTGATCCAAGACTTACTGATGAACATCAACCTTAACCAATGAGTGTCACTTTTATAATAGTTAGAGTACATCAAGATTTTGTTGGATGTACACTAAGTGGCTATATACATCTTTTAGATTTATGAAATGAGGGCTTGTATAGCTGCAGTTCATTGGAAGTTTTTAATGATCCAGGTAAAAAAAAAAAGAGGCTGAATATACTGAAGGACTTATAAACTGGGTCTGATTCTCTGTGGGTATGTATCAGCAAGATCCACTGACTGTTCTGAAAAATCTGTTCTGACATAGTATGGCACAAAGCATTTCTCCTAGAATACATCTTCTAAGATTTACTTTCAAAGTTTCCTGCAGCATGACATACAAGCCAACAATATTTAAAAGTCCTGAAGAACTAGGAGGTGATCAGTTTTTGTTTAAATGAACTACCTTATTCTATCACAATAAATAATAATTGCTGTTAGTACATTGTTAAAAGCACTGTAGAAAATAAGTACTATGCAATTCTTGCACTACTCCTTGGCAACAGAAGGTCAATTGCGAATTTTTCTTTCTGAAAATGTTTGGTCATGACATGAAACAGATCAAACAAAATGCCATGTTGAGACTGACAGCATAGCAAATAGCAGACATTAGCTGAAAGAAACAAGCTTTGGAACAGGAAAGCAGAAAAGGAGTGTTTGTCCTCTTTATAGTTTCCAACCCCAAATTTCTAATCCTGAGACAAGATTTAATTAGTTCTTGTACTGGCACAAAATAGATTAAAAGGTACCCAAGGAACCTCCTCTTTAGCCTGTATGTATTGGAGTAGATCATAATAAAAATTCCTATGAACTTCTTATAGATCCTTTCTCTGTTTTATAAGGAGATGAGGACATGAGGATGCACGACTGTTGCTCAAATACCTCTCAGCAAGAATACTAAGCTGAGGCAATAATCTTTATTTATAATTTGCAAAAACTTAGTCATGGGAAACTTGCACCCAGTATCCTGTGGTTGTAAGGACCTCCACAGGGCTTGTTATGAAGCAGTGGGTTTCAAACTCAACAATGTACCTCATAAATAATAAGTGCAAACTTTTCCATAGGGATGCTTACCTTAAGGCAAAAGACAGAGACATCTTAGAGTTTTCTGTCTGACATTTCAATCTATGTTTGCTTTAGCATTCAAAATCCTTCCACTCCTACTGCTACTATACAGACACCTCTGCAGTGCTTAGTCATCATCATCATATGTGAGTGGAAGATCTGTAAAGGTAGTTTTCTCTAGCCTTAACACTCCAAATGTGCAGATTTCCAACTAGTTTTCTGATTCTGCATTTTCCAAGTAGATATGCCAGCTCTTAGCACTTTTCATTTCCAACCTTCTTCTGTCATATTCTTTTTGTAATGCATTCACCCTTTGAAATAAGTTGCAAGCAGCACATTCAGAGTATCAGGAAGAATAAGAAAACTTTCAGACTTGACAAAAATTGCATTTTCTGTGACAGGCTTTGATGTCTTCTGTATTCACACCTATCTCTAATAAACACATCTAAATAATGACTACCAAAAATAAATCTTATTCTGTCTTCTACTCATCATATGCTTTTTGGCAGTCTGAAGTAGTATACATGCAATTATATTCCTAACTAAGCAAAGTACGTGGGAAAAATAAAAACACAGAAGTGCAAGATTTTTCTGTCTTTTAAGAGATATTTTCAAAAAGTAATAGAGCATCCAAGTAATCAATCAACATTATAAAACAACAGACTGCTGCATATTTTCTTAAAACATAAAAGAAATTCCATGACCAGCACAGATCAATAATTTTTGGAGAAATAGTGATGATAGTAAATTTGCTGATGTTAGATGTAGCAACAACTCAAAAAAATCTGCAATTAGAATCAATAATCCATACAAAAGTCCTACATTTTATATTGGAGGACGTTCCTATTTTCATTTGTGAGAACACACTATCTACTTTCACCAATATGGTTATTAGCTATTTACTTCATAGATTTTCTTGGCATGCCTCTCAACTGCACCCCAAAATATAGTCTTAAAATAAAAATATAATATTTTCCTGGAAGAAAATGTGAGACATTTCATCTGTTAATGTTCCTCTTCTTGGAACTTGTTGGTAAACGTACAGTGTCTTTCTATAATTTGGCCACACAGAAGCATGAACATGCACTCAGAAATAGGTGATCTCTTGCTTTGTATGGGCCCTTTACACAGGCATAACCAACAACCTTGAATCAGACTGCTGAAGAACTCTTCCAAACATAATTCAAGCCTTGTTGAAGATTGTCTCCTGAGGACATCCTTTTCAAATTTTGTGAGGGAGTGAGCTATTTATGTTAGTGTGAATATGTCAGACATCCTGTCAAGGAATAGTGAAGAACAGGTTGACCGTAAAAGCAGTTCTAAAACTCACTTACTCCTTACCCTTCTCAGCTGTGTACCATATGGTGTATCTTTAAGGGATCTATAGTCTAGAAAGCAAGCTGAAGGAAATTGATAAACTAAGAGTAAAAAAGCAACCATCCTCTATTCTATGGTGAGAATGAAGTATCTTTATTAAATGCAACTGTATCCATGAAAGGATATGACTCTTCTGACTAAGTGTAAACATTTGTACACACCTACATAAGAGATTATGTTCCTGAGCTCCATTTGCTGCTTAAACCTATGTTTCTATCTCCATTTAAGATACCTAAATACTCCTCGCAGCTCCTCTTCTGTCCCTGCAAAAGGGCATGTTTTTGAGTCCTACCTGCCAATCTTGGGCCAATATTCTGGAGACTGTAATGTGGATTAGAAAGCATTAGGTGCCTACATCAAGGCAACTGAACTGAGTGTCTACATTCTTTATAGCCATGTGACAGGATGTGGTTAACCTCAAGCATGAACATTTCTCTTTATTAGTAAAAAAATAGAAGCGAAGAATGACCAGTTCATACACAGTTATCCTTACTGGAGGTAACAAATTCAGGTCATATGAATTCCTCTTCATGACCCTTGCCAAACAACTACAAAAGGATATAAACAAATTAACAAATAGTAAACAAAAAATGTATTTTTTTCAAAAAATGTTCACGTACTCTTAAAGAAAAATCAAAACTTCTCCTGTTATTTACAAAATATTAGTAAAAATTAAATTAATATGAAGTGGAAATAGAAATGAAATCACAAATACATATATCCTTTACTGAAAAATAACGATCAGCCATAGCCTTAAGGTAACACAATTTGTAATGAAGTAAGTTTAAAAGTTCATTTTGGTTGACTCTTGACAACACAGAAAATATCTTCTGCTTTCTTAACACATGTTTATCAAATAGCTTTTCTAAATGCATGCTTAGAAGAATGATGTGTCATTAGTAAAAGTACAGCAGAAAATCATTTAGGTCCACCGTATCTTAACAGAGGTCATAATCTTTCAAGAAAAAAGTAGTTCTCCAGTTTTGATAATAGAACAGTGGTGGCTACTGCAGTGAGGAATCTAGGAAGACTTTGAAGGAAAATCTTTGTGTCACAGTCTATTCATAATTTATATTCACAGATGGTGAGAGATGTGGTGTGACAAGTAGAAATAATCACTCTGTCATATTCACTAAACTTATTCTCGTAAGTGTGATGTTCACAATACATTTTTCAGCATTGTAAGAATACAAAGGCAAGGGTTTTCTTACTACTTACTCTTGAAGAAAGCCTTTTCTTCTGGTTTACATTACAGATCATCTTGCGTTAACAACTGAACTTTCCTGCTTGTTCTTGTTATGCCAGTGTTTTATTATTCAGAGAAATTCTAATTTTTCAGTCTCACAAATATTACTCTGTCTTAGCTTCCTCCACCAGGGGCTGTCATTCACCCACGGAAGAGACCTCTCCTTCAGAGTGGTGACCTCTGTATTTTTACACACTGCACTCAAAACATGTACTTCACTATTACTTGCAAGACATACACAGAAAAATTGTGGGGTTTAGTCTTGTTTTGTTTGTTTGTTTGTTTTTTCCATAATTTTCCTTCTATACACAGGCAGCAATTTTCTAAAAGCTTCTTAAACTGTTGCTTTCAGAGGCTATGCTATATCTCCATTTTTTCTCTTTCTGGGAGTTGAAACAATGCCTGATATTAATTTTTTTTTTTTTTCTGAAATCTTGTCTTTCACCACTACAATTCAACTGTTTCCAGTAATACCACAAGTACTATATTAATAATAACTAAAAATCTTATCATCAATTTGGTACATATTAATGCTCTATTTAGTAAGATAAATAATCAGCTGATACAAACTGAAATAGCTATAATCTAATGTAATATAATAGAACCTGAAGGGAACAAAACTTCAAATTCACTAGGGAAGTCAAATAATTAGAAAAACAGGTCTGTTTTATAGTACTCAGATAATTGTGACTTCTGACTTCTTATTATTTGTGACAGTAACAAAATCTAAATTGGTAAACACAATATGCTTGGCCTTCAATGTGTTTGATCTTCCTTATTTATAAATAGCTGTGCCACTAATTTCATTCTTTTTATTAGATTTTTGAAGATGGGTTATATAAATTTCCTTTCAGTCAGGTCATTTTATTATATCAAAATTCCCATCTCTTTTTTTGTTATTGATAATTTTCTTTCAAGAATGACATGATTTTTTTTTCCCATTTAACTTTTGGTATTCTTTATACTAAAGTAACAAATTTTCAGATGTCTTTGAGAACATATCAGGAGCGACAACAGCATATTTAATTCTGTCTCAAGAAAAGGGAAGAAAACATGCATCTCTACAGGAGGATGAAGAAGGAATCAGAAATTGTATCATGGAAGACCTGGAAAATCTGTGCTCCTAAGGCTACAGTCGTACTTCAGTCCCATCTAAGCTGTATATCATAGACTGTGCTAAATGTGCACTGTCTTCTTCTACCTTTTTCTCCACTGTCTAATATTTTGGTGAATTTAGAAGGGGTCCAATTACTATTCTGGAAGGGAGTAATAAAAAGCAGTGAAACTGGGTGTTCCAAGAAAGACACATATTCTGCTAATTGCAACATTAGACGAAGAATCTAGTCCCAAGCAGAACCATGGAAAAAAAAAAATCTGACTGGATTGATGGACAACTTTTCTACCCTGAATTTCAACCTAAGCTGTTTTAGTATTCTTGTCTTTTTGCTTCTCAGAATAGGCATTGAATAAATAATTCTCTTTACAGGATGTCTGCAGGTAATGTGGTAGCTGTAGAAGTACTATACTTTCAGGTTGAAAAAGTGAGTGTACAGTGTGACCGTCTGAGGTGTTTCAATGATCTTTACCACTGCAAACATACATGCAATGCCTTGAGGTATTTCATGAGTATTTCCACCAACAGGAGCAGGAAAATTTAGGCAACATGACTATACCTTTCCTAGTCTGTGGAGGAGGAAACAGTGCTTCCTCTATATTTGTTGAATCACCAAAAGGTTTCAAAAAGCTTGGAGTGAATACACAAGGCTACAGGTCAAGTGTTGGAAGCATAAAATAGCATGAGATTACTGCAAGGACTGAAATACACCAACAGCTTTAGATTTCTATGGAAGATTTGCATTTTTATTAGCATTGGGTGAGCCAAACTGCACAATGACTTTGGCAAATCTACTGAATTTTGACAGACAGCCAGTAATTCAAGGGAACAGAAGGCACCTGATGTAATGCTCAAATATTTATTTGCATTTTTTATCTGCTTTTTTTCTTTTCTGGAAGGTACTTATGCTCTGTGTCCTATTCTAAAGAAATGAGGGTCAAATAATGCTTTTAATAAAACCAGAACCAATGTGTGACAGGTGCTTCTTGGTGCCTAGCAGTATCTTTTGGTCTAAAGGTTACAGAGCAGCTTTGCTTTTAATGACTGGTATTTTCTATTAAGTCAAATAGCATTATTCACATTAGGCATAATTGCCTGAAACTCAGCAAACATTCTAGAACCAGACCAGTTCAAGACTTCCTGAAAACGTAGGTGACTAAACTTATTGTGTGATTATCCTACATGCACGAAAGTGCCTGTGTGGTTAGAGATGCCCATGTCTCACCGTTTGCTTTACAGAAAATAAAGCATGACCTCTGCTGAGGGGTGATGGTGACCTTTTGTATAAAGCTAAGTACCCAGATCACAAAACTATAAAGCAAGAATCTTTCTCTCTTGGTGTCTGTGCTCTCTTTCCTTTCAGAATATCTTGTTCAAATTCATCCAAGCTGCTGTTAGCTTGAACAACAGGACCTCACAGAATGTTAGGGATTGGAAGGGACCTTGAAAGATCATCTAGTCCAATCCCCCTGCCAGAGTAGGAACACCTAGATAAGGTTACACAGGAAGGCATCCAGGTGAGTTTTGAATGTCTCCAGAGCAGGAGACTCCACAACCCCCCTAGGCAGCCTTTTCCAGTGTTCTGGCACCCTCACTGAGAAGAAGTTTCTTCTCAAATTTAAGTGGAACCTCTTGTGTTCCAGTTTGAACCCATTACCCCTTGTCCTACCGTTGCTTGCCACCGAGAAGAGCCTGGCTCCATCCTCCTGGCACTGGCCCTTTATATATCTGTAAACATTAATAAGATCACGCCTCAGTCTCCTCTTCTCCAAGCTAAAGAGACTCAGCTCCTTCAGCCTTTCCTTATAAGGGAGATGCTCCACTCCCTTAATCATCTTTGCTGTCCTGCACTAGACTCTCTCCAGCAGTTCCCTGTCCTTCTTGAACTGAGGGGCACAGAACTGGACACAATATTCCAGATGTGGTCCCACTAGGGCAGAGTAGAGGGGAAGGAGAACCTCTCTTGACCTACTAACCACTCCCCTTCTAATACACCCAAGAATGCCATTGGCCTTCCTGGCCACAAGGGCCCAGTGCTTGCTCATGGTCATCCTGCTGTCCACCAGGACCCCCAGGTCCCTTTCCCCTACGCTGCACTCTAATAGGTCATTCCCTAATTTATAATGGAAGCTGGGGTTGTTCCTACCCAGATGCAAGACATGCAAGTGTAGACACTTGCCCTTGTTATATTTCATTAAATTTTTCCCTGTCCAACTCTCCAGCCTGTCCAGGTCTCACTGGATGGCAGCACAGCCTTCTGGTGTGTCAGCCACTCCTCCCAGCTTGGTGTCATCAGCAAACTTGCTGATAGTACACTCCATTCCCTCATCCAAATCACTGATGAATATATTGAGTAATACCGGCCCCAGTACTGACCCTTGAGCCACTCTACTAGATACAGGCCTCCAACTAGACTCTGCCTCACTGACCATGACTCTCTGGGTTCTTTCCTTCAGCCAGTTCACAGTTCAACTCACTACCTGATCATCCAGACTCACTCCCTCAGTTTAGCTGTAAGGATGCTGTGGGAGACTGTCAAATGCCTTACTGAAGTCAAGGTAAACCACATCCACCACTCTGTCATCCTCCATCCATCTTGTTAAGTCCTCATAAAAGTCAATGAGGTTGGTCAAGCACAACTTCCCCTTGGTGAAGCCATGTTGATTGCCCCTAATGACCCTCTTATCCCTGATATGCCTTGAGATGGCACCAAGGATAAGTTGTTCCATCCCTTTCCCAGGGATGGAGGTGAGGCTGACCGGTCTATAGTTACCCGCATCTTCCTTCTTGCCCGTTTTGAAGACTCTAACAGTTTGCATTTAGATCTTTTAAGACAGCTTAACTTTCTAATGACTGATTTTTTTTTTTTTTCCTGCCATTTCCTGTAAGTTCACATATTCTTTGTCCTATGTCTTCTCACTCTTGACATATTGGATTTAATTCCCCAAACCTTATTACTCTTGTCCTTCTCATATTCTTCTTCTCCATGTGATCCTTAGTCACTGGCTGATCTTATTGCTTCTTCCGAAGAAAAATTTTACACTATGGCAAGATGGGAAATTTCATAGTATCACAAACTTAAGGCCAAAAGGAATCATTAGATCCTCTGATCTGACCTTCTACATAGCAAAGTTTATTACATAGTGCTGTATTTTTCTTCTGTGGATATTAGCTTAGTTTTTTTAATCTTGAACCTTATTTCTTCATGCCTTCATAATATATTTTGTATTCAAAATAAACTCTTCCCAATATAATATTCGAATAGGTTAATATTTTTAGCTAATATTATCCATAAAAGAGTAAGTGTGGAAATGGAAGCCTTTTTATTGTGCTAATTTCTTAATATCTGTAGAGATTTCAAAGATTCTGGTAGGCTACACTACTTTACTACACCTAAAGGACAAAATCCTAATTGATAGAATCTGTCCTTGGATGTTAATTATAAAGGACATATTGAGAAATAAGTAAAAAGAAATCCACAGTGTAAAAGTTAGGAAGAATAAAACAGCTAATCACCTTTTTTTCTTTCAATCCACCCACACAACATCTAAAGACAGCTAACATATTCAGTTATATTAAATGCCTCTAAGGTTTTCAGATGAGTTTAAAAAAAACAACCCACAACAACACTGTGCACAGTCAGGAAGTTTTTTGTAATACTTCTGTCTTTTTTAATGCTACAATAACATTAGTCAAATATTCAGTTCATTGAATTTATTTGAATGCATACTTACGGAAGGAAATATATTTTTGAAATTCTTCATCATATGTTTTTGAGTTCTTTCTCACAGAATATTAAGTAATAGCACTTTACATGTTTCATATCTTCAGAGACAGAAGTCTCATTGTTCTGTAAATTAGTATGTGGTCATAAATGCTTTCATTTTAACATTCTAGTATATAAAATTCAGTTAACTCAAATGAACAAAATGTCTATGTATTATGAGCTGAGAATAAGTAAAATCCAATTAGGCTTTATTCCAGCTGTCAAAATATACTAAATTGAAAACACTAGACTAGAAAATGTAAGTGGATTTTCCAGAGTTAGGTCAATATGCATGTATACTATACATGTATAAAGTGAAGTTCCTTAAACATATTCATATAATAAAGACAACAGGAATATATCTTCTGTAAATGTGGAAGTGTGTGCTTTTATTCCTGAAACAGGAATGGCATCTATCACATCATGAAAATGGTACAATAACTTTTTGTGACATTGTAGCAAATACTGTTTTGCAATTATTTAATTTCTCAGTTTTTCAACCTAGTCTGAGCATAAAAGGAATCAAAGAATCATAGGATAGTTTGGATTGGAAAGGACCTTCAAAGGTCATTTAGTCCAACCACCCTGAAATGAGTAGGAACATCTGCAACTAGATCAAATTGCTCAGAGCCCCATCCAACCTGACCTCGAATGCTTCCAGGGATGAGGCATCTACAAGGTCTTTGAGAAACCTGATCCAGTGTTTTGCCACTCTCATCATTTAAAAAAAAAACAAACAAAAAAACAAAAAAACTTACTTAGATCTAGTCTGAATCTCTCCTCTTTTAGTTTAAAACCATTACCCCTTGTCCTATCACTACAGGCTCTGCTAAAAAACCTGTCCCCATCTTTCTTACAAGACCCCTTTTTGTATTAGAGGGCCACAATAAGGTCTCCCAGATCTCTTCTCCAGGCTGAACAACCCTAACACTCTCAGCCTGTCCTCATAGGAGAGTTGATCCATCCCTCTGATAATTTTTGTGGTCCTCCTCTGTGTCTGTTCTAACACATTGATGCCTTTCTTGTACTGAGGACTCCAGATCTGGATGCTGCCTTCCAGGTGGTATCCCACAAGGGCAGAGACGGAAGAATTGCATCCCTCAAACTACTGCCCATGCTTCTTTTGCTGCAGCCCAAGATATAATTGGCTTTCTGGACTGGAAGTGCACATTGCCAGCTTATGTTCATTTTTTCATCCACCAACATGGCCAAGTCCTTCTCTGCAGGACTGCTCTAAATGCCTTCATACCCCAGACTGCATTGATGCTATGGGGTTGCCCTGACCCAACTGCAGCACCTTGCACTTGTCCTTGTCCATGAGGTTCATATGGGTCCACTTCTTGAACTTGTCTGGGTCTCACTGAGTATTATCCTATCTCTCAGACCTGTGAACCACACCATTCAGCTTGGTGTCACCTGCAAATTTTCTTAGGGTGCACTCAATCCCACTGTTTATGTTCTTGATGAAGATATCAAACAGCACTGGTCCCAGTAAAGACCCCTGACAGACCCCACTTATCACTGATCTCTATCCAGATGCTGAGCCATTGACTACTACTCTCTGGATTTGACCATCGAGCCAATTCCTTATCCACTATCCAACCATTAAATCCATAACTCCCAAATTTAGAGAAGAGGAAGTTGCAGGGGACAGATTCTAATTTTGTAACACAAAAAGGCAAAAGGAGTGGATTCTTATTTTGTATCACAAATATAAAAGCTTCAAAATTCTTAAAATGTGAATGGTAAAGTACAGCCAGATATTATTGTGGTTTTGATGTAATAATATTCGGAATAAGTCATTATTTTATTGTCTATACCTGAGCAGTCATCAAAACCCACAATCACATATTCCCAAATAGCGGTTTCAAATCAGTGTTCCAATTTGGCTTTAGTCTTCCTACTTTCAAATGCAGTATTTTAAATCAAGAATTTAAGTCCCTTCAGTTTTATGTCTAGTGTAGCACTTTATTACATGAAGACTTAAGAGACTGTGTTCTGACCTTTTCCCTTCTGCTTGTCTAAATATATTCAGGAATTTAAGGTAAATCACACATTTAATAGTCACTGTTTCTGGGAAACCGGTATTAGTTTCTAAGTAATTTCACATCTTAGTATTTCATGTCTTAGTGTCTTATATTTCATCCCTGGACAATTTGTCCTACCAAGCATCATGCTGCAGGAGCCATCCTTTTAAACCTGTTTCCCATATAGAAAGAATGGTATTAATTTTATTCAGAACTTACATCTGAGGTAGCCTTGTGCAATCCCTTTGTGTCAATGAAGAAAACAAGTTATTTCTAGCTATGTTTCATTGTATACTAATGGTGAAATCAGAAATTATTCAGATGACTCTCAGAAGGATTGCTAAAATGCATACTACTAGTCATCTTAAGTTAGCTGAGTGGATTCAGCTGTGACTGCTGTTCTTCTTATTCAGTGATCTATTTCAAATGCAAACTTAAGTTTGGAATGTTAATTCACTCTTGCTTTTATATTTCACAGAGGTGCTGGAATGACTTCAGAAAAGCTGCTAAGGCTCTACTAATGCAAATAGTGCAAGGCATAAACATGAGCCCATCTTTACTTTTGCCTGGATTCATCTGAAGCCATGTAAGACTGGCTCACAGGAACATCACAAGAAATTTGATTCTTGTATCTATAAGAATCTATCATAATTATACCAATAATAAAGAGTTTAAAATAAATAAATAAATAAAAAATAACAGGTGTATGAAACCAAAGGACCTGCATCGTCATACTGTAACCATGCTTCTGAGATGAACAAATACATGAAGAATTACAAGAGGTTTTCATGTGTTGAACAGAAATACATATACACAGACACTTCAATATCTCCCAGTATCTGTTAGTTTATGATTAAGGTGATAAGAAAAGATGCCTTCAAACTCATCCCCTAATCCAGAAACTGGCTTGAGACAGACAGGACATAGGATTATTTTAAAGGTGACTGAGAGAAATTCTAAAGGGCACAAAGACACTCACATGGCAAAGAGTAAAATTAAAAAAAAAGAAAAAGAAAAAAAAGAAAAAAGAAAAAAGAAAAAAGAAAAAGAAAAAAAGAAAGGAGAACAGTGTAGAACATCACAAAAAATCAATTTTTTTTTTCCAACTATTAAATTTTTTGTTGTTATTTTTCAGTTCATTTTAGCAGGCAAAATATTATTCCCATCTTTTAAAAATCAGCAGATAACTGTGCACTGAGAAATGACTAGATAGACTCAACTTGTATTTTACTAGATAGTTGGTCATAAGTACGCATAAAAGTAAAAAAAGGAAATATACTGCCACAATAGTTTCAGAAAAATACAGCCACAGCAACTTGGGTGAAGGGTTATGCAGACTAAAGTGAAAAATAAACCACAGAATTGCAAATGTAAAGGTCTTTAGCATTACAAAGATCAACACATCTGTGACACTGTGCAACAATACACCACTAGATTTCCCCCAGGGAATCACAGTTGTTCAGGATACCGGCCACAGACAATGCACACCAGGTTGCAACATGGCCTGTCATCCAGGCCAGCCTGCCCACTCTTGTAACCCGCTCTAGACTATTTCAGGGGTGAGAGATTACTTTGGACGTAATGCAGGTTTCCTGCTCTCTGTGTTGTTACCAGTGCATAGCAATACAGTTAGAAACGTTTAAAGACTAACACTATAACAGATACAAACAGTATTAAGATATCATGCTAAAGGTAATAGCCCAGTGGCTGATGCCAGGCATTTAACAGTGGGAGATCTACGTAATGGGAGATACATAATGACTAAGTTAGTAGTTGTGCAGATAGTCATTCCAGCATGATAGATGACACACAGCTGTACCCTGCTGCTGAAATCCATTCATCAACTTCTGTGTCACTTGTCAGAGGACATCCTTACCTTCAGTACATGATCCTGTGTAGCTCCCACTAGCTCAGCAAAGTCCCATGGAATTCTGCTGAATTCTGTTTTTCTATCACTTCAACAAGGTATCTGAGTATTATCTACCACCACTCTACGGTCATCCTCATACTCCATGTCTGGAATGTGCTAAATTTACACTGTCATCTTCTTAAGTGAGGACTGCACACATAGCACCATTACCATTAACACTGTAGTGGTTTATTCTAGCAAGGCTGATATGGACACTATTACTATGGCACAGTCCTCATAGTCACACAATTCCTTGAGCTTGACATCCATTGCTGTGGCTGACACTTTTCACACCCTTGATGACTATTAAATGGCCAGGACCATCTGCCCACTTTCCCTCTGGGTGGCTTGCCCACCTCTTGGTATATTATATAGGGTACATATATAAAATATTAGACAGAGGTCCAATAACACATTGCCTTATTTAATCAGACTATGCCTACTACCTTATCTACTCAGAATCTGGCATTTCAAAAAAAGAATATTAATGGGATAAAGGGGCCCCCAGAGAGTAATGTCAGCTACAAATGTAGATTAGTGTGGGGAGTTCCTGTTTCTTTTATTTCTCATCTTTTTTTTTCCTTCCTGGAACTGATGCCTTCAATCTGTTCTGTATAAGGTTGCTCACATTTTCTGCTTATCTGTGCATTTTCAATGCCTTGCTTGCATTGACCTCACAGTTTTTATCTACACTAGGCAATTAAAGTGCTTTCAGCCATACCCTTATATCTTGAGGTGAAGCTATGGAATTTATTTTTTCTTTTGGCAACAGTATATTTTTTATTTGTTTTTCTGTTGATTTTCAATGGCAATAATGAACCATTTTTGTACTTCACAACATATCCTCGTTTTCCCAAGTGCATGCTCTTTGGAAAGTCCTTCACATTTCTAATCCTGGTGAGGAGACATGCTGAACTTCCTCAAAGCTGAGAACATCTTGTAGCAAAGGAGACACCTTGCTATATGTCTGGAATATGAACACAGATCTGGAAAGTATGGTCTAGCTTCAGGGTTAAAAAGGAGGGAAGGAGGGAAGAAGAGGTCAAGTACAGGGGTTGAAGGTGACCTTTCACATGCTGTAATTAGAAGAAGGCTTATTGTTGCAATATCACATGTAGAAAATTATGCACCCTTACAGTTACAGTGATATGTCAGGACTAATCTCAGAAGTGACAAATCACACTATGATAAAGCTATTCTGAAGTTAATTTAACACAAACTTGTCGGTGTCATAGGATGAAGCCTCAGACAGAGGTAGACTATGGTAGTTATGGGCCACCATGATGGTGAAGGGACTGGAGCATCTCCCCTATGAGGAAAGGCTAAGAGAGCTGTCACTGTTTAGCCAAAAGAAAAGAAAGTTCAGGGAGATCTTATCAATGTCTGTAAATACATGAATGCAGTGTGCAAAGAGGATGGAACCAGGCTCTTTTCAGTAGTGTCCAGTGACAGGATCAGAAACAATGGACAAAAACAGAAATGCAGGAGGCTGCAACTGAACATAAGGAAACACTTTTTCACTGTGAGATTGACTGAGAACTGGTACAGGTTTCCCAGAGAGGCTGTGGAGTCTCCATCCTTGGACATATTTGAAAGCCATCTGAACATGGTCCTGGGTCCAACTAGTTCTAGGTGACCCCTCCTCAGTTGGAGGACTGGACCAGATGGCATCCAGAGGTGCCTTCCACTTTCAACCATTCTGTGATCTTTAGATCCCTGTGGCATAACTATTCTAACTATGCTTCCAAACAGAAACATTTTCCAGAATCAGTAGCTGTTTTGAGCTAATTATCAGTTAGTTTGAAGTGAATAACAACAACAGAAAAAGGTACAGAAACTTGTACAGTACATCATGTAATAGGTATTCTTGTTAATTTGACATCTGATTTGCTGAGTACTTCATCACTTGACATTATATTAGACAGTCTTAAAACAGTTTTCTAAAAGCTCAGAGGTGTTTTCTCCATCATAAAATGTTCCAGTCAGTAGCTTTTATGCTTGCTTAATATTTTTGTATTTCAGTACTGCATTCCAAATTACAAGTAATATCAAAGCAATCAAAACAAGAATAAAAGAGTGAACCTTGTAAGATATTCTGTCTATTGATAGATCACATAATTTTCAAATAATGAAAGTGACAGGGATCATACCATGAAACTGGCATATACATTTTCTAAGTAAGAAAATATTTAGATTGGGTTCAACTTTACACTAATGTACAAAGTAAATCTGATGTAAAAAACTATATCTAGCCTTGAGACTATTTCAGCCCAGAAAGCACCTATGGTTTTTGCAGTGTGGGTTGAGTTCTGTTTCCTAGTGCTTTCATCAGAGGCTCTCAAAAATTTTAACTGGTATTAACTAATATTCTTTTTAGGAAGTTATTATCTTATTTTGTAGATGGAGAAACTATGGTCCCAAGTGCTTCTGTTCTCTTAAGACTCACACAGAAAGTTCATGATGATAATACTAAAACCAAAACTCAGATCCCCTTGGTGAAATCAACCTTACACATTTATAGTAAAAGGTAAAAATCTTCTAAAGCTTTATTGGATCCAATTTTAACCCTTCATCTCCTAAACTTTTACTTTAACCAAGGTCATTTTTCTATTTAGAAGACTCTTTGTTCTATTAAAAGACTGTACACATATATCAAAAAGTAGAAATTAAATTCTTGGTATTTTCTAGTTTTTTTGAGCAGAACCTCCACTGTTATGAATTGCAAGCAAATGTGGAATACTTTGACTACATATTTTTAGCAAGTTGAAGTTTTTCTGAGAGATCTGTTCACAAAAATGTGGGCTTTTTTTGATGTTTCCAATGATAATTTTGCATTTTTCCATAGAATCAAATAATTTCATTTCTGCACAGTTAGAACTCTGTAGAGTTCTCTTTAATGACAGACTCCAAGTGTCACCGCAGGCACGAATCCAAAAAGAGATTGGATATGTTGTTGCATTTCTGGTTTGCAACCATCAATTTAAGCTAAATATTTGATATTATTATATTAGTGAACAAAAAACGTTCCTTTAAATGCTTTTCACATTTTTGACAAGGAATACAATGTTAATGTGATGCATTTGCTAACAGAAAAGATAATTTGTGTCAATACAGATCACAGTTCTGATAAAGTACTAGCTTGGACTTTGTATGCAAAGGTATAAATGTATAATGGTGATAAGAGCACACTATAAGCAGTATTCAGCCATAGCACACATACATTGCAAGCCTCTATAATGACAAATTTATTTAAATAAGTATCCTCATGTCTTCCGTAAAACAATCTCCTATGACTTCTTTCCTGGTGAGTAAATTTTATAAAAAGAATATGTTTGTTAAAGAACTTTTTTTAATGTTGCCATAGAAATCTCAAATAAAAAATAGAAAACAATCATCTTGCTGTATCCACCCCTCAGAAAACCCGGACAGATAGAAAAGAGACAACTGACATGTATTCTAGAGATTAAAAAAGGAAGATGTCTAGCTTTGTTTTTCTTTTTTTTTTTTTTTTTTGGTTATATTTTAAAAATTATATAAGTTTTGGATTTTTCAGAGAGACCTGCACTGGCTATTGCTGTGATAAAAAGCTGTTGTTATTACAAACTGGAAGACCACATTTATCATATTCTTATTTGGTTTGCTCTATTATGATCTATGAAGGCTTTTATTGCATGTTGAACACATTCAATATCAAATATGCAGGTCACAAAATAAAATATAAATCAATAGTGTGCCTAATTTAATAAATATTAAATTATTGCCTATAATATGAATTTCCACTAAAAATGCATTTTGCAAGTATTTAAATTTTTGCTTTTATAGGTGTTTATTTTATTTTCTTTCAAAAAGTACCTTAATGTATATTAAAAGAAATTATATTGGGAAAACAATACTTTTCAAATTTTGTAAGCTACAATAATTAGGCCATAATTATCAAGAAATCTCTAAATTCCCTGAAACAATAATCTGTAGTTAAACTAGTGTATCGACTTCTATTGTCACTAAGAAAGGGGTTTGCAATTGAAAAAATATCTATACTAACTCAAATTGAAACTCTTAAGATTCTCTGGTGACTGAATTCAGAAAATCACACTAAAAGAACAGAATTCAGGGCTTAGTCTCTAAACATTAGGTCTTAGGATATATATTTTTATCTGCAACACTTGTGAAAATCCTTGTTCCTGGAATGAACAATCTGAAGAAGGATATGTGCTCAGAAGCAGTAAAAAATACCAAATCATAGAAATTATGATGAAAGGACTTAAAGAACATTGCTATGCCACTGCACACATTTGTGATAAGCCATGTTCTGGTTACTGAGAGCAAACATGCTCTATTTCCCCTCTTTCCAGAGAAATATATGTAAGATTCAGAAAAGGTGCACAGAAGAGCAGCAAGTATGACCAAGGATTATGGCAAAGATTAATAAGAGAGGTGTGATGGAATTTAAAAAATGGACATCTCGAGAGAATGGATGGCATGAGGAAGAAAGTTGTTTACTGTGTCTGCCAAAATACAAATTAGGAAACATTGAGGGAAACTAGCAGATGGTAGATACAGAATAAACATAAGGAGGTGGTTTTTTATAAAATTCATACTGCAATTGTGCAACTCCTCGTCGTAGCACCCTGATGAGTTTAAAAAGCTTAATGGACATTCAAGAGATGATGGATAAGTCTGAGCAAAAGAAGTCCATCAAGAGATAGCAAAAACTCAGGAAATTTATTATGATGAGTTCCTCAGATTCAGATTGTTGGAGGTTAGAAACAATTTCTGAGAAGTATCACCAGGTGTTTACCTGATCCCTATACTCTGTTCCTATAGGATCCTGCCTCTCCGCTGTTGTCCACTTTTGGAGGCAAATGTCTAAGCCATTATAGAAAGACCTTTGGACTGATCTACTATGTCCATTCTTATGCCACAGTGTTCTTTGCTTTTGTACTCTTATGTTTGGACATGGAGTAATTTGATGGTTCAGCAGCCAGACAGAAGATGGAAATGTTAATCTCAGGGAAGCTAAAAAGGAAGAGATAGAGTTTTAAATGCTTTTTTTCAGTCACTGCAAGATGCTTTTAAAATAACATTTTTTAAAACTTTCTGGGAAATAAGTGCATGCATTTTGGATTTAATTTATGATTTTTAAATTGACTTTTAAATCATGAACATTTATAAAAAACCTCACATAAGATTTCAAAACACATTTATACAATTAATATCCTTTCCTGGAAATAATTAAATTCATCTTGGTATGGAGGAAAAACAAGCAGGGAGATTTTGACTTACACGTGACCGCAGAGAGAGGTTTCCATGAAAAGTCCAAAATACTGATTCAAAAAAAATTGAGATCACTCTTAAAGTGCAAATTAGACTTAGTGTAACTATTGTAACTATTTTAAAGTACTTCAGAATGTTTAAATATGTAGCAATAGCTGTGCAAGAAATTCTGTATTATTGCTATTATTAAATTAATTAATTTGTAAAGGAAAATATGTTGGGTGCAAATGTTCAGCATTTATGAAAAATACCCCATTAGTATACCTCCATTAGTATGAGTATTCCTTGTTCATGTTAATTAAGCAACTCCTGAGATAATTTTTGAATGATATATTAGATTTCTTTTTCAAATTTCCATATGCTTGTACATCTCCTTCTAATTGCCAGTTTATTCTCTTTCTCAGGTCTAGAGAGATTTTAGAAAAAACAGAAAGTCTTTGACCATACTTTTCATATTTTTTTGCTGATTAACATTAAAGTCAGGATTCATCACTCAAATTCCATGAAAGCTGGGCAAATAACATAAAGCATTCTCTGCACTTCAAATAGAGTAATTCATACTGCCAGAGTATAATTCATTCTACTTGTCTTAGATACCTGTCTTATAGAAGAGAGTAATTCACTTTCGGATGTAAATGCTTGCCTCCATTGGTTATTGAGGAACCTTGATGGCTAGACATGATATATAGAATTATTTTATTTGAACTTTAGGGAACTATAAAGTACATTTCTACATCTGAGGTAACCTCTGAAAGCTCCTTCATGATGAGTGGAGTGAAACAAGAATTTTCAGAGAAAGCTCACCTGACAGTTTAATCATCTATACTGCTTTTGGCTGGGATAGATAATTTTCTTCAAAACATCTCATGTAGTGCTATGTTTTGCATTTGTGGCCAAAAGAGTGTTGATAACATAACCATGTTTTAGCTGTTGCTAAACAGTTTTTGGACCGAGTCAAGGTTTTTTCTGCTTCTCACACCACTGCACCACTGAGTAGGTTGAGGGTGTGCAAGAATTTGGGAGGGGACATAGCTGGGACAGTTGATTCCAACTGACCAAAAGGGTATTACACACCGTATGGCATCATGCTCAGTATATAAAGCTAAGGAAAGAAGGACTAAGTGGGGGATGTTCAGAGAAATGGCATTTGTTTTCCCAAATAACCATTATGTGTGATGGACCCCTGCTTTCCAGGAGATAGCTGGACACCTGCCTGCTGAAGGGAAGTAGTGAATGAATTCCTTGTTTTGCTCTGCTTGTACATGCAGTTCTTGCTTTTCCTGTTAAACTGTCTTTATCTCAACCCACGAGTTTTCTCACTTTTACTCTTCTGATTCTTTCCACCATCCCATTGTGGAGTGAGCAAGAGGATGTGTGGGGCTTAGTTTCCTGCCAGGGTTAACCAAGCCATTCCATCACTCCTCCTCCTCAGCTGGACAGGAGAGAGAAAATAACTTGCTACGCAAACTGAATACAGTATAATTGCTTCCTTTTTTTTTTTTTTTTTTTTTTTGGTATGTTTTTCATCAAAACTGATAGACATCCTAGTTTCATGAAATGATTGAGCTTTCAGATGAAGATGAATTATTGTATAGCCAGTGGAGAAACAGAGTGAATTCAATGTAAATAAAAGTTTCATGGTGAAACAGGCTAAGCTGACTTTAAGATAATTTGCTTATTTTTCAGTTTTCATTCTTTTTAAGACTGGTTTATTATCTTTTGTCTTCAAAAACGGAAGACATAGCAATACTCAGTCATTGTGGACAAAAATCCAACCTAGCAATAATCTGTTTCAGAGATAACTTCATATTATTATCATGTATCTCTTTGTCTTCCTCTAGGTATCTTCTCTGAAAGAAAAAAATGTAAAGAATTTTTGAACATTATTCTCTCTTATATGCAGAGATGTAATGAACAATTCACTAATTTTCCAGAAAGTTAATATAAATACTGAAAAGACAAAACCAAAACATGTTTAACCTGAAATGTTTTTTGCATTAGAGCAGCCATTTAATTTCCTGGACACGCTACTTATCTAAACTAAATTCATTTATCCTCAGATATTTAGATATAAATTAGATATTTAACATTTAAAACTAGCACATGAATTATAATAATTTTCAAATAAACAAGAACAAAAAAGAATATTCATTTTAAGGTATTGGGCTTCTCTCTGAGATGTAGTCTGGTTACTGACTGGAAACAAGCATAGGTGCCATTATTACTTCATTAACTTTTTACCTCATCATTTATTTGCTTTCTTTTCATACCAGTCTGCACTGTTGTTTTCCACAAAATATTTCATATATAAAATTGGATGCTGAGAAAGCAGATCTATTTTCTACAAAATAATGAAAGATCTTTAAAATAATGTGGGAAACTGATTATAAAAACAATTTCAAACAGCATTTGGGAAATCGGTTGAATTTAGAATAGTTAAAAGAAGTCAATTGCTTTGAGGAATATGTCTTTACCTAAATTCACAACATCAATTTAGAATCATAGAACAGTTTAAGTTGGAAAGAACTTTCTAAGATCTTCTAGTCCAACACCCCTGGAATGAGCAGGAACATCTGCAACTAGATAAAATTGCTCAGAGTCCTGTACAGCCTGGCCTTGAATGTTTCCAGAGATGGGGTATCTACCACCTCTCTGAGTAACCTGTTACAGTGTTTTACCACCCTTATTGCAAAAAATTTCTTCCTCATATCTATCCTGAATCTCCCTTCTTTTAGTTTAAAATCATTACAACTTGTCCTGTCACTATAGGCCCTACTAAAAAGTCTGTCCCCATCTTTCTTATAAGACCCCTTTATGTATCGGTGGGGTCCAATAAGGCTTCCCCAGAGCCTTCTCTTCTTCAGGCTGAAAAATCCCAACTCTCTCAGCCTGTACATCCTCCCAATCACTTCTGTGGCCCTCTTCTGGATTCGTTCCAACAGGTCGATGTCCAGAGCTGGACACAGTACTCTAGGTGTGGTCTCATAATAGTGGAGCAGAAAGGGAAGAATTACCTTCCTTGACCTGAAGGCCACACCAGATTGGATTTCTGAGCTGCAAGAATGCCCCCCACTGCTATCCAACTATGAAAAAGAAAGTTGTTCATTTGTCAGTTCTTTTGAAACTATCAGAAATCATTGCTTATTTCTTCATTTTACCATAGACCTGAATAAAAAAAAATCTTACTAAATTTTAACATTTTCAAGTAGCAAGAAATATGTGTGTGGACTGACAAGTTGTATGCCAAGTCTTTGATGCAATTTCAAATGGTCAAGTCATGGATAACCCCCTGAGAATTGCAGCTTTTGACAGAAATTAAGGAAACACCTGAGTTCTAGAGCTACTGATGCTATTCTAAAATCACAGTGTACCTAGCTGTAACAGTAATTCAAAATGACCTCTGCTACTTTATGAGAGAGTTGCTGAGGTAACGTGTTCCTTGCAAAATCTTCTTTCTGACTTTTGGCAAAATAATAATTATTCTTTAACTGTTTTAGTGATTCTGCACTTTATAGGATCAGAAAGGTGAAGTTTTTTTATGTTCTTCCCCTTGAATTTCGTTCAACTTCCACCAAGCCTCTTAGGAAGAGAGAGAGACTGAGATTTTCAGGTCACAGGTCATAAAACCAGTCATTTATTGTGCATTTTCACCTTAAAAAGAGAATAACAAGATGAAAATTTTCTTTATGACTTAGATAAGTAATCACACTTCAGTTTTGATATTGTTCTATAGCTATCTCAAAAATATACATGTAGAGTAGTATTAAAGTACCTATTTCTTCAAATCACATAGACTAGAATAGAAATATAGACAAAAATTACTAAATCAATATTTTTTAATATATATTATATGTTATTTACTGCCAGTTAACACAAAGAAGTTCCTTGTACCTGCAAAACTAATTTTTTTTTGCCTTTGATAAAAGAATAAGGTGACCATGTCTTCCATAGTCACATATTAAAGAGTGAAGTGGTTTACTGTGTATTGTCTAAAGCAAATCCTGCTACATGTAGTAACGTAAGTAGACTGCTTTTATGTGGGTAAATTGTGGTGTACTTAAGCTATATTTATGCTTCCAAAGTGATATATAAGCTCTTAAAAGACGAATTTGGGTGACCAATGTCATCCAGCTATTTGTGCTTACAAAGTGAACATGTGGATGTATGTGTATAGATGTAGGCATTTAAATTTATCTGCTTGCTTTTGATAGACAGATTTGCCAAAATTTTATCTTGTGGCTCCTAACAATGTCCCTGAACACAAGCACATGAGCAAAGGTAATATTAGAAACAGATAATAATAAGTGCAGATGAAGGAACAGAGTTTCAGCTCATAGTCTTGCACATAAAATACTAGAGACAGAACAACAGCATTTTCAGCTGTCATTCTGCATTTCAAGAATAAGAATATATGCAGGGACATAGATACTAAACTAATATAAATTGCTATAAATCTATTCATTTCAACGTTAGTTTCCAAAATAAGTGTTAAAAACCTCACTGCATGGCTGCATCTGAGCATAGGCAAAACACTTTATAGCCTAGGGCAGTGCATGGATGGAAGCTGCAAAAGCACTACGCAGCTGTTGAAATCTTTGCCTATTCCAGTGGCCTGGAAGTCCTGACCGAACACTGCTGCTGCATTTAGACAGAGAAATGAGGTACGTGGCTTTTATTGGAGACAATTGTTCCTACCTTTTTGTCATTTGTTTTCATAATGATCCATCCCAGCTCATCCTTTTCCGAAGAGGATTACCATAGCCTCAACTTCTCTCTCTTGGGGCAATCAACTTTAGTTTTGTCTGCAACACTGGGAAATTATTAAGTCTCTGAATCACCTGTTTAATTTCTGAGTACCCTGTCTTTTTTCTGTGATGCCAAGGCTGCCCAAAAAAACCCTTTTGGTATCACACATATTCTACATTTTTTTGCTAAGACAGATAAGGAATTTTATCTGGTCTTCTACCTACAGGATTTTGTCAGGAGATTTAATCTTCAAATGGACTGGTTACACCATATCCCTGCAATTAGCACTTTGTCACTAATTAATGGAAGGTGATCAATATATTACCACAATATTATTCCAATTTTCAAAATATTTCCCAATATTATAGCATTCTCCTTTGCTCATTTGTTGTTTGTTTGTTTGTTTGTTTTTCCCTTCAGAAGTATTCAGTTTTCACAAGCCTTTATTTCAGATATATTCTACTTTGCTTTCATAGGGCTGAACTTTATTTAATGTCCTATTATTAAAAAACTCTATGATATTATTTATACAGGCTCAAATCAACTATATATATATCAACATACAGATCATTTTAGGCACTGGTATAGTCCCACATAAAACTAAGAGTTTGTTCACAGTGTTAGATGATTACTATGATATGTCTTTGTTTTTTATGGCACCTTTAATCAAGGTTGCTGAAAAAGATACAGTGTAGAATTAAACCGCTACGAGGAAATTATTTAAATACTCAAGTAATTTAATGTCACAAATCCCAGATCTGTGAAACGTTTTGATACAGATCACGTACCCTGGAGGCTGATGCTTAGTCAGTGTCAGACTTTACTCTGTCAAGGTAATTATCCACATGCTATACAACACTGGTCGAGTATGATTATTGTTACCTGCAGACCATTTTGCCTAGCAATAGGTAAATGTTGTTGTAGCAAAAATTCCAAAGCTTCTGAAAGAAATAGCATCTAATGCTATGTGGGCAGAAAAAAAAAAAATATATTTTTTTTTTCTTTTTTTTTCCGTATTTCTAGGACAGTATTGTTAGTGCAAGCTTGTCTTTACATTCCAAGAACAGTAGCTCTGCTTTTCTTGAGTTACCCAAGGATTTTACAATGTTCTATATAAATGCTATGCTCATGTTATCTGGTCGTCACATGAAAAAATCAAAAGTTAATCAAGTTCATTTAATTTCATGTGTAGATGATTTATAACTCCCTGTCCACACTCAAACAGAGGAAAAAAAAATCTCACAACTCTCAGAGACTGAAAAGGATAGTGGCTCAAATTTATCCAGATGCAGGAGACAGGACATTCCAAGGAGCAGGAGATGCGGCATTCAGGTTAAGGTGAATTGTGGTTTACATATCAACAACAAATAACGAGCCACAGGCAAAGGCCAGCTGGCTAATATAGGAAGTGGGGGACTTGTTGGAGACCATGTAGTTCCATCTTCTGGTAGGCCCAGCATGGCACTAGGGGAAAAATTGAGGCCCTTCAAGATGGCCTGAGAACCTTCAGGACTTTCTGTCTTTCTCAATTACCCCTCAGTAATGCCTGCACTCAAGACCGAAGATTACACAAGCAGGCAATCCAGAGGACTATAAAGGCCCACCCTGTGCAAGCATTGGTGGTATCCATCCACCATCCTGAGGACCACTCCATCCACCAGTCTCACCACAGGAACTGAACAAGACACTGGAGGACGCTGAACATCGCTGGATCTGAGACTGTGAATCCCATCACACATAAAGCAAATCCATAAGGATGGTGAAATCTTTCTCTTTCTTTTCTACACTTCTATTATTTTGCTTTCCTTTTTACAAGTAATATAGTAAAATAAGATTTACAGCCCTGCATATGACGCAAAGTTTTTATGTTTACCAATTGAACCTACAATAATATAAATCCTTCTCCCACCAAATCATTTGCTAGTTGGGCCAAGCTGAAAAAGAAAAGCTGTTTGTTTACAGTCCTTAAGTACTGTGTATATGGTTTTCCAAACAAGAGGACCCATGAACCTGAGTTACCTCTCCCCCCCCAACTCATACCTCTGCGAGGGACGTGACAACAACAAAAATATTGTGAAAAGATCCAAAGTTAATAAAAAAAAATCTCAACTTAATCAAAGTCAAATGCACAGAAGTAGATGTGTGACATGAGTATTGATCACAAATAATGAGCAGTAAATAAAAGAAGCGAGAAAAATCTTTGTCTTTCCAAATGTACATGAGTTAACCTCTCTGTAGGGACCATATAACTTCCTCAAGATTTTGTATCCATGTGTACAGGAGTTAGCAGGCTGTTAACCAAGTTGTTCAAGAAAAAAGGCATGAACTGGACTGGAGACCAGCATGTGATCAGCAGTCAAGCTCAGAAACCAGGTTAATACAGGCACGTGCATTAGGATTCCTTCATCCAGCACAGCCATTTTCCTTCCAATTTGCAATCACTCCAGATTCAATGAGAGCCATACAAGAAGAAGGAAAGAAGCTGAAGACCATGTATTCTCACAGACTTAGTGAAGATAAACCCTGCAGGGGAGAATTTCCTCATCCTCAATACATGAAGCTGAAGTACAAGCCATCTGCACTGTTCTGCAAGAAGTCAAATCAAACAGCACTGTAGCTATCTGGACAGATTCAGATAGGGTTACTTAAGTGACAGCTTTCTAACCTTCAGTTTGTGAATTCAGTAGTGCGTGTACATTGCTGGGAAAAACAGTGTGGAGTAGATCTCAAGAAAAGAAACAGAAAAAAAATGAAAAATCTGTTGCATTGTTTAGTAAAATGGAATTAATCATTAGTTCCATTCAAAAGGAACTATCCTCAGTAGCTGAAGAAACTGAAGGCATAGAGAGTAACTTTTTGTGGGATAGATTGTGGTAAAGATCCACAGTATACAACACTATGTAGCTACCAGCAGTTGAGATAAAGTCTGCCAGAAGAACCTTGCTCTGTACCAGCTGCTGTCTTTGAAATGTAAGCAGGCATGGCTAAATGTTAGACTAAGGTGCTGACGAAGGGGCAAATATGTTTCCTTATCACAGAACGTGTGAGATTCTATCTTCCTTAAACAGGATTTTTGTAGTTGACTTTACATGATACAGTAGTGATTTTAGCAACTATAATACTCTTGTTGTTTTCATGTATTCCATTGAGTATAAAAGTCAAGTAATTAGTAAATCAAGACATGGTTATACCGCACAAGAACAGACTCCAGACCACCCTCAGATTTGTGTAGGTCAAGAAAAGGCAAGATCCTCCAAGTAATTTCCTCCAAGAAGATGTTTTGCCCTATCCTGGTTAGGAGCCTTGAGCCATAGAATGCTTTGTGACATCCCTATCAAAAGTGCTAGTGTGTGCTTTGTGGATTATCCAAAGAGGGGACTGTATCCCTATAGCCAAGTAAATAAAGCATTGCCATTGGTTCTGTGCTGACTTTGCAAGGCCTCAGAATCAAAGCTTATTGAGCTTGTTTTTTTTCTGACCTTGGCTTATCTGCCTGGAGCTTTGTTTCCTACTGTTTGGCAATAACATTTTTTTCTAAAGACAAAGTGTCTGCTTCATTTGTTTTACTTTGGCTTATATTTGCATCATATAACTGTAGTTTTATAGTGATACTATTAACAAGTAGTTATTTGATATAGAGAAAGATCTGCAAGACTCTAATATAATTATGTAACCTAGAGAAATAAAATAATGGGATGCATGATAACAGGGGCCTTGAGAAGTGGAAAGACAGTGTTCCCACTATGTAGAGGAGTCTCCATAGTGTTGAAGTGTACATCTTTGTTTAGAATGCTAATATTTCAGTTATACTAAGAAGAAATTTTTGATTTTACATATAAAATGTCTTTGCATTTTGCCTATAGCAAGATTTGGAGTATAACGTGTAAGGAGATTTGTTCCCTATTCCCTACGATTTCACTTTTTACTGCATAGTTAGGCTAAACTTTTTATAACGAAATAGTATACTGAGTTGTGGCATAAGTTTTTCAGAGAAAAACAAAGTTAGTGTTCTGATAACAGAAACTACAGAGTCTTTAAGACATTTGTTAATGTCAGCATTCTTAATAGATGAAAGTTTATATTTATTACAGATGTATTTGATACTAATTAATATCAACAAATACACAGAAAGAAGAAACTAGGAGAGCAAATTAGTTTGATGTACAGATGTACAAGTGTTCCTGGTTGCTCTGTCTTCTCTGCATAAAGAAAGAGATAAGAGAATCAAGGATTGCCAAGTCAAAAATGAAATATTACAATGAATACTTATGCTTCATTGTGGAATATTCAGCTATCTATCACACATCGTGACATTAAATAATGACTGTACTTGATAGTTTCATTCTCTATATATTGTCTAACTCTAGTCCAGGCAAATTTATTACTTTGAGACAGTCCTACCAAAAATTTGAAAAGTCTGGATCCTCTTTTCCTCTTTGTCTTTCCCTATCTTTTGCAAAGGTATATCAAAAGTCTAATTAAAAGTCATTAAATAAAGATCTGCTAATTGAAACCTTTTTCAGGGAAAAACAAGCAAGAACTATTACTAGGGAAAACACATCCTAGCATTATTCACTAATATGATGAAGACAGGGATAGATTTGTTCTTGCAGCTGAGTTCTAAATAAGTTGATCTGTCACATTTCTTGGTTGATTATACTACTTCTATAAAATGTCCCCAGGGAGGAATGCCTGCAGTGTGAAATTATGTAAACCTGATAAATTATCTTGAGGGGTTCTCATATGTTAGATTTTACTCCTTATTACTCCTATTAAACCTGTATTTACTCTCAAGATAAGGTACCTCTTAAGAAAATAAAATCTTTTAGCACTTGACCTAAAGAGATTGAACTTTACTTGATGAATGTATTTTATCTACTGCTTCCTGAAAGTTCACTTATTATCTCCTGTTCTTAGCTTTTCTTATTTACCTCTTAATGATTCTTAATAAAAAAGTTCAAATCAAACTCTGTAGCAATTATACTTGCTTGAAGATTAGATCAAATTACACATTTCCAAGTGGGCCTGACGTTGTACCCTCTATCCATACTTAATTTGTTTTTTTGAAAAAGGTTTATTTTTATTTTTTAGATCAGTCTATTTTTTTTTCTCTTGAAGCAAAATTCCAGAGAACAACTACCATGTGGAAGTCTGTTAATTATTCTATTTCTTCTCAGTGTTTGTGCTGAATAGATGGAAGCTCTTTTTTTAAAAAAAATCAGAATGGTGGTCTTTGTCTCTTGAACTGGATGTGGCTCACAAATAACTCAAGTCCAAGTCCCACAGTGAGACTGTCTCATGTGACTAGCATGACAATATGCTGACACAGGGATGTTTAGGCAAATCTGTTGGATGGAATTAGCCTTCAGGGCCTATTAAAGCTGATGTCTTTGAGTCACTGACAGATTTAGTTGCACATTCAATGCAACTCATAAAAGGAAGCTTGTGGGCTATAGGTACATGTATATATATTGCTATAGGAATGAATATGGTAGCCCTCTTGATAATAGACTTCTCTTGTTGACAGACAGTTTTTAGCAGTTCCAAACAATTTTAGAAAATGAGATAATATTATAATTGGGAAGTATGTATGCTGCAGAGTCCAATGCTCATATTCACTCCTTACTCCTTTTTTGTAAAACTGTGAAGATGCACAGGAAGCCAACCTTATCTATCAGCCACCATGCAGGCACACAGCTCACTTTCTCTTCAGGTATCATTGGTCCATAAAATTTACCTGATGGGGCTCAGTAATCTAAATTTTTATACTATGTCTTATGGAAAGCCCTTACTTAACCCTTAATCATATTTTTTTCTTCTAAAAATAAAAGTAAGCTCAGCTTTGTTACAATTTTAAGTGTGATTTTGTTCAAATAAAGCAACAGAAGACTGCAAGAAAAAGTCACTTTCCAAATGTTCCCTTCAGTTAGGTGAAAACTGTTCAGAACAATACTCGGTGTTGAAAAATACATGGATTCTAACACTGATGCTGACTTCCTCAGTTACTGGAGCATTATGGTCATGAAAACCAATGCCTAAAATTAGTAATATTTTTTCCCTTCTATTAGATTTTATACATGAACAAAGAGTGATATATGTCTCTTCTATTCAGAAAGCTCACTTTTGATACAATGAAAAATGGCTAAGGAGTTATAAAGGATTATGATACTATATTTTACAGCAAAAACTAATGAGAATTTAACTTTTAGTGTTCTATGTTAACATGGTTTAACTCTCGTCTGTTCATTTATGCCTGTAGGAGTAGCAGGAAAAAACAGGTTAAACCAGATCTGTTCAAAGGGACATAAGATGAAGAATCCACCCTTCTATCTGGAATCAACAGAGCATATATCCTCCACCAGTAATAAAAATAAATTATCTGTTGAATTCATAACACCACAAACATTATTCATGGAACAGCAATAGGCATTCTTGTAAATGAAGCACTCTAGAATATACTACGGAGTAGGGAATCAGTGGTGCTTTGTGTAAGAAAATAGAGTTACAGACACAGTGAAAAGTTTTTTTTGTTTGAAGTTTTGCCAGTTTAGACAAATACATAAATGAGTAAATATATTCCTCAGATGATAGATGAAAACAGAGTATCTATTATTATAATGTATGTATTTAATGATGTATTGTAATATATATTACAATAGATTGTAATATGAAATTAATAATCAGTTACTAATATAAAGTTCATAATCAGGCCCTTGTGGGTTTTTAATCTTCCACATGAAGCCAAGAAAAATGTAAGTGTTTCAGCAAAGTTTCAGCTGTGTTTTTCATTGTTCGGTCTTATAAATTTAAAGACAAATTCAATGAATAAATTCATTATGCCAGTTAGAATAGCTGAAGAAAATGTTGCATCGATGTCTTTGAACTAAACCCATCATTTTTCTAAAGCTGTGCTGTCTGAGAAAAGTTAGTCTGCAGTTAAAGTCATGCATTCAGCTGTTCCTCTCAAAATTGGATCATTTAATTTTAGTATTATTCTGAAAAATTAGGAAAATGACATAATATTATCTAGCAATCTGCATTCAGTAAATGTATAAAAAGAATATCTACTACAAGGTCAGACTAGCTTTGGATAAAGTAATTTGCTATTGACAAAGATACAAATATTAAAAGCTAGGTTTCTTGAAAGGATCAACATTCAGAACCATTCCCATTCTCATTCGCATTCAAAACACTACAGTCAGTTTAGCAAATCATAAACTATATATATGCAACACTTATTTTTCTACTTTCCTTTCCACTATTCCAAGTTCCTATCAGAACTTTATTCATTAACTCAGATATGCGTCTAACTCCAGTTACACAAGATTACACTTTTATGCATTATTATTATCTTTTTTTCCCACCATTAGTTATTGTAGGGAAATGAGTGCAATTTTCATTTCTGGAATTGAAAATAAATGAAACCGGAATGTTCAACAGTGTGGATAAGGTAGGTTTTCCTTTTTTTTTTTTTTTTTTTTAAACAAAACAAAACAACAAAAAAGAAAAACCCAAAAAAAAACCCAAAAACAAACAAAAAAACCCACAAAAAACAAAACCCACTGATGTCAGAACATAATTGCATGATGAGTGGCAAGAGAAAAGTACATCTACATGGTGTGCTAAATAGTGATATATTTGTTTCTGTGTCTGTGGACTATTTTGACCTATGACAACTTGATAATTTAGAAAGTATGATTAAGAAGTAAATCTTCATGGCCACTTTTTTGGGAAAACCCTTACTAGTGTGGAACTAAGCTGATGTAACATTAGAACTGTGAGGACCAAAATTACAAATCAAATCCATACCTTGAAAGACTTGTGCTACTACCTAATTTACTTTAAATTACCATGTGCCTAAGAAATTGCTCATGTCTTTCCTAAAAGAAGTTTAATAACCCAGTCTGCCTCATTCCTCATGAAAGGTCAATCATGTTCAGAGAAATTTTGGAAGAAAGGTGCAATCTAGAACTAATGCATGTATTCCTGGATATTTAATCAAAACAATTCCTGAAATTCTGAAAAGGCAGCAGTAGGGTATATAGATAGTTAATTGTGGAGTCAGCTAATCAGTTGATCTGATAGAGTTTGTGTTAACTGACTTGTAGTATAGAGGATGAGATTAAGTCTTAGAATTCAATTCCCCGATGGATAATGGTAATAAAATCTTCAGATTACTATTAGAAATGTTCTAAATTAGGTATTATACTGATTCTTAAAAATCCAGTTAAAAAATTAGAGTATTGCCTTTCTTAACATATTGAAATTTAAGGCTGATATCTAGATTAACAATGTGATGACAATAGAAGATCCCCAAATTGCAAAGGAGGCAAAAAGAATCTGGATAAACAGTAAAATATGGAAGAGACACCAAATCAAATTGAAAATAACTTTCAATATCAGTGGAGGAAACTAACACTTTGGATACAAAAATGTTCAACTGTGCTTGGCTAGGCTGCTCCTGAAGTGTTCAAATGAATAGAATATTTAAACCAAAAAGATTTTTTTTAATTCAAATATGCTGTTATGATCATTTTCATAATACAAAATTTCAGAGGAAAGTGACAGAAATCTTCTAATTCCTTCGTGTTCTAAAAGAAGTATTGGCAGAATAAATTGTGATACAATCTCAAATGCAAAACTAGGAAAGTCATGAACACATTCTAGAAATACATTATAAGGCAATGAACACGATTAAGTGTGATTAACAGCTAAAAAAGAAGTGTATCTATTTAAATAACGCCAAAATCACCATGTTCAGCAGAAATTTTCTAACGGCAACGCTGTAATGTTACAACTGTTCCACCACTACTATTAACAGGAAAGTCCTTATTGTCACTTCAGGTGTTCTATGCTGAGTAAAATACAACACATTCTACACCTCCTTTGTACAGAACAATTTGTTGTCAGGAAGCTTATATGTGGGATCAGTTTTATAGGAAACCCTACACAAGAAAAAATACCTGTTTCACTTATATTTTGCAAAATTATTGCTGTTAAATTAGAGAAAGCTGGGTTTGATGGCTGGATTGATAGATGGAGAAAGAATTGACTGGATGGCCGCAGCCATAGAGTTACAGTCAGCATCGCTGTGTCCAAATAGAAACTTCCTTTCCAAACTCTTCACCAACTTAGTAGCCCTCTTCTGAACACTCTCCAGTAGCTTAATATCTTTTTTATAGTGTGGTGCCCTGAACTGCACACAGTGCTCCAGATGAGGCCACACTAGTGCAGAGCAGAGTGGAACAACCACCTCCCTCTCCTGGTTGGCAATGCTGTGCTTGATGCACCCCAGGACATGGTTGACCGTTTTGTCTGCCAGGGCACACTGTTGGCTCATGTTCAACTTGCCATCGACCAGAACAACCAGATGTCTCTCCTCAGAGCTGCTTTGCAGCATCTTGTCCCCCAGTCTGTATGTACAGCCAGGGTTGCTGTGTCCCAGGTGCAAAATCCATCACTTGCTTTTGTTGAACTTCATGAGGTTGGTGATTGATCAGTTCTCCAATTTGTTCAGATCCCTTTGCAGGGCCTCTCTGCCCTCGAGAGTGTCAACAGCTCCCCCCAGTTTTGTGTGACCAGCAAACTTACTAAGCAATCCCCCAAGTCCTGAGTCTCAGTCATTTATAAAGACATTGAAGAGTGCTGACCCTAAGATGGATCCCTGTGGAACCCTGCTAGTGACTGGTTGCCAGCCCAACATAACTCCATTTACTAGAACCCTTTGAGCCTGGCCTGTCAGCCAATTGCTCACCCACTGTATTGTGTGTTTACCCAGCTATATGCTGGACATCTTGTCCAGGAGCATACAGTGAGAGACAGTATCAAAGACTTTATTGAAGCCCAAAAAATCACGTCAACAGGCTTCCCTTAGTCAGCTAGGTGGGTAACATTGTTGTGGAATGAAATTAAGTTTTTTAAGCATTTATATTTTTATCAATGATGTAGACAGTGATATTTTTCCATTCTCATCAAATTTGCAGATGACACCAAGTTGAGTGGTGCAGTTGATTCACCAAAGGGAAGACGTGCCATCTAGAGGGACCTTGAAAGCCTTGAAAAATGGGCCCATGCAAATCTTATGAAGCATGAGGTCCTGCACCTGGGTCAGGGCAATCCCCAGTATCAACATAGACTGGAGGATGAATGGATTAAGATCAGACCTGCAGAGAAGGACTTGGGGATACCACTGAGTGAAAGTCTAAGATAAAATAGCATCCCAAAACAGTTTTTGACATGCTCATAAGAATGAGAACAGGCTGTCTGCAGGGTCAGGCAGCGAGGAGCTGAGGGAGAGGGAGTCTGACAGGATAGTGTCTCACCAACAAGTACAGTCCTCTGGTATCCAGCCAGGACAGCAAGACTGTGATGGAGTCAACAGCTAGGTTCCCACAGAACCTAGTGATCACCACATAGGTCCACAGTGATGAGATGTGTCTGTAGTAAAGACAGGTGGTCAGTCCATGGTTAAGGATCAGTGCAGCAGGTGATCAGGCAAAGGCACAGTTGCAATATAGCACAGGGTAGGACAAAGGGTGAGGTTCTGTGATTAGATGCAGCTTTAAAGCAAAGCAAGACTGATTGGTCTTCTCACATCTCTTTCCCAATGCCTTGATTTAAGATTATACAGCTGCACCACATCAGAATTAGTTTTGAGCATGGGCAACCCTACAAGAAGGAGAAGGAAAGAGTCTGCAAAGCCTAGTGATGTGATCAGGGCCCTGATGTGTCGGTTCTTCCTTTAACACTTCCTTTAACACTACAATGATATCAGCCTTCTACATTCCCTTACTGCATTTTCAAACTAACTCAGGCTTTTAAGTAACCCATCAGTGAAAACCCACCGCAACTGAGAGACTAAAATGTTAAAATCTCTAAGAAATTCACTTCTACAGAAGTGCCTACAAGTATGACACAATGGCTCTCCCCAGTATGCTCAGCTCACAACCTATTGGCTAAGGTGCTCGTGTTTTATTGTCCTTAACTCTGATTTGTGTATATCTTAAATGAACTATTGCATTCTAAGATCACAACCACCCTGATCACGAGCATTCTTTTAGAGTTGCTATGCCCTGCCACAAAAAATAAAATTAAAAAAAAAAAAAAAAAATCCACTATAATGAATTTTTGAAAGAACAGGCAATAAATACCACTATATAATCTGAGGGTAAAAAAATTGTATCTCAGAGCAGTGTTTGAGATCATGAGCTCAAAACTAGGGATGCAGAAGCCAGGGTTCTGGCTGAGATATGTCTGGAACTCTCTGGGGTCTACTTAACAGTTTAAATAAACAGTTCTGCTTATGTAGAGTGTTTGTTGTCTTTTTTGGAAAGAAAAAAGAGGCACTTAAGGCTCAAAATTTTCAACTTTAAAGAACATTCCCAAATGGAATGCTTGCAGATCTGCTTAATTAGCTGGATCTATTGAGCAGTCAGTTCTGATACAGATTGCTGCTCTGGAGACATAGTCTGGCAATGAGAGAATTACAGGATTTTTCCAAAAGAGCTGAAGGACTAGGAACTACTGCTTACAGATGTTATATTTGGACATTGAGTCTTCATCATTGCAGACTCAAGGAATGGCTGAGGTTGGAAGTGACCTCTGGAGGTCACATGGTCCAAACCCCCTGCTCAAGCAGTGCCACCTAAAGCAGTTGCCCAAGACTGTATCTAGATGCCTTTTGACTATCTTCAACAATAGAGACTCCACAACTTCTCAGGGAAACAGTAAAAAAGTGTTTTCTTATGTTCAGATGGACCACCCCATATTTCCATTTCTGCCCATTGCCTCTTGTCCTGTCATGGGGCACCACAGAAAAGAACCTGGCTCTATTCTGTTTGCACCCTCCATTTAGGTATTTTCAGACATTCATAACAGCATCTCCGAGCCTTCACTTCTCCAGGCTAAACTTCCATCTCTCTCAGACTTTCCTCAAAGGAGAGGTGCTCCATTCCCTTTATCATACTACTGGCCCTGTGTTGAGCTATCTCTAGTATGTCACTCTTGTTTTGGTGAGCCCAGAACTGGACACAGCTCTCCAAGCATGACCTTACAATGCTGAGTAGAAGGGAAGGAACACTTCCATTGACCCACTGGCAACAGTCCTTCCAATTATAATATTCTGCTAGTGCCGTAAGAAAATAGCAATAAAATGGACAGTCATGCAAAATTCTTAGTGGCAGGGTACAAATTAAAGTGCATAGATAAATGCATTGATATATAGCATAATAAAGGTCAACATGAGGTGTTTATTGGCTTCATTGTTAGCTTTGGGTATCTTTTCGCCACTAGTACCTAATATATCCTTTGCACTATGGAAGAAAAGTCAATGTAACTTTGGAAATGAGTCTCAGTTAAACAGAACAGATTATTTTCAAACAGTATAAATTACTGGAAATGAGGGCTGGTTTTCCTGATACCAAGGACATTGCTGATTTCATCCTTTTTTTTGTAGTGTATTCATTTGCATGTTTTCGTCAGAGTTACTAGGGAAAAAAAAGAAAATGAACAAACCATACAGGCTGCCTGGTACAATCTGGAAGAAATAAACTTTAGTTAATATCAGAATAAAATAGACCTCTGATGTGAAAAAGCTTTTTTTCAGTTAAAGTGATACATATTCAAAATATGTAAATTGAAAGCAATGCAGATCTACAGATTTCCTTTTAAAAAATGCATGGTCTTCTAAGGATCTCTCTATTTATAGTTCCATACTGATTGTTATTATCTCTGTACAGGCTATCACAAAAGTAAAATGTCATCAATCAGACAGACTGTCTGATTATCTTCTAGACTTTTAAAATGTTGTCTTTTCCCTAGAATAATTACTCTTGTTAGCAAGTATGTGTCTCTTTTCTAAAATAAATTGCTTATAACAGTAATAGTTGCATCAAGGTTAAAGATGAATAATGTCCTACTTAACTGAAGAGACAATGCTTTATATTCTGTTCTTTACCCAATTAAATAGAATATATTCACCAAATTAAAGAAAGCAAGGGGGAGAGAGGAAAAATTACACTAATAAAATATAACATTTATTATAAGGGAGGATTTTTAGGTTTTGTAAGTATTGAATTTCATAGGATTTCAAGTGTTTTCTTAACAAATAAGAAAATGTTCAGAGATTAAAAGTAATATTTAAAATACTGATTGGAATTAGTTTATTTGCAAAATAATAATAATAATAAAGTTCTAAGAAGATTTAATATCTTTTTAAAAGTCAAGACTCTTGAGAATATCACTGTCACTGCTCTGTACTGTAATGGAAGAAACACAAAGGAACCCAGGGAATCTGAATTTTTGGATATACATAGTACTCAAATAAAAAAATCATAAAGCTTATCAAATACTGTTGTCATTAAGACTGTAACATTTAAGGACAACTGAAAGAGACTGAGCATTTATGTTCAGAGTATTTTTGTGGTTAAAATACTTAGCCAAAGTTGGGAAAAAAAATGAGACATTTTACATGTTAAGAAAAAAATTAATTTGATCCCTTTTGAAGAAAAAAAGAAAATCTTGAAGGTAAAAAAAAAAAATAAAAAAATAAAAAAAAATCCATGTAACGAACACTTAAAAATTTTACTCTGATATATTCATACTTGTTTTCTTTCACTCGTCAGAAAACATTAATTGCAGAACATAAAACCTTCTGAACATGGAGAGTTAAACCCAGTCCTCATTGCACATAGCGTATCTCCAAAAGTATAATTTGTCTTAAATTTCTGATGTCTACCCAGTCTATGGAAACATGAAAGAATATGTCTAAAAGCTTCAAGATCACAGATTTCTGAAGGAAGAAGCGGGGCACCACACAAAACCGCTGGATTTTTTTGTTAACTGTATGTTCTAAGAATTAGCTTGTCCTAATTCCTATTCAGAAGTTTAGAGGAATAACATCAATTCCTTACTCAGAATACAAGAATACAAAGAAAAAAAATAATACACCCACATATATAAAACATACTTTAAAACGTGCAAGTACTTATTATAATGATCTAATCCTTTGGTATCTACAGGAAGAAATTAATTCCAGCACTGTCAAGAACAATGAATGCTGACATCATCTCGAAAGTCAGACATAGTCAATTGCCAATCACCTGTGAGAATTTTCTCTATGGATTAATCATGTATGTTAAATAATTTCCCGAATGAAACACAATCATGTATCTGATCTTCTGCACCCCATGCACTTCTATGAGTGCATTAAATTTGCCAAGCCCATTTCCGATTTTTTCTGCTTATATTGGCATATTCCTTTAAAAACTTGTTCATAAACATCTTAAAAATAAATAAAAGAACAATTTTATTACAGTGAAACTGACAAATGTTTTGTATTATTCATGGTTTTCCTTTATGCAAGCATTTGTATACATGCCACTATCCAGGATAACTGTTAATAAAAATTTTTATAAGTAAGAGTAATGTCAAGAAATCATAAGTAATCTTATTTCCAGTGAACAATGATACAGAAAATTAATTCCTCATTGAGTTATCAAACTAGAGGAACTCTACCCATAAGTTCTATGTAGCAAATTAATTTTTACATTATAAAAGATGTTTTATTTCGTTTTGTTTTGTTCTACCTGCCATGTTGTACTTAACTAATATTTTGTGTGCAAAAAAAGAACCATAAAAAGCTTTCTGACATGTTCTGCAATTCCAAACTTCTGGAATCACTTCTAGTTAAAATCACTTCTGGTTTTAAATAAGGAAAAATAAATAAATAACTTTTTTGTTTGTTTTTCTTGTGTTTTATAGTATCCTACTTTATTTTGAGATCTGGTTTGGAAAAGAGTGAACGCTTGGGGTAATAATGGAAGAAATTAAAGACCTTTTTGCCTCTTGTAGATCTGCAAAACAAGAAGGCCACAGTGAAAATTCAGAAATGGTGGCTTATTTTCAATTCATCTTTAAAGAAGTCACTATAAAATCAACTAAAAGGTGATTAATGCCTAATTATATTGGTTTTATTCTGTGATTATACAGGTTACTGAATGTCTATAATACATTGTATTTAAAATTACTAGCTTTTCATCTGATTCCCTGAATAAGTAATCCAACATTAAAGAATCTGGTACTTGTGCAAAGTTGCCTGGAGTATTTTTTGTTATTAATATTCTGATGCATTAGCAACATTTTAATTAATATATAAATGAATACTATTTCCATTTTCTGAAATTCTGTTTACTCTTCACATTTTTCTTATATTTGCATTAAATATTTTTGAGCATAGCTACCTATTTTTCCCTTGGCAGCTGACAATTTTGATTCTTCTTTTTCTCAGTAACTTAATTTTCTTCCTACTTAGATCTATCCCAAATGTACAAAAATAGTTTATTGTGGAATTAACCTCATGTATGTTTTAAGGGATAGTTGTCAAAATTGTCAAAGTAAAACAGTCACATGGAATCACATATGGATTCTCCTAATCACAGAAATCCACAAATCCATGTATATTCATGAGATAGGTGTCTAATATAGCTGCAAGGAATCTTCCTTTAAGTGTTTTAGGTTTGGTTTTGTTTGTTTGTTTAACTGTTTTATTGATTGAATCTGTTGATAAATAAGTCAACTTCTTATTATCCATGTTTTCCTTTGTGTGTGCTGTGATTTAGCCCAGGTAGGCAGCAAAGCTCCACAGAATACTTGCTCACTCCTCCTCAGTGGGACTGGGGAGAGAATCAGAAGAGTAAAAGTGAGAAAACCCATGGGCTGAGATAAGGGCAGTTTAATAGGTACTCTTAATGATCCTCATGTTCACACCTGGTGCCCATCTACATTTACATATCCATGCACTGAGATATCTATATGTCTCCACAATTCTTAAGCATGTAGTTCTCACTTGACAGACAACTGGGATATCTAGTCTACCCAGATTCTTCTATAAATTGCTACTTGTCTAATTCCAAATCCTGTCATAATTATCCATAAAGTCCTTCCTTTAACTCAAATCTTGAACGTAATTTAGTCCTAGTTCAGGTCTTTTGACACTGATAGGCTGGAGTTGAATTGGACCTGCTCATAAGCTTCAGCCACCATTATGAAAGTATGTTTCATACAGGCCTATTCCAATGCTTCAGCTGGCAATTTGTTTCAAAGAACAGATAGAAGGTAGTGACAACATTGGGACTTTGAAAGCATATAGATTGAATAGGTACTGGTGAAAACCAGGAAAGTATTTACTTTAGCAATAGAACAAGAAGCTCCTCACAAATCACTGGGATATTGACACAAGATGTCAATAGAGATGCAAGCTCAGTTCACTAAAGACTTGGGTTACAGAGGGGTAAGAATTACAGGAAGAGGCCAGAGGCAAAACTGGTTTTGACTTTTATATATGACAACATCAGGTGGTTGTAAGAACTATGGACATGCCCTAGGAAGATTGTCTGAACCTTTAAGCTTTCTGTTCATTGTCCAGCTTGTCAGGCATCATTAATGAGGCCAGAGTAGAGAAATTCTTATTCAATGTGGATACAAAATGGTTTGCTACAGTCTTTGACACAGACATAATATTGAACCTTTAACAAATGTCTTCGGTTTTGAAGTTGTGCTTCAAACCTTTGTGAAAGTTCTGATCACTATTTCCTACTATTTCCTACAACTTCATGGCTAATATCAGACAATCAATGATGTACAGGGTCTCGTGGCATTCACAATATACCAGGAAAGTCCTTAATCAGCTTTGCTTCAGTTGAAATACTTAAAATTAGGCTGTGTAAATACTCTTGGCTCAAGCCAACTTTCCTGGGGCAGGACTCCATGTATTTTAACATCAGAAAGACCCTTGCTCATAACATACTGTACAATGGTAGCTAAAGGATCTTCTCCTTTTGAACGTATACTTTTCCACTTAATCCAACTACTATTAAGTTTTCTAATAAGTTACAAATATCCTTGCTGGGCAAAGTGTCTATATAAGCTCATGTGATTAAGGTGAACATGAAAAGCAGTAACAACATTTGAACTTGAGAAGCAATAACTACAAGCATTGTGTCAGATCTTGGTGGCACCACTCTCGAATAGTAACTACAGAAGCCTGAAGAACAGATACTGGGTGTCACAGCCAGCAAAGGTTAGTGACCTGTGGGAGATCTTCATCAGAATTCAGCAGATACAGTCACCTTAGGAGAATGATATAGCCAAAGTATTTTTCTAACAAGGAAGTTGCTATATAACATAAACAAACAAACAAATAAATGAAATACATTATTACAAAGTAAATATACGAACTGGTAAACACATGGACTGAGATAATACATGTCTCTAGAGACAGAGATATGATGAAGAGAATTAGAATGTTGCTTTCTCTCACATATACTTTGTGCTTGTAGATATCAGCATGCTTAGAACTTATCAAACCAAAGTCCATAAACCCTTCCAAATTCAGGTTCTTAAATGCAGAAATGTACCATCTGAAGATGAATCCTACTCTTTAAGAAAAGTGAGGCCAGGAATGTTGAGGTCCTTTCCTTTGATTAAATGTTCTACAAATGACTACAATACAAATAAGAAATGGCATCAAATTAAAATAAATCAGATTTAATGTTAACAAAAAAAAAAAAAGCCCAAAACTTAAAAGGATGCTATTATTGTACCAATACTTTTCTTACTTAAATATTTTAAAACTAAATTTTGTTCATGGTCACGATATCTATGCTTCACACAAAAGTGGTGAAAACTCCAGAGAAATTCAACTTAAGACTTATGTGTGAGTGCTCATGACCTTTGAAATATGTTGTTGTTGTTATTATTATTATTGTTATTATTATTATTACTATTACTATTACTATTACTATTACTATTACTATTATAAAGGAGTATCTGAATGTGCTTCTTTGTGTAACTCACTGTTAATTTAACAGACATCTTTCTTTTAACTTCAGCATGTTCCCATTTGCCAGTGGAATATAATTTCTGATGTCCACTTATGCAGCCAAACTCTGTCAAAGAGGTTGTTGTCTGATTTGCCAGACAATATTATCTTTCAGTTTAAAAGCAATCACAAACTATTGGTAATTAATTAGATAATTATTTATTGATTATATATATATATAAAGATAAAAATCATCTCCTCTTAAATTTTGGGAGTAAGGAGAAATATGCCAATTACATATACAACATGTAACAATTCCTGTGCTAGAACAGCTTTTTTAATATAAATTCTTCCTGAGAAGGAGGATGAAGGATGAGAGAAAAGGAAGAGGTATGTAGGACTGGATGAATTAAGGGGTTCAGTTACTATGGTGATAATGAGCATATCCAGGCAAAATGTCATATAAGGCAGTGTTACTGAATGACTGTGTAATGTACAATTCAGCAAGTATAAATATCTTTGCATTCTGAAAATAAAATGACACATTTTAAAGTATCCAGCACATAGCTTGAAACTACTAAAGAAATTAAGCTTTTTTAATATTTTTCTTCAAAGTTTAGTTGATCTTCATTTATAAACATCTGTGTACTCGTAGTGTTGAAAGGTCATGACGGTACTATTGCATTTTGTCAGACCTCTCTTACTTTTGCTCCCTTACCTCAGTTCTATTCATTGTTCTATTTGAGCAGAGCAAGAAAAAATTTAGAAAAGTGCAAGAAATGTGTATGCCTTCATATGCAACAGACTGTGATCAAGATCAGAAGACAAGGAATGATAATGTACCATAAAAACCAAAACAAAACAAACCACGGAATTCATACTATGAAAGGGAGGTAAGAAGAGTAGTAAATAATAGAATAACAAAAAAAACCCCAGGTAAGATAGAGTCAAAGGGAGACAATAAAATAGACTATCAAGAACTGATTAGGTAGGAAATGTTGACTAAGGGAAAGACGATTGAAAGAATAAACAAGAGGTTTAAACAGCAGAAGCCTGACAAAGAGGATAAAAAGATTAGCTTTAGAAAATGGTGAAGAGTTCTAGAAAATTTTGAGTTGATCCAAAAGGCAAGGAAATTAGAATATTAACTTTCTTACTTATTTCTTGCTAGGGAGCAAAGATGTTAAGAGGTCAAAGAGGAATGAGGTCAAAGCAGATAAAGAACACCAAGGGGCAGCAAGGCTGAAGATTGAATAAAAAGGCTGAGATAGATTTTATAATAGATTATATTGTAAAGGGAGGAGTGGCAGGATTTTGTATCAGCATGGATATTGACAAGGAAGGGTAGAAAGAAAATTGAAACTGAAATGTTAGAGAGCCAAACCACAGCTACAGACAATGGTGAAGCAGGGACTTAATAGAGATTTGAAGCAATAGTAGGAAAACTATTTTGTGAGTTTTTCAGTGTATATGGTCCGTTTTCCTAGTACAGATAGAACCTTGCCACACCAGGTTGATCTGAAGGTGGTTCATTTAGGTAATATTGTAAGGTAATATTTATTTTTTATGTAGAACAGCTATTTCAATTTAAGTATAAAAATTTGTTGGCTATTTAGTACATCCAGTGGCCACACACTCCAGTTGGATTTTTCTTTCATGTATTTATTTATTTTCTTGCTTTTAATTTTCGTAACTTACTGGCTTACTCATTTTTCATGTTACTAAAGTAGAAATGTTTTAGCAGATACACATAAATAATTGTTTTAGAAAAATTAATTGCAACCTTTGGAATAAATTAAGCAATTCCTTTCATTTAAGTTTAGAGACCATCCTGTCATTTTAATAGAATATTCATATTTAGTAAGAAGTCTTTCCTCCTTTTAATTGGCTTGTTAATCACAATTAGTACTATACAGAGCTCATACATGCTATTTTCAAGTCCTTGTCCAGTATATATCATAGCAAAGAAGAATAAGCTTTATTATGGAAGTACTTATTAAACACATCAGTTTTTCTTCAGTTCCTGCACAGATCTGCTCTTCTTAGAGGCTAGAGATTCCAAACATTTTTTTTTTTTCAGCTGTAACCGAGGAAAAAGAAAGGAGCAAAAGAAATCAAAAACTATTTAAAATAAGGAATAGGAAACATGAGGATACATAAAAAATTGTTTTCTAGTTGCTACGACTTTTCATAATTGTTGCGGATCTATAAAGAATTACTTCTTTATACCAAAACTGAAATAAAATGAAATAGTTGCTCCATCTGAATTGCAGAACAATCTACTTGCTTGAAGTTGTACTGTAAAGTTCAGAAACTTAAGTGAAGACAGACACCTTATGAGGGCTTGCATATGCTAGTAACCCTTGACCAGTGACTTCGATTCAAGTGATATATTATATTACTATCAGATTTTCTTGTTAGATGTGTTTTTAGAGACCTTATTCTACCACTGAATGTGAAGATCTCATCCTTAAAACAAAGAAATTGAAAAAAAATAACACAATGATGTAGTAGACAATGTTCTAATTAAATGCTTAAAGACACTTAGTAAAAGCAAAACAAAAAAATAAAACAACAATTAGAATAAGCAAATACTTTTTAGATTAAAAATAGATCTGCACTTACAAAAGTGAGATAATAGGGACCTGATAAAAAGGAGTTACTAAAGTTTTTTTATATTTTAAAAGAACTGTATTTTTAAATGATTCTTTTATTTCATGGATTTTTAATAAGTGTTCATCTCATATCATTGTGATTGGCATCTATGGCTCAATTCAGTAACTTGCACAGGAAATGACATGTGTCTACTGATATAGGCAGCTGATTCAAGCCTAAGAAATATGATACTTCTAATGTAACATTAGGCATTAACCAGACAGTTCGACAATAGATGTAGTTGTTAAGAAAGATGGATACAGACTTTTTAGCAGGGCCTGTTATGATAGGACAAGTGGTAATGGTTTTAAACTAAAGGAGGGGAGATCCAAGCTAGACATGAGGAAGAAATACCGCAGTGAGGGTGGTAACAGGTTGCCCAGAGAGGTGGTAGATACCCCGTCCCTGGAGACATTTGAGGCCAGGATGGATGGGGCTCTGAGCAACCTGATCTAGTTGCAGATGTCCCTGCTCATTGCAGGAGTGGTGGACTAGATGACCTTTGAAGGTTCTTTCCCACCCAAACTATTTCATACTTCTATGACTTTACTATACAGTCAATGTACACAAATAGCCATGTGTAGAACATCATTCAGGCTATGGTAGAAATCTAAAACGCTGAAGGATGCTCAAAAATTACCTCTATTTTTTCTGCTGATTCCTCCTACAAAGGGCTACTGATTCTGAAGGTACAAAGATGTTGCAGTGCAAAACCAAACAGATAACATAGAGACCAGGCAAACTCAGATAACAAAACACTTCTATTACGTGCATAGGTGAAATTTTTTTATAGGAATATACAGTATATACTTGCATTATATGAAACTGTATGAATTACACGAATTTTCTGTCCTGTGGGAGAGATGGTGCAGTCCAGGAAATAAGCCAATGTGGTTGGTATGTGTCCTAACATAATGTCCTTATCCTTTTAGGAAGATGATGCCACCCAGGATAAGTCTTGATTTGCTGCTGATATACCCCATCACACTTGATGTTGGATCTGATATGAAGATGAAAAAGTCTTCTTTAGGTACATCAGCAGAAAAAGGGAGACCAAGAGAATGTGAGCCTGCTTCTCAATGGTGCAGAAAGCATGGTAACAAAAGACATGGAAAAGGTCGAGGTATTCAATGACTTCTTCACCATGTTCTATATTATTAACACTGGTCTTCAACAATCCTGGATTCCTGAGGTCTGTGGGAAAGTCTGGAGCTGGGAAGATTCACCATTTCAGCAAACTAGACACACACGATTCTATAGAGTCTAGTAGGATGTACCCACAAGTACTGCAGAAGCTGGCATCAGTCAGCTTGTATCATTGTGAGGCCACTTGTGATTTTACATGAAAAGGGATCACAAAATCACACAGAATCACATAATGTTAGGAACTGGAAGTGACCTCAAAAGATCATCTAGTCCAATCCCCCTGCCAGAGCAGGAACACCTAGATGAGGGTAAACAAGAATGTGTCCAGGCAGGTTTTGAATATCTCCAGAGAAGAAGACTTCACAACCTCCTTGGGCAGCCTGTTCCAGTGTTCTGTTACCCTCACTGAGAAGTTTCTTCTCATATTTAAGTGGAACCTCTTGTATTCCAGTTTGCACCCATTACCCCTTGTGTTACCATTAGTTGTCACCAAGAAGAGCCTGGCTCCATCCTCATGACACTCACCCTTCACATATTTATAAACATTAACGAGGATGGTAACCAAGACACTTGATTAGCTGTTTCTATAGGACTAGAAGAAAGCAAATGTCCCTTCTATCTTCCAGAGGGGCAAGAAACAGGATCCAGGGAACTACTAGTGGGTAGGCCATATTCTAGAAGTTGTGAAGTTCAGTTAAAGGTTAAGAAAGATGAATAAAACTGAAATATCTATGTTCTGAGGAATTATATTCAGCTCCACAATGTAGAGTCTAAAGTTAGTTATTATAGATATTGGAAGACAATTATTTAAATATGAACTAGGTATCTAATCTTTTTTTATAGCCATTAGAGATCTAGTCAGCAGAGTCATTGAAGACTTGAGGAATATTGTTACCTATATCTTCAATATATCTAAAAAAAAAAAAAAAAAAAAAAAGTAAAATGTAAATGGAAACGTAAAATATGGAACTAAATCTAACAGATGTAATAAGAGAAACAAAATATTCCTAGATCTGTTTTTTTTCATAGGCTCCTAAAATCTTTAGGTTGGAAAAGATCTTTCAGATCATTGAGTCCAACCATCAACCTAGTATTGCCAAGTCCACCTCTAAGTCATGTCCCTAAGTGCCAAATCTACACATCTTTTAAATACCTTCAAGAATGATGACTCAACAACTTTGCTGGACAGCCTATTCCACACAATCCAGAAACCTCCTAGAGTGTTTCCTTTCTGCTGTATTATATTTCTAGCAGACATCTGGGAAGCTGAAGTGCCCCATGAGAACAAAGGATAGCAATTCTGAGACTTCTCTCAGATGCTTACAGAGTATTTCATCTGCCCCTTTATCTTGTTTGGGAAGTTTATAACACACTCCCACCAGGATATCTGCCTCCTTGGACTTCCCTCTGATTCTTTCCCATAAATGCTCAATCCTTTCATCACCATCATCAAGGGCTAGACAATCAAAACACCCCCTAACATAAAAGGTTGCCCAAATGTCTCTCCTTCCTTGTCTATCCCTTCTGAAGGGCTTATAGCCATCCATTGCAGCACTCTAGTTGTGTGAGTCATCCCACTGTATTTCCATGATGGCAATTATATCATAGTTATCCAGCTGTACAATGGTTTCCAGCTCCTTCTGTTTGCTGCCCATGCTTCATGCATTGTTGGAGATACACTTAAGTTGGGCTATTTGTCCCACTACCTTTATTGGGGTAGAAACCCTAATTCTGATGTGGCCCTTCTGAAGTGTTTCCATGGTTTCTAACAGTTTAATAACCCTTGCATCTTTGCTACCACATACATCTCCATTCCCTTCCTGCACTGTGATGGATAAGGTTCTGCATGCATGAGTACAGAAACATTTCAAATATACTCCAGTGCACTCAGCACATCATAGATCAAGCTGAAGTACCTCACTAGCACACCGTCCCTCAAATATTGCCTGTCATCCTGTTGCTTATAACTAGTGAGCCTGGTTTCATCTCTTTTATAAAGAATTAGGTATGTGTTTGTTTGCTTGCTTTTGTTGTATAACTGCTATTTTCTATCTCTAAATCAACAGAATGTTACATTTACACTGTTCTATCAAAACTGTAAGCTCCATAGTAAATGTGTTATACATTAAAAATAATTGATTGTTTTTGCATTACATTTTTCCTTATCCTTTCCTTCTCTTATATTTAACATAACTCTACTAGTAACTGTAGTTATGAATATGCATATTGTCTGGCAAAATAAGCATCTTCAAACTGTTACCAGCTCCACATCCTGCTACAAACATTTGCCTGAACACTAATTGCTCAGAATGAATATGCATGTGGAAAAACAAATACTAAAAGAAGCAAGATATTTAAATTGAAATTGACTTTTTCATTTCCTGTAAATAACTACAAGAAAAATATGGACATTTAAAGTCTCCAAGTGGTATGATCAGTTAACCATGACAAAGTCACTCTTTTAGTAATATGAAAGTTATTAGACATTCAAAGATCAGCTTTTATGTGTTAACAGTAGCGAGAGTTCTTATGTCATTTGTAGTGCAGTTGCTAAAGTGCATCTACAGAGCATGGAAAGTTGACTAAGCTTATAATGACCACCTATTATTCAGAGGATTGATTTACAAAATATCACTCATCATTTAGCTGTTATTTTGCACAATGTATCCCTACAGATTTCTGTGATAAAACTTGAAATTTGCCTACTAGTGTAACAACTGCAGTGCAATACCTGAAGGAATGAGGACTGGCTTCTGAATATTAGAATAGGTCAAGCAGTGAGTCATTCATAGGTAAATATTAAAAGATAGTAAAAAAAAAAAAAAAAAAAAGGAAAAAGGAAGTTCAAACAGTCTATAAAATGCAAAATACATTATTTTCCTATTGCTTCATTATAAAATAAATTATTTGAAGGTATATCGATAGAGCAAAATAAATAATGTAATTTTTTAAAAAATCAAGTTAGGATAATGTTAGAGATAGGAATAATGTGGATTTTTTTTTTTATTTTTAAATCTGTAGTTTGGAACATTCAAAACAATTTACAAATTTAAGTTGAATATATCAAATTACTTCAGACAAGATGTAAATAACCAAAATTATTAATATGCACTTGATGTTTCTTTATGTTACTTAATCATTATTAAGAATTTTTCAAATTATTTTTATCGATCATTCATAATAGGAGCAAAAATCAGATTGTTATATGCTCAAGGAAAGTATGAGTCAAGGAAGAATGGCAAAGAATTTGATGTCACTTCTGTTTAGTTCAAAACTTCATGATTAGGATCAGCCTCTGGGCTGTAGGAAACTATGGGGCTTCAGGTTCATTTTCCATTCCAGCTAACTGAAACCATTGTTCTTTTTCACTGAGCTGTGTATATGACAGCAGTTGACAGAATATTCTGAAGCTTTCAATTATATTTTCAAAGCTCTTTACTTTTGTACAACTAACATTTACTAATTAAAGTAGAAGCCAGAATGAAATGATAAGGCTTCTCTCAGTTAGACCTTTGCAATGTAAGTGAGCAAATCACTGTATGCTCCTTCTTTACTCAATGAAAAGAAATAAGCACTTCTAGGGCATGATTTATTTCATCCTAAAGTAGGTATCAAAAATAGGTCAGGTGAATTTCTCCGTGAAAAGTGCCTCTTTTTCTCTATTGACTATAAAGAGAACTGATGGTGACTAGCTCAGCTGTAGATATCTGTATGGTAAGCAATGAAAATTAGATAAAATTGACACTACCCTGGATTTGTCAGCAAGGAATACTGCAAGAGTTCAGATATCTACTAACGAATGACCTAGTTTATAGTTACACTTGGGGACTAGGACCCTATTTTTCTGTATCACTGCTATCCTATTCTTGGCTTACTCTCCTTTCAGGAAGAAAGAGAACTGATTCTGGACAAGACTCAAGTAACACTCTATTAGAATTGAATTATGCAGTACCTCAGATGCATATCTCCTCATGGAAATAATATGCAGAACTGCTTTTCATGTTACCTTCACTATTCTTCTATGATCTGCAACATAGTGAGAAATAGAATGTTAATCAGAAGATAAATGTATGAAAATGTTAAGGATTTGTATCTTAAAGCACACATAAAAGTCTCTTGCATAGCAGCAAATATTAAAAGATTGCATTGTCTAAAGTGTAGCATTATTGCTATTAATAAACCTCTTTCCATTAACATTCTAATAAATACTTCTAGAAAACAACTTCTACATAAATCCTACATAATAAATATTCATTAAGCATATGAAGTACAACTTCAAGTTAGACTTATAGCAGACATTTCACTCGTTAAGCAGTGTGGAATCAAAGTCTAACAGTTGGGATTTTCTGAACATGTGCAAATCATCTCTCTGGCAACTGTAGAATTGGTCCAACATATCATGCATCAGACCTACTAAACATGATCTGTGCATTGCAGTAAGATCATTGTGAAGTTGTTTATTAGTATTTCTGGTGAAGAAAAGCTCAGTTGTCTTTGTTGAGTAGATTTGATCCAGTTTACATTGGATCCACAGATCATAAACCTTCTGACATTGGTTTGCCTGACCTAACCTCAGGCTAACTCAAAGAAACCACTGACTCTAATCCTCAAGTTATAATTTATGCATTAAAATTTGAGCTAAAGTGAAAGTTTCACTACACCAAAATTTGAAATATGTAAGTCCAAGAAAAAAGAAAAGCTGCTCATCCTGTCAGATCTGCACAGGGATTAGATTCAGGAAACTAAATTCTGTCTGAATCACAATACTGATGTCACTAATTTTAAATAATAGCTCACGATCTCTTCAACAAATAGTCAGAAACTTGGTCTTAGCTCTCTTTTAAATGTTGGAAATTGAAATTTACTGTTGTTGTATACCACTTCCTCAGAGTTCCATATGATATTTCAATTATTATCTGGTGATCACCGCTTGTACTTAGCCATTTGTCATCTCTTTTCTTTCTTGGATCTCTGCCTATAGTATTAAAAAAAACCACAAACATACAAAAAAACCCAAACAGAAACAAAACGAAAAAACCCACAAACAAACAACAAAGCAAACAAAGCAAACAAAAAAACCCCAAAGCAACCAACCAAACAAGACCCACCAAGTATTTGCTCTGCCTTCCTACACAATGCTCATGCTGAGCTGTGAAATCATCCAGCAGATATTTACTTGCCTAGCAGCTTTACAGTGGGCTAAAGAGGAAGCATTAAAGTTATTCTGTAACCTTCTGGTTGTACTGCATCTCTGCTTTCTGCTAATAAAAAGTAATGACAGAGAAAAAGGTATCTGTCTCCAATTTGATCTTTTCCTTAAATGATGTAGTGGCAGAAAATATGTGTGTCGCCAGCATTTTTGTTCCTCTGTAGCCCAGGATTTCTTTTGGCAGAAATTTTAAAGATGAATGCTTATCTGGTCTGTATCTGCATTTCTTAGACAGGCTTGCTACAAGAATAAAATAAAATCTCTGTTTTCTAGGTACATAACACTATTGCAATGCAGTGGTTTTGTATGGTGGAGGACAGATTGGCAAAGGACAAATTACAGTGGGAAAAAAAAAAAAGCATCGTTTCCATTTTAGACAGGAACACTGACCATTACTGTAAATGACTCATTAGCATAAGTACGACTGAGTGTTCATACTCAATTGGCTTGAGATTCTTCCTTTTTCATATCTGGATTTTTAAATCAAATTATGATTTTTAAGGTACTAAATTATAACTGTGTCTGTAAGATCTAAAGTATGAGAGAAAATAGAAGTTATTAAGCTTTTGATTTACTGTATGTTGCTGACACTCTTCTCTTACTTGTCTTGAATACAAACTATAGCAAATTAAAGACTTAATAAAGAGGTTTTCCATGTTAAAATGAGCTCTTTAGTAAGGAATATGTAAAATGTGACAATTCAGTGTCTCAAAAAGATGTAAAGCAGAGACTTAAACATAAGAACGAGCCTTTTGAAACCAAATAGTTAGACAACTTTAGAGATTTCACAGTTGGGGATGTGGTTTTCATTGTGTCCTTTTTTTCTTTTTTATTTTTTTTTTTTGGTTAACAGATGCATATTTACAACATCCACTGTATTATAAAAAAAGCAGAAAGTTGATCTAATAAATAGAATGTGATCTAAATCAATTTAAAAAAGGAAAGGAGTTCTTATGAAACTTCCTAAGTCTTAATGTTTTGAAACAAGCCCGAGGACAGAGTGGGACCTAGATTTTACCGGCACAGCAAATAGTGGTGTCAAGTTGTTTCAAATGTGAAGTAGGCTGCATTCAGTAGTAATGTTAATTAAATTCCTTTCTCCTGGAATAAAAGGGATGAAAAAAAGAATATTTGAAGTCAAAAGTTTTGAATGTTTTCTGAAGTGTGATATCTGTGAACTTCTACTTCTACTAGAGACACAGCTTTATTATCTGGGTATAGAACAAGTTTAACAGTTATGCAGCTTTCAAAGTAAGCTTGAATGTGGTCAACCTGAAGTACAAAGAGAATATCTGTGCCCATCTGTAGACATACCCTAGAAAAGCCAGTATAAACTTGAAAGAGTAAATGGCACATGGATCCAATATATGCACACATTGTACAAATGGGAACAAGATCAAATGAAAGTACACAAGGAGTCACAAGGTACTTCAGAATTGTTTAGCTTTTTAGACTGGTCAAAGCACCTTGCAGTGCTCACCAGCTCTAAGTACATTTGAAGTGTTTAGAAAATTATGAGCTCTCAAAGAGAGTGTTTCTTAGGTATATGATTTCTCAGTCAAAAGTATTATCTTAAGAGCTATCCAGACAAAAGTAATCATGTAAAATGGTGCAGTGTGTGCTCTGATATTCTGTGTTCTCATTGTGACAAACTACTCATAGGGGCATGCAAGGAATCAAATGGTTGCCATAACTTCAGACTAGGTTTGAAAAATGCCTCTTCATCTGTGTTACCTAGACTAGCTCTTTGGTTCACTTCCTGGTTTGCTCCAAATTCTTAGTCCCCGACTACAAACATTGCATGAGTGCTAGTTCTTATCAGGACTCTCTCCTGGAGCAAGGCCTTTGGTTCCTTCAAAGAGGAAAACCAGGCATACCAGATAGGAACTTCTACACTGAAAGAATAGAAAAGTCCTCTGTCAAGTTTAGCTCCATCTTCCCAGTACAGTCAACAAACAATAATCTGGAGGATCTTGCTCATTTAAACTTGCCCACTTGCTTTTATGCCATACCATGTTATGCGACATGTATCTTTAGGGTCACTCTGATAGATGTCATCACAATTACACTGTATGATTGTCTTTGAACTGAAAACAATAAAACCACCTCTTCTCCCCAGACAGTAACTGTGCCTGAAAACCACAGGTTTATTACTGGAGAATCAGGGAAAAGACTTCTATGAAAAGTTACAAAGTTAAAATCTCATCAACTTAACACTATAGTGCGATGATCTCTGCAGCCATATCAGTAGCCAAACAAAACAGTAGACAAAAAGTGGGTATTTGTATCTAATTTTAAAATGAGAAATGCATCAGGGGGCAAAGGTATTTTTATTTTGGAAAGCAACAGTTGCACAAGACCACATTCAAAGACATGCTGTTTTCAAAAATAAAGCTATCTTAAGCCACAATTTCATAGCTGATGGTCTGGTATTAGAAGTGATTCTAAGATTACCTCCTGTCATTTCTGATGAACTAGCAACTGTAAATTTCATTCTGGGAGATAGTACAAAATCTGTTGTTTCCTCCACTTTCTTTACCTTCACAACATATTTCCTTCTTACATACAGTGAATATTAACCTACTCTTGTTGTCTGGAGAACAAACTTGAATACTGAATAAGACATTTCATTTCATTGTAATAAGGGCATGGTGAGGAGACATTTATCTTGGTCTTGTCAGCCAGCTACTGAAATGATATTAGTGCATATACCCCGTGATATGTTGACCTTGGCTAGACACAAGGTGTCCACCATACTATTCTATCACTCTTCTCCTAAGCAAGACAGAGGAAGAAAATAAGATGGAAAAAAACCTCCTCTTGATCAAGATAAAGGCAATTTAATAAAGCAAAATCAAAGGCTGTGCTTGGAAGCAAAGGAAAACAAAAGATTTATTCTCTACTTCCCATCAGTAGGAGATGTCCAACCACTTCACAGGAAGTAGGGATTCAGCATGTGTAATGATTGCTCTGGAAGACAAATGTCTTAAAAACAAATGCCCCTCCTCCTCCTTTCTCTTAGCTTTTATTGATGGGCAGTCATCATATGGTATGAAATATCTCTTTTATCATTTCGGGTCAGCTGTCCTGACTGTGTCCACTCCCAAGATCTTGCCCACCCCTGGCCCATTGGGTGAGGAGGGAATGTTGGAGAGACAGCCTTGATATTGTGCAAACACCGCTCAGCAGTAAACAAAACACTGGTGTGTTATCAATACCTTTCTAGCTACAGATACAAAGCTGAGCAATAGGAAGACTTTTATGGGGAAAATCAACTCCACCTCAGCCAGACCAAATACATGTCCTTAGTAGTCCTCTACATGTTCCACAAATATATTGGTTCATATGTCTTTGGCAAGCTGCTCCCTTAAGATCATGAAAGAAATATCACCTTTTTTTTTTTTTTTTTTTTAATTTATTTTTATTTTTATAAGTGAAAAAAAGGAAAAAAAAAACAAACAAACTAGAAGGCACTCATCAGACTCTGGGTGAATTAATGCAGACATAAGTTTCATTCTCTTCACATCACTTATAATCTATTTGATACATTTACATTTGGAACAAGTGAACTGCAGCCTAGAAATTTCTTTACATTGATTATAAATTTAGCTGCTCATCACATGCTCTTGCTCATATGCACAAGAAGATCAATTACATTTGTGCTACTCTGAAAGCCAGAAATTCTGTTGGATTCATCTGCATGCCACAAAGTCTGTATACTAGGATATAATTTTCTTCCAGAGAAAGCAACCAGGTTTTAATATACAGGACCAATAAATCACAGAAGGAGGAGAAGATGTATAACAAGGCAACAGCAACAGAACAAAAGAAAATGCAGGACAGCTATGAACACAATTTAAAAAATTTTTGTCTTTTTTTATCAGAGATGTTAACAAAGAAATTAAATACTTGTGTCTACTGACTATTTGCTTCATAGCTAGTATTGATTACAGATGAAAATACACATAATAGTCAAATTTACAACTAACATAAGCTAAGCCTTCCTCATGTCCCTCTTTTTAGTTCATGAAGATACAGAAAACCTGCCAAAGGAAGTTCCAGTTTCTGCCAAGGCTGTGCAGGTTTCCAAAAGTCCTTGTAATGAAAAAGACCTATAAGATTGTTAGAAACTAATGCATTTTACAGACACATTGGTGTTATAGAATGCCTAAAACTGAAGTCATGTCCCAGCTTTTGATGCCAACAAGATGGCATCAGACTGGTCAAAGAGAGGCCAAATTATGAATGTGTTCAAATAAGTATGTAACCAGAATTTAATAATCAATGGTTGTATGAGATCTGTGGTAAGGAAGTAGCTAAGCTTCTGACTGGTGACAGGACAACCGAAAGATCCATCTAGTTCTTGTTGGGATTTTTATGTTTTGTTTTGATTTGGATTTTGTTTGTTTGTTTGGGTGTTTGATTGTTTTTTGGTTGGTTTTGCTTTATTCTGTTTTTGGTTTTGGTTTTGTTTTTGGTTTATTTTTAATCCTATCTTTCTCTCAGTAGCTACTGTTGCTTATTTTTGGAGCTGCATACTCCAAGACAGCTCTTTGCAGCTCTTTGGTTTCACCAAGTTTAATATTTTTTTTACAGTAACAAATAAGACTCCTCGTCATTCTTTCAAATTTCTGACACAGTGCCAAAGTATTCAGTTCATTTTCCTTAAGTTCAGCTTCTACATTGTTGGGCACATGACTTTCCTTGAGGGCTTTAATTTGAATGTTATTCTGTGTCCAGTATGAAATTTTATCAAATTATAAGTCTCCCTGGTTTCTGCATAAATTCTTCTTTCACTAAGAATTTTCAGGAATGAACCTTCAGCTTTAGCAGCAACATGCCATATAGTTTAAAGGCAAAGGGAGGAATCAGCAGGCTAGATGTGTTGTGCACTGGCAGCACACAAAGAGAGCATTTTGCTCTGAAAAGATATTCTTTCGAAAATGGTTTTTATGAACATCTGAGAAGTGCTTGAGCGTTTCTCTCTTGTCTGCATCTGATTTAGAATTAATGCTGAACATTTTTTTGAAGACAGATTCAGCAAGAGCAGAGAGAAGATCAAGGAAGAAAAGCAAAGATGACAAAATGCAATTCCATTATTTCAGTTGTAGTTACTGCTGATTGTAGACTGATTTCTTAAAGCTGTCATGATGTAACAGCATACACAAGCTTCCCAACTCTTTATTGTGATTACACCTATAATCATGACATGCTGATCTAATGCAGAGATATTGAGTGTGATTTGGTCATGAAATCCTTCCCTTTGGCTCCTGGAGTTTAGTTCAGACAAATCAGTTGGAAAAAAAAAAAAAAAAAAAAAGTCAAAGAACCAAAAGTCTTGGCAAGGAGATCTAACTCTTCCTTATTCTATCTCCTTACTCCTACTCAAAACAATCCTCATCTACATATGGCATATATGAAAAGAAGAATTTTGAGAAACCTGTAGAGAGCTGACAAACACAAAGTCTATCCTTGTGAGCAGCAGATGGAAAAAAAGACAGGATAACCTTTGCACCACTGGTGGCAATGGACATCTACGCTTTAACAACTGAATCAAAGTACTAGTTTAGATGTCTACATTGTGGACTGAAGGTCATCCTCAGACACTTTCTAGTACTGTAGAGTTAATATGGTATTATTTTTATAGGTTTCATGATTAGCATCTGTCACGGAATATTACCCCGAGGTTAATTTAAGGGACAACAGGGTCCGAAGCAACCTTTATTAAACTGGTGGAAACAGGGTTTTAGTATTCCAAAAGTGACTTAAATAAAGGTTCAGATATCAGCTGAGGAAATTTATTTAGGGGCAGCAACCACTACAACAGGCGGTCCACAGAGTGCATGCACGTGGCTTCACTCAAAACAATGCCGAAGTCGCCCCTGAGTCCCGGAGAAGCACACACTTGCCCAAGCCCGTAGCAGAATTATTTTTTTAAAGAGATACGCATACTCGTAGTGAGTACGGAAAGTGTACACTTGCGATTCCGCGAGGGTAAATTTGTAATACACTCGCAATCCTGCGAGAGTTAATTTACTTACACGTGCAAGTGTGCACGGAATATTACACGTGCTTACGTGGAAGCACAGGAGGAAAATACACTCGCGGTTGTGTGAGGAAATAATTTAAAGTACGTGTGCAAACGTGCACGGAAAGTATAAATATACTCGCAATTCTGCGAGAAGTTTTACTCACAGCCGTGGCTGCGAGGCAAGCGGAGTCTCCATCCCGGGGAGCTGCGGGGGCCATGGCTCCTGGCGGCAGTGGCTAAGCTCGTGCTCCGAGAAAACTCCACGGCAAAGGGAAGTTTTCGACGAGAGTCCCATTTTATATGACCTTGACCTGACTGTAGTCATTCCTCCTGTTCCCGGAAGCCCCCCGAAAACATCCCCCACCCTGGGCGCGGGCGCCCAGCGGCTTTTGCACTCCCTACTGTCACTAACGACTCTGGTCAGGGTGCTCTGGGGCCAGACAAAGAAGCTGTTAGGCCCACGGCAGCCAGGAGAGAGGGGGATGTGCCCACTCCTCCATACTGAAGGAGGGAGGGGGAGAGTGGGGGCAGAGAGGGGGAGAGAGGCGGGCGGGGATTGCATTCTGCCACCGCATCCTTATTCAGATTCTGAACACTTCATTTAAGCGACTGCATTTCATTCAACTAAAGTGCATCTACACAAATGCACACAGCATGGGTAAAAAACATGATGAGCTGGAAATGGCCATGCAACTGGAAAACATGTTATAGTTGCCATCATGGAAACATGGTGGCGTGACTTACACAATTGGAGTGTTGCAATGGATGGTTATAAGCTCTTCAAAAGGGGTAGGCAAGGAAGAAGTGATGGAGTAATCCTGTATGTTAGGGAGCTTAATGATGTTGATGATGCAGTTGAGTATTAATGGGTACAAATCAGTGGGAAGGCCAACAAAGAAGATATTCTGGTGGGAGTATGTTACAGACCACCCAACCAGGATGAAGAGGCTGATGAAATACTCTGTAAGCATCTGGGAGAAGTGTTAGGATTGGTATACCTTGTTCTCATGGGGGACTTCAACTTATCAGATGTCTGCCAGAAATACAACAAAGCAGGGAGGAAACAGTCTAGATGATTCCTAGAATGTGTGGAAGACAACTTCCTGACACAGTTGGTCAGTGATATGGGAAGACAGACCACTGGACCTGTTGTTTTCAAATAGAGAAGGAGTCTTGGGCATAGCAATCATGGAATGATAGAGTTTTTGATTCTTGGAGGAGTAACAAGAGAGCTCAGCAGAAGTGCTATCTTGGACTTGTAGAGGGCAGACTTTAGCCTGTTTAGGAGCCTAGTTGACAGAGTTCCTTGGGAGGAAGTCATGAAGGTCAAATGAGTCCAGGAAGGCTGGACATTCTCAGAGGCTCAGGAGCAGGCTCTCCTCATGTGCCCAAAGACAATCTGGTGGGGCAGAAGGCTGACCTGGCTGAACAGAGAGCTTTGGCTGGAACTGAGGAAAAAAAAGAGAGTTTACAAACTTAGTCTTGCTATTGCCACAAAAGACAATTTAAAATGTTTCTATAGATGCCTTAGCAACAAAAGGAGGGCTAAGGAGAATCTCCATCTTTTATTGGATACAAGGGTGACAAAGTGATACAGTGACAAAAGCTGAGGAAAAGGTTGATCTGCTTTCTGCCTTCTTTGCTCAGTCTTTAATAGTGAGACCAGTTGCTCTCAGGGTACCCAACCCCCTAAGATGGAAGACAGGGATGGGGAGCAGAATGAAGCCCTAATAATCCAAGGTGAAATGGTTAGCAACCTGATACACCACTTAGACACACACAAGTCTATGGAGCCAGATGGGACCCACCCAAGGGTTCTGAGGGAGCTGGCAGAGATCCTCACCAAATCACTTTCAATCATTTATCAGCAGTACTGGCTAACCAGAGAGGTCTCAGTTTACTGGGAAGTAGCAAATGTGATACCCGTTTACAAGAAGGGCTGGAAGGAGGATCCAGGGAACTACAGACCTGTGACCTTGGAGCTGGGGAAGGTTACGGAACAAATCATCTTGAGTTCCATCACGCAGCACATAAAGGACAACCAGCATTTTTCAGAGCTACCTCTGAAACGTATATTGCATTTTTTGAGTGCAGCATTTTAGTTCATATTCAATACCGGAGATTGTTTCTTCATTTACAGAGAGTATGTCTTCCTGAATCTGGAAATTAATTTGGTACAAAAAGCTGCACTTGGGCTAAGTTTCTTAAATGTAGTGGGTCTTTGCTTCTCCCTGTCCTTTTCGAAAGTTATTTTAGTGTTATTTTAACTTTTTACATGCTAGAGATGGATATATTGCACATTATAGAAACAAAAATTTATTAGGTGAGTTATATAAGCTAAGCACTCATTTTAATTAATGAATATGGAAGATAAATACAGCTGCTACATAATAGGATGTCATTTTAGCTATGCATTAAACATGTAAATATTTCAGGCAGTCATTTAACAAGAATGTTAGTAATATTTCTTTATATAAGAAGTTTGACACAGCCAAAATACTCACATGAGCATTCATAGCACTATCAATAAGACCATATTGTGTTAGCATGGTAAGGATTTAGTTGAGGGGGGGGGGGGCTACAGAGATCGCTTCTGTAAGAAAGTTCTAGAAGCTGTCCCCATGTGTCATAGAGCCAACACCAGCTGATTCCAAGACGGACCCTTTGCTGGTCAAGGCTGAGGCCATCAGTGACTGTGGCAGCACTTCTGTGATAATATATTTAAGAAGACTGGGGAGAGAACTGCTGCACAACGGCAGCTGGAGGAGAGGTATTAAGGAATTTTACCTAGGTTTCCTGATGCAGAAGCCTAGATACAGATTCCAGAAATCCTTTTAAAATAAATAATTTATTTGCAAGGTACAGCATAGAACAGCTTGAGCTGAGTGCCTCCAATTGAGGGACCTCCAGTCAAAAAAGCCTTGGGCAGTTACACCCTTATGATCTAAGCTTCCCACCCCTCCCATGTCAGTTTGGGCCAAATGTCAAATTAGAGTCTGGGGATTACCCATTCTTCATTAGATCCCTTAATTCTCATCAGACAGGCTATTTCTTATTTCTGTAGGTAGTTGTTTGTCTTTCACCAATCAGAACAGATATCAATCAAAGACCTGTCCTTCAGTTGTTATTTTGTACCTGCAGTGGGGAGAAAAGTAAGTCGTTGGCAACAACCAAAATAGTATTTTGTTTCTCATCTTTTGTTAGACACGCCATTCCATTCCTTAATTTTTCTCCAGGGATGCAGTTCTCCATTGATGATAAAAAAGCTCCCCTTATACAGTAGCTTGAACCACTTTTTGCTTAACAAGGCAGAAAGTTCAAAAGTTCACAGTTTGCAGTCTAGGCAAACTTCATATGTAAGTGAATTCTATATAGGTAGTTTCAAAAAAATTCTGTAAGAAGCAGAATACAAAATAATTCAGTAAGCTGTAGCAGTCTATACCCTAACAAGAGAAGTGAGTGTGAGAAAAAATCCTGCAGACACCAAGGTCAGTGAAGAAAGAGAGGAAGGAGGTGGTCCAGGCACCTGAGCAGAGATTCCCCCGCAGCTTCTCCCTACAGCCCATAGAGGTCCATGGTGGAGCAGATAGCCACTTGCAGCCTGTGAAGGACCCCACGCTGGAGCAGATGGATGCACCTGAGGGAGACTGTGACCCTGTGGGAAACTCATGCTGGAGCAGGCCCCTGGCAGGACCTGTGACCTTGTGGAAAGAGGGGAACTCACACTGGTGCAGGCTTTCTGGCAGGACTTGTGATCCCGTGAGGGACCCATGCTGAAGCATTCTGTTCCTAAAGGATTGCACCCTATGGAAATGACCTATGTTAGAGCAGTTTGTGAAGAACTGTGTCGTACGGGAAGGAGTCATGTTGAAGAAGTTCATGGAGGACTGTCTCCCATGAGAGGAACCCCATGCTGGAGCAGTGGAAGAGTGTGAGGAGTCCTTCCCTGAGGAAGAAGGAGCAGAAGAGATGATACGTGATGAACTGAACACCACCCCCACTGCTCATCCCCCTGCACTGTTGACAGGGAGGAGGCAGAGAATTTGGGAGTGAGGTTGAGTTCAGGAAGAAGAAGGGGGTAGCGGGAAGGTATTTTAAGATACTATTTTTTTCTTGTTAGGTTACTCTCATTTGATTGGTAATAAATTAAACTAATTTCCCCAAATATAATCTGCTTTGCACATGATAGTAATTTGTGAGTGATCTCTTGCTATCCTTATCTCAACTCATGAGCCTTTTGTCCTATTTTTCTCCTCCTCTCTGTCTAGTTGTGGAAGGTGAGTGATAGAATGGCTTGGTGGCTACTTGACATCCAGCCAGGGTCAACTCACCACAGACTGATTAATAAGTATTTATTAATATGTAAGATTTTAAAGAACCAAATTACTAGATACTTCATTGTATGTTGTAGGACCATTATGAATAATTACTCATATGAGTAACGTAAATTAAATCAATGAAGATAAACTCATGTGATTTCCTGGTTGCCATTTTTAGTCAGGGATTCATAATCTGGTACTTAGTTTGTAGCAGCTTTCAGAGTGACTTTGGAATTGGAAAATATTAAGTTTTCTAATTAATAGATATGTTTATATTTTTACCTACAAAGGAAATTATGGGAAAAATAACTTTTTCTGTACAGACAGAAATGATAATCAATATGTGAAAATGATGTCTAATGTGTATGTGTAACTGTAAACAATATTGAGTCATATTTATGTATTTTTTCATGTCTTTGTCAATGAGATATAGGGGGATGCACATATCTGTGGGAATGTGCATATGTGCATACGTATATATGTGTGCATTTACATATGTCCATTTGTACAATTCAGGTACTATTTAAATATTTTCCACATATACTCCATGCAAATATGCCTGTCACTTGACATTCACTTTCGCTGGAGGGTAAATGTGAGAAGGATGGATAAATGATCTGTTTGTGGGAGACATGAGTCGTGTCCTTCTGTTTGTGCTACTCTACCCTAAACTGCTTCAGGAAAAAGATTATCAAACTTTTATAATTTTGTTAGACATCATGCCTCATATCATCTCTTATTCTTCGTAAGAGTACTTACATATTTGTCCATTCAAAACTAGCAGCAGTGCTCAGTTTTAGCTGTGGGGAAAAAAAAGGGGAGCAAATTCCAGATTTGAGGATCCCTCATGGAGGAAGGCTCATACTCACTGTGGAGCTCTGGTTCAAATATCATCCCAGCACGATAGTATAGCTTAAGTGTGAACACAACTCAGACAAAAAGCTCCCATGTTAACTCTGTACATTAAAATATTGAACTATACCAAAAGTGTGTAAGAAATCTGCATCATTTCCAGAGAATTACTGTTTTATATTCCATTTACACAAAGATGTTATTCAACTGTTAGACTGATACATTCATTTATTCCATCTCTAAATGACTTAATGTGCAATCCATTAAGTATCCAGGTTAAAAAAAAAAAAAAAAAAAAGCCCAGAAGACCAAAGCAACAACTATACTGTTCCCATCTTTGTGCCAGACACAAATCAGAAATGCCTTTTGATTACAGCTGCTAAATAATTTTCCAGATATGTTTGCATGAAGAAAAACTTCAGTGCTCTTAACCTAAGAAAATTGTTCGCTGTGAGTCAAAAGACTGTATAGAGATGAAGAAGTTTCAGTATTTTGGAACAGGATGTATGCATTAGGTAACTAGGCTTATTCTGTTTAGATTCTTATTAGGGTTTTTTTTTTTTTATGGTTATTTTGTCAACTTCCATTTTATTTTCTCACTCTGTACTCTTTTTCTGTCTGGATATTTTACCAATTTATCTCTCAGTCATCTAATCCACATCCTTTCCTCTGTCACATTTTTACTGTCTCTCCGAAGAGAAACACACTCGGGTTAAAACAGAACTTTTGACCTCCAAAAGCTCAGATGCAGTGAAGTGTATGAGTTATTCAGCAATGGTTGCAGGACATATGGCACATCTCAGGGCAGAGAAGTATGTGGCTTTGAGACATGTTCGTTCTAGTCTAATCTTGGACTAGAAATTGTACAATACAGTATCTCCACATATGCTGGAGCATCCTGATAACTGTTTTATACCACTGTCCTGGTTTTGTTAAAAACAAGACCAGATCTCTTTTAGTGATTTTTCTTTCAGCTAAGTTCTTCTAGGTAGCTGTATTTTTCTGAGTTTTTGCCTACATATTTTTCCTAAGATGCTGTACTCGGTGCTGATAAGAAGACCAATGGAATGCTGAAGAAGGTCCTGTTTAGAATTATTACTATGGTAGCCAAGAAAGACTGGTAAGTTTTCCCACGTTCTGTTGTGAGAGGGGTGTGTTTGAGGAGGGGTGGATGGAACAGGTGACTTAAATTGACCAATTGAGTGTTCCATCCCATAATCGTCATACCCTCTATATAAGAGGGTGATCACAAGCATCACTCTCTCTGACCATGGCCGGCATCTAGAGAGGACCTTGTCTGTCTGCCTGTGATCTACAGGCCTCAGGCCCTGTAATCCCTGCAACCAGTTTCCAGTTTACTCTGAAGCTGGGGCCTGAGCTGCAGCTGCTGGAGCTGCCAGCTCCGCACACCCAGCTCCACTGCTGCTGGAGTGGCGCCAACTCCACATCAAGCATTCAAGACTGGTTTTGTATATTTTGTATATATATTCTCTATTTATTAGTAGCATTAGTAAAACTCTTTAAAACCTTCCAACTGGAAGTCTAAGTCTCTCTTCCTTCTCTTTTGTCTTCCCTATCATCTTTCTGATCTAAAGGGAAGGGGTGGCGGGAAGTGAGGGGGTAACGGGGAGTGTCTGCCACGGTTTATTGCTGCCTTGCCTTAAACCTTGACAACCGCACAGCAACCAGTGGACCTGAGCTTCTGATATGACACTAAATTTTGCTGGAAAGATGTAGCTAAAGCTCCTTTCATAATCCCTACAATAGTTACAGAAGAAGGACTACTCCAAATTTTTTGCTGAGTCACTGAGGTAGCTCCTTGTAAAGCTATTAATAAGTTGACCTTACAGCCTTTCTTTGCAATGGCTAGAGGAATTCAGCTTTAGTGCAAAGACACATGATGGACCATTTGTCTTTAGCTAGAATTAAAGTAGTATATACTTGCACATAATACTGCAGACGAAAAAGTAAAAAATAAGTATCCTTTCCTTCAGTGTATTTTTAGTTCCCTGAAGTAAAAATGTTATTATTGTAATAGAAAAGCAGATTTCTCTCTTAGACAGATTGTTGACAGACTGTTGATTGATTCCCCACAATCATTATTATGAGAAGAATTTAGGGTGAAAATTAATACAGAAAAAAAAAAGAAAATCCATGTAAAAGGCTATTTAAGAGGCATCTATTCCTTTAGATGGTATTCCGTTGCTGCATTATCTTGAAGAGAACTCAACTAAGATTTCCAGAAAGACCTTTAGGATATCCTAACCCTCTACACACCCATAGTAAGACTTCTGAGCATGTTTGGAAGCTCCTTGGTCTTGTTTCAAAAACTCTCCACTTCTGTCACTTGAAAGGTTGATCTGTTAATCCTGTTTTGAGTACTACAAGTAATCTAAAAATATTCAGTGCATCTACTAGTGAGGCGGTGACAGGCAGCTCCAGTTTTTGTATAACATTGTAGCGGTGAAAGCAGTTTTCCCCATTATGAGATATTTAATATTGATGAGCTCTACTTTTTTCAGTGGCTCTTAAATATTTTCTTCAATTGTGTATATTATTTTGACACCTAACTTAGGTGGTATGCTTTGCTTCATTGGAGTTTAGTAAGTGGGTTTTAGATGGTGCAGTGCTTGTTCTTTAATCAACAGTCCTTCTTGTATTAGTGTAATACACTGCATTCAGAAATGTCTGAGGGACTTAATGAAAGCACAGTACACATCTCTGGTAAAGGAGTATTATTTTTATTCCCTTTCCCTTCCTCTGCTGCCCTACAGGCATTAAAATTCTTAGCAAAGAAAAAGATTCTGACTCTCTGTCCATTTTAATGTCCTGAGACTACTACCCATAGAAGTATATTTTTATGTAATAAATTGGCTGTAAGATCTGTACTAAGATCTGGAAAGTCATTTTGGATAAGCCAAAATAAGCATGGAAAAGAGCAGAAGATGAGAATAGATGTAAGGAGGCACAGGAAATAAACAAACAAAACCCACTTCATATGAATTGTAGGAAGCTGTATGAAAGCTGTTGAGACCATTTGTGACTTAGTGGCCTGTAGCAGGATTGAAAATCATAATCGGCTATACTAAATATTCTGAGATTTTCAGTTGTTTGAGCCTCTAACTTCCCCAGAGTAAAATAATCAAATATTAAGTTCATTTTATTATTGTTTTGTTTTGTTTTATGTTTCTGTATTTATTGTGCTTGCATTCTTCTTTCAAAGAATGACAAAGAATTGTGGGTTGTTTTTTTCTTTCTTTCTTTTTTTTTTTTTTGTTTTTGTTTGTTTGTTTGTTGTTTTGTTTTTGTTTTTTACAGACTAAACTTGCTTTTCTCCTTGAGCTGAAAATCTCTAGGAAGAGAATCAGAATTCTCGGGACACAAGTGGCAGTGGAGGAGGAATGCACATTTGCATTGAGCATGCTATGTTTATTGTATGTATCTGTAGAGACCTTAGAACCTTAGGCTCAACCTAGAAGATGACTTTGACTATGTCTGAATTGTGGAGTGAAAAGATCATTCAAGCTGCTTCAGAACACATGCTAATGAAGATGATACTGCATGTAAACCCTTTGCCATCCCTCTTTCCTGCCCCATATCCCAGGGAACCTAGGATGAATGAACAGAGAGTAATATGGGCTGTGCCAACAAGTACTTTCAGGGACTACCTTCCCCTGGGTGCCAAAGACACAATTCATGAAGTACACCACCATTTCCACACAGAATCTGTGGCTAGGTTTTACTTTGAAGGCATGGACTTAGAACTCAGCAACATCATTTTCTATGCACCAAATCATGGAGTGTTAAAGATCCTAACAACTTACTCATTATGTAGGGTCACTTAGAAAACCTAATTGATACCCAGTAACACAACTAGGCACACTGAGATGATGGAAATTCTACCTTGAGCAGACACTTGAAATATTGCTACAGATCAGTGCCACTCCAAGACTGACAAACTAGAATATTTTCCTGATTATAGACTGCTGAGTACTTTACACTAAAAATGTCAGGATTGTGTTTTATTTCAAAAAACAGTCCAAGTACAATGCAGTCATTTACTACTTCTTTCAATTATTTCTTCTTAAAAATGAACTGAAAATTTAAATCATGTTTTGCCTTGTTCCTCTCTTTCTTAGAGTAGACAATCTAGTTTCTTTAACCTTTTCTCACAAATTGTGGTTTTCATATCTCTGATAAATCTCTTTGTTTTGTTTAAATCATATGGTCATTGTCTCTCCCTTTGAAATTTCTTTTGGAAGTATAGGCATAACAGCTAATTGTGCAGTGTGACAGACAGCTTACTTGGCCTCTGCTGGGACATATGGACTGAGCAGCACTGCGTTAACAAACAAGCGTCCCACTGCCAGGGTGCCATGACAGCTGAGATCTCCCTGTGCACCAGGAGCTGTAGGAGCTTTGTGGACTTGAGGCGAAAAAGGGTCCAAGCCAGCCTGAGGGAGGTTTAGAGATCAAGTGAACTCAGGGTGGAGGCTGACCAGGGCCATTCAGACCTACTAATGCACTCAGGGCCCTGACAGTCACTGATAAGGTCACCTATAAAGAAGACATAATAGACTATCAACTGGGTCACCCATAGTGGTATCAAGAATAATAATTTTTTGTCTCTCTTGGAGACTTATGCGGAACCTCAGTCCTGGAGAATGATTTTTTTTCTCATATCACAGGCTCTTCTCATTCTCCTGAATGTGAGCAAGTCATGCAGGTCCCTTTCTGAGTTTATAGCAGTACGAGGCCACTTGAGTAGGTGAGGAAGAAAAATAGGAAAAGCTGGGAAAACTGGGAGAGAGAGTTTTGGAAAGATGAAGTTAATCAGTTAGCAGAATAACAAAATCATAATAAGAGAGAAAGTAAGCACTATGTTGGCACAATCTTTTAGTAAGATACTGCTGCAACTTTGTGTCCCTTCAGGAACTAGAAGGTAATTATGGCTGTTACAGTGTCTTGTAGAGCTATTGGCTTGTTGATAAAACATACATAAAATTTGTTATTCAGTATTTTCTCTGAAGTAATAACCTCTACCATTGAGAATTACCTGGGGTTCATAAAGAAAAAAATACTCCTTACTGAATCTATTTTTCAGTTGAAACAGTAAACATCTTATTAGGCTCACTTATTTTGTTTGCAAATGGAAGAAAGACATTCTGTGTACTGAGGTCTGCAGTTTCTGTTGTTGGTGCAAAATAACTGTAATCTTCCTTGTTTGTGTCAGAGCCTTTCCCAGCTGAAACTCCCCCTTGACTCTGACCAATTTTGTGTGATATACATGTCATTCAATTTAGGGAGAACAAGGCACTTAGCATGCATAACACAAACAGTTATTATATTCTGTCTGCTAAAGACTAAACAAGTTCAAGTCCTCCAAATGTAGTCAGAGTGTTGGCAATAGCTAAATTTACACACACACACACAAAGATAACACAGATAGCTGTACTTTTGTTAAATCAGATTACACTTGCCACTTGCATTAGCATCAGTAAAGTTACATCTCGTAAGTTAAATTTACATTTCAAGAAACATGAAGGTATTGCTTTCAGTATTTCTGTCTTCCATATGTATAGATATATTTATTAGTTTAAAGTAGCAGCTTAGCAATTGTTTGGTGTTTTGGTTTTGCTGTCGTTGTTTTTCTTTAAACACTTATGGATTAACAGATACCAGTTGTAAAATGATAAAAGTTGTGATGTCCAAGACCAGAATAGAGAAGAGGCAATAGTAAATATCTCTGAAAACAGAAGCAATGAATCTTGAGGAATTTTCTAGTAGTATTATCAAATGATTGATTCTAAGACTAATCTTTTTTAATATTGGCATGAAAAGCAAGAATCAACTAATGAATTTTATAGATGGCAAAAAACTGGGAGATGCAATGTCAGAAAGCATCATGAAGGGTATGTCCAGGAGGAATACATCAGGCTGCCATGGTATGAGACCCTGTTCAAACTGAAGTCCTGGTGATCCCTGTCCAAGGAAGATGAACTAAGACTGATGCTGAGAATCATGAGTAGCATGGATAAACTGCTTTACTTCATGATACTTTAAAGCTTGTCTAACTTATTCGACTTTAAAAAAAAAAAAAAAGCTAAGGTTGAGAGATTGAATTGCTTTGCAATTGCATCACAAAGGGAATGTCACAGAAAAATAATAGTGTTTTAAATGATTAAATACTGACACAAGAACAGGTGAATACTATTTCACCATGAATACATTTTAAGAGGATGTTGAAAGAAAGTTGCTAAGCCCTGAAGAAGAATTTATATAGTAGAAGAAATCTAGGAGGTTTCAAATTAGGATGGGAATAGATAACAGAAAGGGTTGCACAAGGTGGTTACCAAATATTCTAGGTCTACATTCTAAATTTCTATGCTCAAGCCAACATTGCAAAGGGTAATTTTATATGACACCAGTTAACACAAGCGGGAAATCACTGTTAATATATTTTGCATCTGAAAAATTTTAATCCAAATCCAAATTAAATTTTTCTTATGTGGAATTTTAAAGAAAATGTTTTCAATCAGTGTAAGTTAGTATGGCTATATAGAAAAAAGAAAATAATTTCAAAGTTAATAATGACACTTTTATTAATAATCCCTCTCCTCTCCTCCCCCTCCCTCTCTTCCCCTTCCCCTCCCCCCCTTTCCCTTCTTTCTTTACCCCTTTCACCTCATTTTCTAATGTTGGAAAGCTGCAAAACAGCATAATCTGGCAAACAGACCAAGAATGGGGTTATGAAGAGCCTTCAGGTCAGCTATCCCTCTAACACAAAAACCTTCTCATTACACAACAGGACAATGTCACCATATCCATACATTTGTCTTTTCCACAATACAGTTGAAATTGTCCCTATTTCACTTGGGACTTAAAGGTTTGAAAAGTGCCATTCATTTTTGAAATCAATTAAGGAAACGTATATATATATATTTTTTTTTTCCAGATCCAAATATCTCCATTCTCCATTTCAGATCCAAATATCTCCAAGACTAATTATGTTTCATTTTCATATATAAATCAACAATAAATACTAAGAGTGAAAAAATATTAAGAAGTTACCTCTATTCTGAATACCCTTCCATACATAAATACTCTTCTCAACTGTACATGATGATGAAGATATAATACAAAGTAGTATTTGTCAAATAAATTTCTAAGTCAGGAGAATACAACAGAAATATTTTAGTCTATATAGTTAAAACTTGGATTTACATAAACTGAAATAGATGTGATGATAATATATGAAACATGAATACTAAAAAAAGATTAATTCAAACCCCAAAGTTTTCAAAATGTTTCAGTGGGTGAGATGCACTGATTGGACATAAAAGATGAAGTTTTTAATGACCTCAGAGACACACCTAGGGACCAGATCTTCCTGTTTCTATGCAAATAGCATTTTAATGTTAAATTCAGTGCTTTCTGTATGTTAGGTAAAATATTGGCTAATTTGATTATGTCTTTCAAGTTTGGATGAAGTTGACACCTGTTATACCGTGCAAGTCTTCAGTGATTTGGTGGTGCAGTATTTTCTGAGTTGTTCAGCTTAGGTAAAAAAAGGAAATTGCTGGCACAAGGAATAGCAGATCTTGTTGAGCATTGATAAAGATCATGGCTGAAAACATTGTGATGAAACTAGTTCACCCAGAAGACACATTCAGAGCAGGGGGAACTGTGATCTGCACATCAACGACAAGTTAATGAGCCACAGATCAAGCCGGCTGACCAACCGAGATGCAAGATGTGCTGGAGAGCACATAGCCCCATCTCCTGATATGCCCAGCTCGGCAAACAAAGGGGAAAAGTTGAGACCAGGTCTTGTTGAAACCTAATCTTTTGCAATTGCCACTTCCCCCTGGATTTCTGCATGACACAAAGGGGCAAGGCAGAGACCCCTCAACATGGCCCAGGACTTGTCCAGGCTTGTCCCTCTTTCGCAATCACCACTTTCCCCCCCAGACTTTCCTCTACTCTGGGAGCTATAAAAAGCTCACCAAAACCAGCATGGTTGAGGGAATATCAGTCTCATCTAAGGGCCTGTCCAGTCACACTGAAGGGAATAACCAGACATCGGAGGACGTTGCACTCCTGACCCCAGCATCCTCGCTGTGGAACACCAAGGCCACACATCATTGTACAAGTCCTGTCATCCACACTGTGGGACTGTAAGAGACTGGATCCCTCACTCTTTTATTTCTTCCTTTCTCTCTGCTCTTTCCTTCTCTCTTTTTTTTTCTATACCCTCATTTCTTTGTCTCTCCTTCTATATAAATATATATATATCTTTCTCTCTCCCTTATACCTTAGTTTTCTTCCTTCTCTACCACTCTCTTCCTCTCTTTCCCTTTTGAACATATAAGGATAACACCATTTTTAAGCTCTGCTGTTGATTTCTGGTTAAATTTCATATTATAGCTACTGATGGTTGCCAATACACTGCTCGTAGTAGGACTTCTGCTGTTAATATGTTGTTAAGTTCTGTTATACTTTTGCCAAGTCACCATTCGCTGTAACCATTATTCCAACAAGTACTTTTAGTAAAACTCACAACTGAATTGGACCCCGGAGGTGATTGTCAGTCATTCACTTCACATAACCACGCAGAATGAACCCAGAGTTAGCTCACACCTGGTCTCATCTGTTGAGTCAGGGTGCGTGTTGCATCTAGAGTTAACTCATCCCTCATCTCATCTGTTGGGACGGGACAGAGCTTTACTATCTTGGTCATTTTAATGGTACAAATTCTCAGCCTAAATTCTGTTAGGCACATAAAGGGTTAGACACACTGATAGAATTCCCAGCAAAACTATAACAGTGTTTTGAGCTAAAAAAGTTTGTTTTATGAAATTTCTTTCTCTTCTGTTGTCTTATTACTACATAGAAAAAGCAAATGTCCTGTTATATTATCTACCTCAAATTTATGTTGTGCTCTGTATGATTTGCACTCTTATTTTCAGCTATTCATTTTTAAAGAAATAATGGACAAGTGGATTTTTAACTGAAAAGATCATACCTCTTAAGAAAGCAGTTATTTAGGGAGAAAACACTTTTTTTTTTCCTTTACTAAGTGAACAACTAGAAAATGTAGCCCATCAGATTAGGAGCTGATCACTATCTTTATACTAAAATTTTGTTTTAATATTAATAAACCATACTCATTTAGATTTTTAAACTGGAACACAATAAGAAATCCTGTACTTTTTAATGCAACCTGACAAAATAAAATTTTAAAAAAGTTCATAAACCCGATCATAGTTAGCCTAGAAATGATACAAAGTATGATATATCGACATGGAATGATACACAATAACTGACATTATGATTTATGTAATACCTTCATCCCTGAATTTATTTTACAGTTCTTAATCCATATAACATTGTCAGCTTCAGGAAACAAAAGGATAATTGTGTGTGGTGGAAAGGTTGACTTGTTCTTTCACCAAAAAGAAGACATTTTCTGAACAGAGCAAATATTTTTCTGATCTCCCACTGAATTGCTGTTCTGGATATGTTTTTCTATAACTAGAAACATTAAATTGATATTCACACTTGTCACATAAGCTGTTGTTCCCTAAGACAGTAAAATTCAATAGTGCAAAAGAATCTGAATGTTCAAAACAAAAAATCCTGGGGAAAAAAAAAAAAAAGTAGTTGAAAAAAGGTAGATGAGAGAAAGGTAAGATTCCTCAGATCAGCTGGAACTTCATTACTGACATTAACCTCTGTGTTTTCTGAATAATAAGATTCAAATGGACAGCAATATAGACTTACAGATCAAAGACAATGAAAAATTTAGTAGCAGAGATTAAAATAAAAACAAACCACAACTACTTGTTCTTTATTTGAAAAAAAACAAAACAAAACAAAACAAAACACTTGAATTCTTGTGTTATATTTCCGTGCAATTAGTAACCAACATCATGCTAAGAGATGAAAGAAACTCAGGATCTCAGTTTCTTTTATTGCTAGACACACACAAGAAAATACATCTGGTACAGTTAGCAGCTTTACCTTTTATCTTCTTCCAAAATCGATTATAAAATAAAAATCTGAGAGAGGTATAAAACTGTAATAAATCAGAAAAGGAACTATGCAGACATTGAGTGAGATACTTGAGGGGAGGAGGGGAGAGGGAAGAGGGTAAAGACTCAGAAGAAATATAACACTGAAAATAGTGACTAAAAGCTCAACCTATACATGAGATGTAAGGGTCTGTTTTCATCTTAAAAGGTCTTTCTCATTTTATTTTCTCCTCTCTGTCCTATTGAGGAAGGACAATGAGAGAGCAGCTGGGTGGGCAGCTGGTAGCTGGCCAAGGTCAACCCAGCATGAGTATTTAGAAAAATAATTGTTAACGTGATTAAATGCTTCTGAACGTAGGTATCTATAATGTTCATACCTTGAGCAAATCAGCTTAGCTTTCCTTTATATTAATTTCTAGGCTCAGTTCAGCTTGTCTGAAAGTAGGTGTTTGTTGGGAAAACTTGCATGCTGAATGTTTTATCTCCATATAGAATTTATGATTCAATATTGCCTTACAAAATTAGGTAAGATTAATTCTGCCTTATGTAATTGGTGGAACACAAAGCAGTGTCTCTGCTCTCAAATTCCAGTTTTTGATTGCACAGCTTTTCTGACCTTCTTTCTCCTCACTGTGATTTATTTCTGAGTAAACAGAAATGAACAGCGGTGTCATCCTCGCTGTGGAAAGATCTTCAGGTCTAGACTTAGAACACAACCTGCAGTAAGGATTCCATCTCAGATGTTAGGTAGAGCTAAACTAGAAAACACAGAAATTCTTGAAAAAAAAACCAAAACAAACAAAAGACACATTAAAAAAAAAAAAAAAAGAAGAAGAAAATCACAGTTGTCTCAGAAAGAAAATACCAAATTCCCAACCTCAAGTTAGAAAATATTTTCAATGGGAAAAAATCCCTTCATGTTTTTCAAAGAGATGCAACACTTAATGCAGAGAAGAACATCAGTCTCCTTTAGTCCAATGAATATGATCCAGTTTTTCTCATATAATTTAATTTCTTGATGAGTTCTAGTGGAGAAAAGAGAAAATAAATATGTGGGGGAAAAGCTATACAAAAAAATAGCTGAAGCTATGTAATAGATCTAAGCAACAAAGATTTATTTCTCGTAATTGCATGGTTTGGGATGGCTAGTACTTCTTCACTATTAAATTCCTTGAAAAACTCTGCTGTGATATTGATAATCTGGTGTTGATTTTTATTATGTTAAACTAGAGCATATATTTTGGTAGTCTTAGAACAACATACCTGGTGCCATCTTGAATCAAGGATTTACAATGAGAACAGTTTTGCTGCACACACACAAATCTGCATAGTAGGAAGTATTTTAACAATGCTACCTTTGTTATAGTTGGTTCATATTTTAGATCTTTTTAGGTCTGTTAAATCAACTTACAACGTTGTTTGGCAAATAAAGATAAGTACAATGACAAGAAAGAAAAAGTATGCTGTTCAGCAAACCATTTGCATCTGTGCAATTTAAGCTTCACCTTTTAATCCTTCCATGTTGTAAAGAAAGCAATTCTCTCTTAAAATATCATTAACTTACTTTTTGTTTGCTGTTACAACGTGAGTGCACACCATTCATCAAATACAACACAAAAGGTCTGATCCTACATTTCACATGCAAGCCAAACTCCTACTGAAGTTTATAATAGTACATAATGATAGAGTAAGGGTGTTTTTATTTTTTTTGTTACAATACTATGCTTTTTAAAATCATGACTAACTATGCTATGAAATGAGAAATTGCTCTTTTTAGAAAACAGAAAAAGAGGATGTTTCTGGAAAACTGCAATCTGGAAATTAGAGTAAGCTCTAGCTACAGAAATAAACTATTGACTTCCTATGTTATTTTGCTGGGCAGCTGACACATTACAGATGCTTTTCCATTCCCAATACTGCAAAAATGGTTACTGTTGAAGAGGAGGGAAACCTTATGGTGAGAGTCAAGGCAATTTATGGCAAAGGTAAAGGAAAACAGGAAGGTAAATATAAGTATTTCAGTCAGCCATTGACCAGGGAACTGCTAAATTACTTAGATTGGAAGGGACCCACAAAAGTAAACTATTTCCAAGGCCATGCAAAAAGCTGGTTCAGTTAGTACAGGTTGCTCAGAGCTGCATCCAGTCAGTTCTGAATACTCCCTATGGCAGAGCTTGCACAATTTCTTTGGGCAGCCTGTGCCAGTGCTTAAGTGTCCTCAGGATGAACAAAGGTTTACTAATATCTAATCAAAATTTACCTTGTTTTATCGAGAGTATGTAGCTATATAAGTATTTCATAATGTTGTAAGCATACAATTGCACTGTGTATAATCATTTAAACCAAATATGTGAGAAATGTGATCATCAAAGGGAAAAAAAAGAAGTAAATGCAGTTCTGTGTACACGGTAACATCTAATTTCCAAATGAGAGAAGTAATTAAAAATAAGAAAGCTCATTGAAAAGGATTAAGAACCAAGGCAAGTCATAGAATGAGGATGAGTTTGTTTAAGAAAACTGTACTAGAGCCTGAGAGCTAATACATAATATCTAAAATGTCTTCAAAAATAACCATAAGAGCCAACTCAGACAAGCAAGAAAAAAAAATGGTTAGGAAAAAAATCCTCCCATACCAGATGCGATACCAGTAGACACAATAATTGCTTAAAGAGTGAAACCATTAGATACATGGAGAAACATGTACCAGGAAGAAACATTAATGGCACTTTCAAAGATAGCTGTTAGATGCATAACAAACTTGAGTTATTTGATGAAGTTGATAAGCCCACAGATATTTGTCATCAGGTTCCTACAATATACTTAGACTTATAAGAAACACTTTCTATGAAGTCTGAAGAAACTAATTTAATATGAGGCTGCAGGTGAGTAAGGTTTACAACATTATTTGCAATAGAATGACATCAGTGACTCCAGCCATGAGGTTCTGTACTGATGCTTGTACTGTGCCACATATTTTCAAATTACTTTAACATGATAACATAGATGACAAAATTTAGCAATGATGCAAAATGGTTGGAGATAATAACAAAGAAATTTATGTAGCCAAAGATGGAAGTCTGTTTTGCTCAAGAAAGTTGAAGCAGACTAGGCAGATTTTTACTATGTTCAGCTTATTTCAAACCCAAACATTAGCACAATGGCATTGCATAACTGGAGAAGCTTTTCTGTATCTAGTAGCTCAAAAAATAATCCTGCTATTCCTAGTGACAGTCCACAAACCTTGTACTACCTGTGCCTTATGGTGGCTGTCTGAGGCCCCAGCTACGGCCTTTTGTTACCAATTTGTTATGGGAACTGGTTGCGTGAGCTTGGTAGCAAGTAGCTTTTGTTACTATATGCAGTTTTTGCATGATCATGAAAATATGAGATGAGGCCCTGGGAACCTAACCCACTTTGTGCTGGTCAAGCGTTTTTCCTCTCAGCTGAGCAGTGGTGCAGGTTGTGCTGTATCAGTCCTTAGAGGTTTTCAAGACATGCCTGGGCACAGCTCTGAGCAACCTGGTGTGAAGTCAAAGCTGACCCTCCTTTGAGAAGCAGGTTGGACTAAATACCTTCAGAGGTTTTGAATGCATACTCAAGAGCTGGATAAAGACCTCTTTTTTTTTTTCTTTTTTTTCTTTTTTTTTTTTTTAAGAAAATTAGAAGTAGCAAAACAAGAGGGAGAGGAAGGGGGGATGAGGGAGTGGGGACAGGGAAAGCCACATAAGAGCGCAAGGCACCTGCTGCAGCCTGGGAAAGTGACACTCCTCCAGGCATCACACACCATGTAGCACCAGGGGAAATGCCAAGAGCTGCAGGCTGCCTAGAGTCTTACCATTCTTACAAAAAAAGCACCCTTAATTAAGGGATAAGGATGTGGAAGCAGGGAGAGGACCTCACGCAAAACATATGTGGAGCTGAGTGAGTAAGAACATCACAGACTGTAGCCATTAGTACTGACTACACAGCATCAACTCTATAATGTTTTGTAATAAATAATTATTGTCAACATGTGATGTTAATTAATGTCAATCTACTTAAGTGTTGTTTTAACAGTTAGAGACTGACCTGATTTTTCATCTTCTAAACACTCCAATCACAGCCCTCTCTAGTTTTCTGATACACACACAGGCATTCATCTACAAAAGCTGGCTATGAATAGTTGCAGAATACCCTAAAAATACTGGGGTTTTACTGTTTACAGAAAAAATGTTGAAAAACTAACACATACACTATTGAAAGAGCAAAATTACATGAGCAATTGTTTCTAAAAAAGTCTGTGAACATTTTTAATGAAAATCTAAACTAGGTTATTTTTTCCTGCTTTCTCATTTTTTACTAATTTTTAATACAGAAACATGTGAAATATATGCATTTCAAATATAGTATGCAGTACATGTTCTGTCACCTAAAAGAGGTTTATAAAATCACAAACAGAACAGAGGATAAGTATGGAATATCCTTTAATGTTATAAAGTATGAAAACAGAGACATGGAAAAAACTATCTAAGCAGGAGAAATTATCAGAACAAGAAAAAAAATACCTTATTTTATAATAAAACCTGGCTTTATATGAGATTGTGGAGGTGAAAAGCATAAAGAGGATCAAAATGGTTGGTCAAGTTTATTACAAGACAAGTATATCCAGAAATCCAAGAACAACTATCCTAGTCAGGAAAGCCTGAGACCTCAGCAAACAAGAAACTACAAAGGTGTATCTGAAAGATCTAACTTATCCTTAGTCACCCACTTCCTAATATCTTATGACTAAAGAGACAGAACATGTTCAGAATTTGTAAAATTCTGTAATTGAAAATTTCACTGCTGACACTCCATTATGCAAATGCCTCCAGAGACTAGTGATAGTGAAGATAATGATTACTTCAAGGGAATGTTAATTTGGTCAATAAGGGTGGTTCCACACTGCATGCATCTAATTTATATAGATCTGTAATTAAGATCTTTGCAGCTGAAGTAAACTTCCTAAATTTCCTTTTCAGTTAAAGGAAAAAAAAAAAAAAAAAAGGTACTTTTAAGGAAAGACTTATCAGGCCTTTTTAGTGTCCACATTGGTATGCACATGCAAATGTAAAACTGCATCATTAACCAGCGAAAAAAACTGCATTGGCAGAAGTTCCAAGGAATGTGTAAATTCAAATGGTGAATGTCAGTACATTTCAATGCAGATATTCAGATGTACAAATCCTCCCAGTACAGGATCCAGGGACCATCAAATGAAACTAATAAGTGCCAAGTTCAAATAAATGAATAAAAAATCACAACCTCCCTCCCAAAAAAAACAACCAACCAACCAACCAACAAAAACAGCAAATAACTGATTTGTGGAATTCCTATCTGAAAGACATCACTGAAATAAGTTCACATGGGCTCAAGGGGAGATTGGAATATGCTTGATAGAGAGATTAATTGAAAGTTGCTGAATAGATGAACAATATCAGGCTCAGGACACACTACCCAAGAGGGAAATTGTCAGGAGCTGGGAGGGGATTGTGGAACTGAGGAGGGAAGCAGTATCATGTAAGTTTGCTTTTTTTTTTAAGTTTACCGAGGTGTCCTCTTATGGCTGTTGTTGAAGATAGAACTGTAGGCCAGATGGCAGCTTGGTCTGAACCAGTTTTTGCTGTTCTTATATGTGGTTTTACCCAACATAAATCCTAACAACTTATGTGTTGACCACTTTGGGTCAAATTAGTTCCTCTATCAGTGAGGAGTAATCCAAGTGATTGTAGATCCTCCTGTTAGCTCTGTGTTAATCTAATAAAAACAGCATGGGCCTAAGCACTATGCCACAGTACTGCTAAATTATAAACATTTTCTTGGGGTTGTTTTTGACCAATGATATCCGAAAACCTCACAGAAAATTCCCAGTCATAGTCAAAGAATAACACAGACAAAGATTTGTTCCCAATAAAAAACATGGACAATGCCACAATGTTTTGGAGAAGGTAAGAGACATGGTATAATTTGGCTGAAAGCTTTGCTGTGCTACTTGCCCTAAGGAGCAGATGATGGAAAAACATTGCCTTTGCTATTCAAGGTGTACTTCTCCAATTTTCCACCAGTCTACCGCATTTCAGGAGAGGAACACAAATCCTTTGTACCAGATCCCTCATAGAAGCCCCTGAGAAAAAGAATAGGGGTTCTGACTGTCTGTGCAAAATTTATTCAGGAGAGTTTTTCTTGGCAAAGGTCTTTTCCCATAAAACAAAAAGGACTCAGCTTAAGATGGGCGTGCCCAATCTCATACATGGCATGCAAGAAAAATTTCTCAGTATCCTCCTCTTCACAGTCTTCTTCAACAGTACCAGCTTCTCATTCCTTAGTGCAGCACTCCTGCCTTCCTTCCTCTCTGTAAACAAGATGTGGCTTGATTTGTGATCTGTAGCTAGCCTCACTAGGACAAATATACCATGGCTGAAGTGGCACTGGAATTGTTCCTACTACCTCCCTGTTTCACCACAGAAGTCCTATTGCTGTAGCACTGCAAGGTTGGAGTAGAAAGTATTTTGGTTTTTTTTTCCATTCCATCAGCTAATTCACACTCCTGAGAAAGAAGCTAGTGCTTGTTTTTCTAAACCTTGCAAAGTGTAAGTATCACAAAAGGCACAGAATAGACCAAAGAATCTGTTCTGGGCCATTATATGTATGAAAGGTATCAGATCTTTCAAATATGTTCTGCCCTTATTGTGATAAAGATAAGCTTTGATATAACCAGAGAATGTTTAGAGGGGGTGATGTAAACATTTATTGATTTCCATTTTATCTGGTGTGTATAAAATAAGGAGGATGTTAGAAGATTTCTCTGTGGATAGCAGCAGATATTTTGTTGAACTGTACCCTAGTCCATTTTTCTCTTCACTGACTGTGTATTAGCTGATTGAGACAAGCTCTGTGTCCTAGAGAATTCTCAAGTGTTACAACCACTGTGAAAATGAGATATACAAATTACACATATATTTTTTTTTCCTTTTAGGTTTAAACATAGAGTTTGAAACAGATGCTAGGTATAGTTGATCTTGCCATTAGATTCAATCGGCTGCCCTCAGCATCAGAGATAAGAACTGTGATGTCTATACACTTCAGATTACTCTTCCATGTTTCATTCATCATTAATATGTCCTTATAGACATTTGATAGCATTGCAGGTTTAAGGCTGTGTGTAAACAATAGACTCCTATTGTAATAATACACAAATTCACCCTTTCCAGTCAAATTTCTTCCTTGTTTCCAGAGGGTGATCTGAATTATCACAAATATGCAAGTAATATTTTAATGCTGAAATAAGAAAGAAAATGTTTCCTCTAAGTGTATCTGAGCTCAAAAATCTTGTGCGTCACTCAGAGTATCTACTTGCTAAATGATACATAGTCTTCAAAGTGGTTCATGACATGAATGCATAATAATTTATCAAAAGAAAATGAAAACGAACACAGCAAAATACACACAAATACTTTTAGGTGATGTTCACTTTAGGTGATGTTCATTTAACCTAGTCTGAAAGTACTCTAAATAGAAGAAATCAGTTAAAGCTTTTTTTGTTTGTTTGTTTGTTTGTTTTTTGACATAATATTACAATGTATTAATGAAAAATCTGATATTATCTGTGCCAGAAATTTCCTACTGATCCTACTTGAACTGAAATGATCTATAAGCTTACCTTAACATCAAAATGTTGGAAAGATTTCTGTGAATAAAACATTTGTTCTAGCTGAGCACACTTTGTTACATCAGCTTCTGAAACAAACCTTTATTTTAAAAGAATTGAAAGCATATAAGAATATCTGCATATAATAGATGTAACTCACATGCAAAATATTGCAGTTCAATGTTACTCTTGGGACCTTATGAATTATTAGAAGCCATGATCAAAATTTTTTGTTGTTGTTGTTTTGGTTTGGTTTGGTTTTTTTGTTTTTTTTTTAAGTAATTAATGAAATTACAAGACAAAACAGAATCTTATGCTTGGACTGTAGCAACTACAAACTGAAACCACATTTGGTCCTTTAACACAGAAATAAGAAAAGATCCAAATAAAATGACTATTTCTTACTATACGTATTTTTTGTTTGTTTGTTTGTTTGTTTGTTTTTCTTTTCAAGACCATTAGGGCACATAAACTTTGTAGCACTACTGAAATATTGAATTTTGCAAGCTGCTCAGCTAGTGACTTATGCCTGCCCTCCCTCTTCATTCAGTTCTGATATATAGTTTCTTCTTGTCTATAGAGAAAGGTCTGTTTATTGGAGCCAGCTGTATTTTACCAGTATTACTACTTCCTTTTGTGTTTTGCATAACATTCAATGAACACAATTTTAACATAGTTCAGGTCATAATGTACAAAATTATGACTCTATTTGCCACTTATTCTGTATGAAAATGAACTCAGCTGCATACCAATAGAGTGAAGTCTAGAAGATGGAATTGTTTAATGGTTATTTTATTTTAGATATTTTTTTTTTCTGTAAAAACGCTTTTATAACAATGCCAGCTAATATGATTTAAAACATTAGAATTACTTTTTACAAAAACTTTGAATAAGTGTTTTGTAATTTTTTAATCGTGTTTCAAAAATTGTAAAAGGTAAACAGCAGGAAGTCATAAAGAGTAGTTAAAATCAGTAGTTAAGCTGTTACATTGTTAACAACTGTGTTAAGGGAAATGGTAATGTCACTATTTTTAAAATGCTTCTCTTTAGAAGTCAACCAACTTTGAAATCAACTAAAAGGGTACTTACATGTGATTTAACATTAAACAGCCAAATTCAGCTAGCTGCAACAACAGTGGGCAATTAAAAGGGAATATGAACATCTTGAGCATAAGAAAAAAAATGGTCGAGAGAAAGAAAATCATGAAAGGAAGAAGACCTGGTTTTAGTTCTATTAAAAATAAGAACAACCACAACAAAAATCCAATGTATTTTAATGAAAGTTAAACTGGGTTGAAGTGGAAAAATCACAAGAATTCTATGTAAATAAAACCCTGCAAAATAAAATCATGTGATCCTGATTTTAATTGTAATAACTATAGGGAAAATACATGCATTTAAATGCGCTGTGACTTTTCAAGTCACTTAAAAGTAATTTTATTGCTTACTGTAGGACAAAGGACAGAGGAAGCACCATAAGAATTTTTTGTATCATTTCAGTTAAGTGAACCATTACATAAAATAAAAATGAAAAACAAAAAAACAAACAAACAAACCAAAAAACCCCACAACCAATCAAACAAAAAAAAATCAAAACTGAACCAGTTGTTGCTTCTGAAAATAACTGTGAGTTATTTATTTTTTAAGGATAAATAGAAGAAGCTGCAGTGGAAAGAAAATAATGTTATCCCCTTCTGAAAACCAGAAATACTCTATGCTACTCCCAAAGAACACACTGCCAACAGAAACAAAATATCTCTTTCCTGTTTATGCTCAAGGCCATACAACAGGCTATCAGTTTGACTTATGTGCATTTGGTGTCTCTCATGGTCTCCCAGCTTCTGACTGAGCTGCTCACTCATTTTACTGAGCATGTACAACAGTAGAATCATCTGTTTGCACTTCCATTTGGATGCTTGGTCAGGTCCTTAACTGTCTGTAGAACTCAAGCGGGATCAGTCTGATTCTCTTCTTTCCCAGCTTTCTCATAGGTTTACACAAAATACCAGAGAGGCAGTTCCCCAGTTGCCAACCTGGGCTTGAGGGAACAACCAAGGAGTTTGGGTCCTTGGAGGAGGGCAAATTGGAGCCCAAATTAATACACAACACAACCACATTGTGGTCTATCTTGGCCATATTTCTGGTGCAAGTATGTGAAGCACTTTCTAAACTGAAAAAGAACATTTGAACACATTTGTTTTATTTGAACCACATGGCACAGCCAGAGGCCTTCCCTGCGTGTGTCCACTGATGTATTTTCCTGCAATTAGTATTCGCTAATAGTAAGATGATGTACCTTTAGATGTAAACTTTCAAATAAGTTGTTAAAAATAGATTTCAAAATAATTAGTAGCTAGAAAGTATGAAAGTTGTTAGTCTTGCTCTTCCAAAGGCTGAGTAAGTATATTTGTCTGTATTTCTCCAGATTTTGTTTGGGTTGAACAGGTTAGTCTTAAAAGTCAAACACAGCCAAAATGACATTGTACTTGGAATTAAATTGTTTGCACTGTTGTTCTTACTGTTGACCTTAGACATAAACTACAGCGAACAGAAGAACCATCCCCTTCGTTGAAGTTCACTTGTGTGATTCTATTGAACAGAATACCTTTGTTGGTGAATATTGTCTGCAGAGAGCATACTGCGTGCAAGCTGTGTGTATACATATGTACATACATACATAGACATACGTAAAATCAAAAGGCACTGTTAAGTGATGGCAATACTGATTGAAACCTCTGAGGTTCTTTTAAAATATTTTTGTGACCCATTACACGGCAGGGGTTGATTCATTCGTGATAGTAATTCTGTCACAAAATAGCAAACTAATACTATAACCTATTCACAGTACTGGGCCTGCCAGTCTAATTTTGCTGTTATCATATGATTTTCAGTGAGAAATAGGTGAGCACTGCTGTATTCCTGTGACCTTTTAGGGTTTATTGGCAAGAGTATCCTCTTATAAAAATTATTAAATTCTATCTTACATATAGGTCCCAATCTTTTGTATAAATCTCAGAAGAATTGTCAGTAAGATATTTGGTGAAGTAGGTTTTTGGTTTTGTTTTTGTTTTTTTCCAAAATGCAAGTGACTTATGCATTCACCAGTTTCCTTTGGGATAACATCTATATCACCTTTTCATTAAGAGTGGAACGGTCAAATAGTTCAGATATATCTCAGGTCTTTGTAGTATTTAGACTCAACTCAGGCCACAACAATAGCACATGTCAAAGTTAAATAATGAGAAAACCAGTAATTACCAAGGAAAATGTTACTTAACAACACAGAAATAGTAGAAACAGTTTAACTTTCTCATGTTTTGATTTGATTTTCCCAGAGTGCCCTGAGTTCTACTTGGTTGTAGAAGCTGTCTCATGCTAATGGAGATTTTCCAGATTGTTTTTTTGAAAACAGGGACTTCCTTCATAGGCTTGAAAATTACAGGTGGTAAAAGAAGAAAACAAATATGGTTTAGAGGCTCAGTGATTTAAGGTTTTTTTCCAATATAAATGATGATATGATTCATTAAACTAGCTATGTGACATTAAAGTTCCCACACACACTGACTCTGTCTACCCATTAGTGGAGAAACAGTGGACATAAGCTTGTGAAGTTTACATTTTTCACTCCTTTTAGGGGACATCACACTTCAAAATAAGGGAATAAAGATAAATCTGTGGTTCAGGGAGGTTTGGTTGGTTGGTTGTTTTTTTCAACAGTTCTAATAAACTTGAAGAGTTGTTACTCACTGGTCACTTCAAGATCAACACAGCAAATCAGATAACATTGCAGTAGCTTCCCTGGACAAATATTTCTTACACTTTTATTTCAACAGACTTTGGCAGGAGAAAATTCTTGCTGTAGGTTACAGATTCATGCCATACTAAATCACTTAGTTGCTTCATTTGAGTCACTACAAGATTCCTACTTCAGTAAAAGAACCCCAAGAAGGAGGAAGACTTTTTGCTTAGAATTCCAAGCTCCATGCACAATTCTCTTGTGAAACTAAGTCTTTTAAAGAGAACTCTTACTTTATTTTAAATCTAGATAGGATTTCTTCAATCATTTTGGTTGATACTTTGCTGTAATTTAGGACCTAAAAATTAACTATTTAGAACTATGTTGACCTTAAGGCATTCCATATAACAATTTAACAAACAGGAAAATCCCAAAAGGAAAATCTTCTCAGCATAAAATAGGCACACCTAATTCTTTCCATTAGCAATAAAGGGAATCTAGGATTACTAGTTCACATTTAATTATCTTAAATATCTTTAGCTGGGTGAGATAACTCTGACCCTTCATTTAACAAGGCAGCCTTCTAGCTTTGAACTTGTTGGCTATTATTCTCCTTTTCATTAAGGCTTTGACAGATACACTCTTACAAAGTCAGCTGTTACAAATGAACAAGCTACACTTGCCTTCTTTTTTTCTAAGTAACTGCTGATGGTCTCCATACTTCACTCTCTCCTGACAGATATGTCTGCAGCACAGTTGATTCAGTGCAAAGTCTATCAACTTATAGTACATCCCATCATTGCTAGCTTTTTTTTTTTAAAAAAAAAGTTCCCAAAATATTCATCTACGTTGCTCATCTCCTTCCTTCCTGTTACAGAGGAAGAAGCTTCTATCTGGGAGACACTAAGAAAAGCTGAAGAAGATAAGGGAGAGCAGTTACTGGATCTTAAAGTGTCATAGCTAGTTAGCTAATTGAAAATATGTTACAACTTATATGCATTTCAAATCTCATCATAACTGTTCTTGCACTTTATTAATAAAGCTATATTAGTGGAAACAAAATGTTTTTCATGGTGTATATACAACATTTACTGTGGTAACCCTACTAGACAAAAAAAGGTTGAAACTGCAATGCTTTCATTAATCACAGTTTAAGACAAATGATGAGTTTATAGGAAGAAATAAAGTTGTCTCTTTGGGGAAAATATGTTTCATCTTGGCATAGTTGTTCTTAGGATTTTAGAGAGGTTCTTACTGTCTTATTTATGACAAACAAACTACTTAATCACTTTTTTTTTTCCTATTAAAGACATGCTAATAGTACCCCAGAAATTGTTTTCAAAATATTGTTTCCAAATTATAAAAATAAAATAAAAATCCAGAGTCTTGCATTTGCTAAAAGAAAATATTATTTGAAGTGAAAAAAAACAAAAACAAAAACAAAACCAAAACAAAACAGGTTAATGAGAAAGTAGAATTGACTAAAACCATTTAATACTTAAAAAAAAGTACTGAATACACATTCAATTTAGAAACTCTGAAAAAAATCAGTTTAGCTTTTTTATTTTTTTTTTGTAGTATACTACACTGTATTTAAAATATTGTGAGAAGAAAAAAAACACCAAGAAATAGTAATATCCTTGCAATGACAGTCCTATTCTAAAACCCATTCAGCTGAATTTCAGTTTCTGTTCATCTGTTCATTAAGAACAGATGTCGTAGTTAACTTCACAGATTATAGCATCTGAGATTTTCCCTTCAATAAGTCATCAATCACATGTGAGCGCACCACTCTTTTCTATCTTCCTCCTCTTCCTTCTCCTAATTTGGGAACAAAATGGAATACAAAGGAGATCAGACATGTTAGAGAGTCTTCTTTCATGTAATACAACTTACCGTGTTTTGTGTGTTTCCTTCCTGTTTTCATTAGCTAAGGATCTCTGAATTAAATGATGAAGCATATGCTAAGATTCTTTATAATACATTGAAAAACTGAGGACTCCAAAACTAATCTAAGTTTAAATGTGTGGTATTAGATTGCTCTGTAATGGTTAAGAAAATACTACTAATAACAACAACAATAATAACACTATTATTTACCTCTTTATAACTCTAGCTGCTATAGAAAGGTGTTCTGACTAAATACTGAGAGGTCCAAAATTAATACTGAGTCTAGATTTAAGATACATGAAAGGACTTCAAACATGCAAGGTGAAGCTTATCACAGTTTATGACAATAGAAGGAAAAACAGGTTTTTCTCTCATTGAAATAATAGCAACATTGACGATACTTTAGAGTTTCAGAGGATGTTTTTGTCCTAATTAATGACGTATATGATATATGTATCAGTTTTTTGAAAAAGAGTGTGTGCACATATATAAGGGTAGTTCACTTATACATTCCTAGTTTACAGGTGCTCCATTAGCAAGTGTCTCAGACTTATAAACGTGGGTGAAACAGCTGCACCATTTTCACAGGGCATATAGGAAATTAGGTATACAGAAATAATATTAACTATAGCCTGTCTCATTAATAAAGGCAATCAAAACAAAACAACAGGAAATCTATGAGGCCATGCTCAATGCTGAACCAGTTTGCATTTATTTGTTGGTATTCAATTTAGATTTTCTTACTGTAACTTTTTTTTTTTTTTTTTTTTTTCATCCATTGTTTTTAGTGCAGGTGCACGGGAAGACTTGAGAAGAAGGTGCTGCTCCTAAATCAATGTTTTCTGTCTCAGAGCAATGCATTCATACCAGGTCACAGAGCCATGCTGCTTCACGTTTACTTTCTTCATGGCCACAACAACATGTCATTGTTGATACACAGGGACACACCTTCAATGCAAGGACAAGATTATCTTTCGGATGAGTCTTGTCAGTAATGTAGGAGATAGGAAACACTTTGGAAAGGTGCAGGCTGGCAGTTTTAAATTTCTTTTTTTCTTTCTTTAGTTTTCATTAAAACTAAATTTCTACTTTGCTATGACATTTCTCAAATAAGGTTATTTTTTGGAAAATGGTGTGTTTAGGTGTATTTGTTGTCTCCATTCTCCTGTGGAGTTACAAGTTACAAATTAACCCAGCTTTATGTCCACATTTGTGCTTTGTTTGCAGGGGACAGAGGTGTGAAAAACACTGGAATTTTATTATATATGCCTATATGTTTACTATCTATATTTATTGTAAACTTATACACCCATAACCAGTGGCTGAAAATTTCCTTAAAATGAGGAGTCAGTTTGAGCCTCCTGAACTTCACTGGCCAAAAAAAGACCAGAGTTGTTGACCATGTGTCGGGGAAGTAGAAATTGAATAATTACTGTCTTGTAACCAGAGAGACAGGGCAAAACGATCTTTTCTTTATTGTCACAGTGGTCAGAAGAGATATCATAACAAACAAAAATGAGCTAAAAACATAAAGTGATAGGAATATTTGGTAGATCTGAAATAAAGGACTACGTCACAGAAATAGAAAACTGCCTTTGTTAAGTAAGAAGTAGCAATTTTATACAGCAATTTTATTATTATTATTATTATTATCACCTTTGCACTGCAGAATGCAAAAACCCTCCTTTTTTATTTATTCTGTTTTAATAGGATAAAAAAATGAGCAGATTTGTGTTGTAAAGTGGTCTCACACAGCACGGTTGTTCTGAGATATTTACCCCATTTAATTTTGCATTGCAAATTCCTCAGATTTTATGTATCAGCAGTATAACACTAAGCATTTTAATTATAATGAAGGATGAGTTTCCTACATGGAATAAAACAGAGACACCACCTCATCAGTTCACTGATTATTTATATAGACACTTGATTTCTGCTAAATATTTGGCAACATCCAGATATAGTAAATCTGTTTTATCACTGAATAGTCTATGTTTACTAAGTGGTCCACTGATTTAAAGTGGATGTTAAGGGGCAAACTTAGCATAGCTGACACAGTGGAAATAGATGGTGAAAAAAAAAAAATTGCTTTTAAAAGTGCTATGTCCCATGTTTCTGGCATAATACCAAATGTCAATGAGACGTTTGGTATTATGTCTTACTGACATAAAAACAAAGAGTATTATATCCCATAGAGATTTATATATCGAAGAGTTCAACAGATCACTGAGATTTTTTTTACATTTTCAAGAGTGTAAAAAATTTCAAACATGACTGAAAGATTGTACCTTTCTATTTATTTAAAAACAAACAAACAAAATAAAGGGAGATTTTTCTTTCTTTTGATAAGTAAGAAAATACCTAAACATAGAAAATATAAATGTATTTTCAAATATAACTTAAAAAACAACAAAAAGTAGATATAAAATAATTTAATTTCTGAAGTTTTTGAAATTCTTATTTTAAATTTAGTTTTATTAGACACAAAGTGCATTGATACAATAAAATTTAATTTTGTGAGAAGTTCTCAGTTTGTCTGATATACATACTATTAATATTTGTGAAATAAGAACAAAATTTTCAAACAAAATTTCATAGTTAGATATGCTGAGCATTAACTTTATCTAGTCTTGGGCATGATTTCCTATTACCAAAAATACCTCTATATTCAGTCTAACTTCTTGCATCAACTTGTCAATCCCTAGGCATATTTTATACAAGCACAAATGTTTGTTCTCATATAAGCTCAGAAATACCTGTATTTCCTATATTTTCTTTCAACACAATATTCACTGTTTTATCAAATCTATTAATTATTTAATTCAAAGGAAAATATGTCTTTTTTGATTTTTCGGTAAGTGTTCAGATGTTGGTCTTTGATACTTGGATTTAAAATGGTCTCTCAGATTGTTACAAAGCAAGAAAGTTACATTTGAAATTAAACTGATGTTGAATTGTCTGCTTGCTGCATATGTATGTTTGTATGCTTGCTGCATAATTACATTTTTTGCTTCCTCTTAAGAACAAAAATTAATTTAGTATTGCTTCACTTTTCACTGTGTGCACTTTGGGCACATTGGCACTTAATAACACAAAGAACAGTGGATATTCTGTTGTTTGTCAGTTCTGGGAGCATTTTCATTTAGTTTTGTGATATAATAATAATAATAATAAAACACTGGTGAGCCATAATGTTTGGAAATCCTCGTTTAGTGCTTTACAGTGCATACTTCCAAAGACATGACTTTAGTGTTCACTCTGAGAGCAAAAAAAGAACAGTGTTTGACAATTTGCGACAATTTTAAGCTAGATTAGCAAATATAAAGCATATGTTTACATCCAGCATGGTTTTAGATGTGCTATACGTGTAATTATTGAGACCATCATCAGCAAATTTGCTGATGACACCAAGTTGGGAGGGTGTGTCAACCTGCTGGAAGGCAGGAGGGCTCTGCAGAGGGATCTGGATAGACTGGAAAAGTGGGCTGATTCCAGTGGGATGAAGTTCAATAAGGCCAAGTGCCGGGTGCTGCACTTCGGTCACAACAACCCCCTGCAGCGTTACAGGCTGGGCGCAGAGTGGCTGGAGAGCAGTCAGGCAGAAGGGGACCTGGGGGTACTAATTGACAGGAAGCTCAACATGAGCCAACAGTGTGCCCAGGTGGCCAAGAAGGCCAACGGTATCCTGTCCTGTATCAAAAATAGTCTGGTTAGCAGGACAAGGGAAGTGATCCTTCCCCTGTACTCTGCATTGATGAGGCCACACCTGGAGTATTGTGTTCAGTTCTGGGCCCCTCAGTTCAGGAAAGACATTGAAGTGCTGGAGCGGGTCCAGAGAAGAGCAACAAGACTAGTGAAGGGACTTGAGCACAAGACCTATGGGGAGAGGCTGAGGGAGCTGGGGTTGTTTAGTCTGGAGAAGAGGAGGCTCAGAGGTGACCTCATCACTCTCTATAACTACCTGAAGGGAAGTTATAGCCAGGTGGGGATTGGTCTCTTCTCCCAGGCAGTCAGCAATAGGACAAGGGGGCATGGGCTTAAACTCTGCCAGGGGAAATTTAGGCTGGATATTAGGAAGAAATTCTTTACAGAGAGAGTGGTCAGGCATTGGAATGGCCTGCCCAGGGAGGTGGTGGACTCGCCGTCCCTGGAGGTTTTTAAAGTGAGGTTGGACATGGCACTTAGTGCCATGATCTAGTAAACAGACTAGAGTTGGACCAAGGGTTGGACTCGATGATCTCTGAGGTCTTTTCCAACCCAGTCGATTCTGTGATTCTGTAATAACATTTATATGAAGTAATTTTGACACATATAAGTTTTGTACGAATCTCAAGAAAGCTACTGTGATCCTTAAGAAGTGTCATGTTGATGCTAACTGCTTATCACAGCATATTAAGTAACTAAATACAATTACAAGATAAATATCTTTCCATAAGAAATTACTGCTTGCAAAGAACAATAGGAAGGAAGAGCAAAAGGTTTAAAAAAAATACATCGCCTCCTAGTAAACATTGTAAAGCTATCTTGGGAATCCTCTGCTGCTCAGATTGTGTGATGGCTTTTTTTAAGGGAAGCTGAGCCAGACGAACTAAAGACCCAGAATATTTCTTCACTTGGTTTGTTTGCTGCTGCTCCTGCAGGTATTACAGAGATGCAGATACACATGAACACATCCAGCCAGACACATCAGCACAAACAGAGAGCTTTACACACTGTCATGTGAACACTGATAGCACTTGTGTAAACACGTATATGGACTGTCCAGACTTGTTCCCTCTCCATGGTTGATCAGGATTGATGTTACATGAGAAAAACATACAGAGAAACACACATACACACACTGTCTAGATGCACAACCACATTCATGGATCTCTCAGATGTTGGCATGGGCTCTAAACCCATCCAATACTCATGGTCAGACCCTGACCCCCTTCTTTGGTCAGTGTCTCAGACCTTGAGTATATCCAGACACAGGTCTCCTTCTGCTCACTCATTAGTCAAGCTTCATGGCCAGCTAATCCAGCCAGCAGAAAACACTCATGCATTTGGTGCTTTCCCTAAACATTCCATTAGTAGTTTTCTGCATTCCCGTAATAAGTTTTACATAATCCCACAAGCACCTTCAGGTATCCCAAAGTAGGTCTACCTTTCCCAAGAGGCCCAAAACAATCTTGTTTCCCCCTTTCTTAACAGCTAAAATGTTCAGGACGGGCATCACTGAGGCTACAACTGAAGAGTTCCTTCAAAGGCTCATCAGTCAGTGTCCAAACAGTTCTGTTCTTGGTACTATAACCATTATCCTTTCACAGAATCACAGAATGTTAGGGATTGGAAGGGACCTCGAAAGATCGTCTAGTCCAATCCCCCCGCCGGAGCAGGAACACCTAGATGAGGTTACACAGAAAGGTGTCCAGGTGGTTTTTGAACGTCTCCAAAGTAAGAGACTCCACAAACCCCCTGGGCAGCCTATTCCAGTGTTCTGTTAACCTTACTGAGAAGAAGTTTCTTCTCAAATTTAAGTGGAACCTCTCGTGTTCCAGTTTGAACCCATTACCCCTTGTCCTACTGTTGATTGTCACCGAGAAGACCCTGGCTCCGTCCTTGTGACACTCACCCTTTATATATTTGTAAACATAAATCAGGTCACCCCTCAGTCTCCTCTTCTCCAAGCTAGAGAGACCCAGCTACCTCAGCCTTTCCTCATGCAGGAGATGCTCCACTCCCTTCATCATCTTTGTTGCCCTGCCTTGGACTCTCTCCAGCAGTTCCCTGTACTTGCTGAACTGAGGGCCCCAGAACTGGACACAATATTCCACGAGGGCAGAGTAGAGAGTAGAGGGGAACGAGAACCTCTCTGGACCTACTAACCACCCCCTTTCTAATACACCCCAGGATGCCATTGGCCTTCCTGGCCACAGAGCATAGTGCTTCCTAGGGTTTGTATGCCATATATGTGACTGTGTGTCATTACATTCCACCTATCATTTATCATACACTTGCAATCCTATCTTGAAATTGGGTTAACGCTATTTGTTCAGTAGATAATAGAATAGTATGATTAAAACAGAATCAGGGACATGAAAATTCAATATGATAAAATTAGCCAAATTAAAGAGGCATTCCCTTTCAGTTTGAAATGAAGAGATACAGCAATCCTACTGTACTTGAGTTAAAAGCATAATGATCATAATCCAGTAACACAAAGCAGCCATGAAAACAGCAAACTTAATTTTAGAATATAAGACATGAGATATATTTGGCAGAGACAGTAATATAAATGTCTACTTTTGCTTCAATATATCTCACCTGGTGGGGTGGCACTTAAATTATTATGGACAATTCAGGTCACCTACATTCTAAAAACAGAATATGTAAGAGAAAGGGACTCCAGTCTCTCAGAATGAGACAATAAAATGGTAGTATAATCTAGCAGAAGGAGGACTAAAGGGGATAATTCTGTTCACTCCTAAAAAATAGGTAAGTAAGCTAATGGGCCAGGTTAGCACTAAAGTAAATGAATACAAACTAGACATTAATATGTCTAGTCTTTAATCCTCAGAAAGCTGATCTCTTAGAACCTAGTTTCCACATCAGATTAGAGGGAACACAAATCTAAATATTTTTAAGAAGATTGTATGATATTAGACAGCACTGGATTCTACAACGGAAGATACACTTTTTAATCCTATTTTACTTGTTACAGAATGACTTAATCAAGCTAGAATGTTGCAAGATATTCTCCCTTTTCAAAAACTCTGATGCTGGCATGCTGGAAATAGAAATCAGATGATTAACAAGACTTACTTATCTAATTATTCCTCTCCTAATAAGGCAATAATGTAGCTGAAGTCCAGCTATTGGATTTCCTGAATACAATAAAATGTCAAGGAAAAGTGTAATTTTTTTCCTATAATGTCTATGAATTACTAGTTTCAGACAGAATTTGAAAGTCTAGAAATGCCAGAGTTAATTTAAAGGGCAGTCAGGTGTTTACGATTGGGACTATAAAGATTGTAACAAATGCTGAAAGCTGGAATTTAAAAGCTGTCTGACCTGAGTTTCAAACTGATTTCATTTATGGAGTTAGAGTATCTGTGTGCTAATAAAATACTTCTGCTGGTTTCTTTTTAATGTTGTGGGCCACTGAAAATATTTTCTTTTAAACTGCAGCTTGTTCTCCACTATATAACTCTTAAAAATAGCTGAAATACTAAATTTGTTATCTAACTGATGCTGCATAACTATAGCAACAAGACCTTGAGGAAAACCACCTGGAGAGAAAACTCTTTAAAGAAAAAGGTGATTGAAAATGATGGGTCTACGGAGAACCTTACTAAAGCTATAGAATAATTAAAACTGAAGAATCAGCAAGGCATAAAATATACTTCCTCAAAATCATCCTGAAAGAAACCAGAATCTTCACAAAAGTGACAGCTACTTGGAGAACAGGATTATCCATACATAAGATGGGGAATATTTTGGAATAGTGTGTTTAGAACAGCAGTATTAAAGTCACTCACACAAAGAGAAAAAGTAGAAAAGAGTACTGGTTACTCGTGACTTGACAAAACAGATTATTAAGGCATTGTGATCCTAAGCATCATACAATGTATCTTTTGCATATGTAAGTCCCAAAGCAAAATTTGGCTAGTGTGGAGTTGCTGAGCTCCTAGTCTAATGCCTTGATGAATTAAATCACTCAGAAAGGCAGAATTTATAGCAATTGGCCTAAAATTGCCTGAAGCAGCCAGTAGGAGACTTTGTAAAGAGACCTGTGTCTCCAGATCAACCTTTCACAGATGTCCAGAGACCTCCACTGCAGGGAAAAGCTATTTCAGCACAGAATTTGCAGCTCACGGGCTTCTTCTTGTTTAGGTAGTTTGCAAGGCTGGAGCAGAGGTTTACTTTCATCAGACAATAGAGAGCCTTCTTTTGGAAAAAAGCTTTAACAAATAGCACACTCATGTAATATATGTGAGATTCCTGTTCCAGTGTTTTCATAAAACAGTTCAAATTCTATGCTATCAAGAAAGTGTTACAATGGAGATATGTGCTCTTTGACTGAATAATAGCATTTGTTTTCCTGTTGGTGCTGTCTACATTAACAAAATATATTTCACTGAATAAAAACAATTAGCTGGCTATTAGAGATGCAAGAAGGATCAATAACAATGTAACCCAGTAAAAACAGTTCCAACTTGGGAGAGTAGAGAGCTATGTTTGATATAAGCTCAAGTGGAATTTCTATATTTTATCCAGTGATTGTCATGACCAGAATCAAATCGAAATGTACTGCAGTTGGATGAAACGCCTCTACTTTTATGTTTTAGTAATGTCAGTCTGCCTACAGTCTTAGGATCAAAAATTGTCATTTGAGCATCATTACTTTCAGAGGCACAGGCAGCGTGATATGAATAAGAAATGTAACTACTTCTGTTATTTTTTTTATTCTTTTCTCTGAAAGGGATAAATGGAGACAGCTACAAACTGTATGTACACTGCATATAGAAGTCTGACCCACTTCTGGAAGAGAGAAGCAACAGTAGTTCACAAGAGAGGTGTTTAGTAGGAAAACTTCTGTACAGTATCAACCAGGATGACTTACTCTAATCTTCAGAAAGGCTGGGATTTACCACAGAAGAAGAAAGATTCACTTTTTGCACAGCCTGGAATTCCATCAAACCTAAAACAAATCTGAAATTCTCTTCCTGTTCCAAATAGCATGCTGTTATACTAAAGCTGTGACTCTCACATCTCAAAACAGCAGCAACTGCATCACAGACATAAGTGTGCTGTTGGCTCTATCCCACTCTACTTCATTTCAGTTTTTATTCACTTCTCTTAATGTGCTAGGAGGTCTTTGAGATCTAGTCTCAGTACATTAATAATTTAAATATAATCATCACTTCGTGGAACATCTGTCTTTCTTCTATCACTTGAGCTAGCTTTAATTCCTCTGGCAGTTTAGTAGCACTGAGGTTTGAAGTTCACAGTATAACTAAGTTGAAAGTTGGTGTGAAGTGAAGCTGTAAAGTTCAACAAACTATCACAGATGATTTATTAAATAATATGAATCTGAGTCAACAATATAGAGAACACCAATGTAGATAAGAGAACTTTTTTTTTCTCTTTGAAGTCCTTAGCTGTTATCCTTAGACCATGGGATAATTAGATCATAAGCTAATTGAAACATACAAATTAATTGCACTGATTGTTATTTTTATGAGATAATAGTCTTTTCCTGACAAATTTGCTTTGATGAGGCAAAAGAAGCACTTGACATTTTGCCATTGAAAGTTAATTGCTCTCCTGCACCAATTAAAATGACACAGTATTTGAACGGAATTGCTTAATGTGCTGTTCCACAGGAAAAAAAAAAAAAAAAAAAAAAAAAAAAAGCAAGCAATGAATAACCTAAGGTGTTCATGCTTTTAAAGTAAAATGTATCAGTCTGACCAAATTTGTAATAAACCTAGAAATCTTTGAGCCACCAGTGATTTTGGGCAGACAGTTCTTAATTTCTTAGGAAAAAAAGGATGGATGGTCCTCTTCCAATCCCTAACATTCTGTCATTCAGTGATTCTGTGATCTTTCAGTAAATCAATGACAAGCTGATGATTCCTCAATGCTGGCATCAGCTTTGAAGGAAATTTCCTTTGACTTCTTAGACACAAAGAAATAAAACTAAAGTATGCAAGTAACAAAGACTAAACTTAAGCAAGAGTCATGGAGTAGAAGTGGCAAGTGGAACAAATGAACTTGACCATGACTGTAGGCTATTTTGAATTTCTTTTTCTGTTCAACTTTCTCACAAAAGCAAGGGCAGTAGTACATCGCAGAATATCAGAATAAATACTGTTGTGATTCTGCAAGTCAACATGGATCATAACATTCTAATCTCTTCCCACACATTAGTTCTCCCTTTGTAATGTAATTCATAGCCATGATTTGTCATTTTTCCACCACTGGTTATTTCCAGAGAGGATACAAACAGGCACTACCAGCCAAACAGTCTCTTCAAGTCCAGCAGTAAATGTAACATTTAAACTAAGTAATATTCACTAGACTACAAAAATGTATCATTTCATCTATTGACTGTTTATTATAAAATGTATAAGCAACTTTGTTATACAAGGCTAAAATCCAGGTTTCTATTTTGTACTGTAACAGCTGATCTAGATAGTCATCCATATGCTTTCTTCATTTCTTTATAGCCATGACTTTTTTTGGTTTTGTTTTTTTTTTTGTTTGTTTCGGGGTTTGTTTGTTTGTTTGTTTCTTCTGTATTGTACCAGTTTTAACACAAAAACTTAAATTCCTCTTTCTAGTTAAACTGCCTTCCACCTTCACCTTCATTGCTATCTGTAGCTGGATGGTTACACTATTTGTAATAGACAAGGGGAAAGCACTTCTGGCTGACACATTGGTATGTACACGCACAGAAAGGGAACAACTTGTGGGGTGAGGAGGGATCCAGTTCTTCCTGCAGACAGGAGCCAAGACAATGTTAACATTCCCAGTCATACAGAAGGCACACCAACAACTCACTGCCCTTTTCCTATCAACACTGTGGATACATATTTCTTTGACTTGATAGCCTGAAGCTATGAAGAGATTTCGGCTTCACTGAACACAATCAAGACTGCTTACTTCAATGCTTAAGGCACTTTTTTTTAATCTTAGTCTGCTGGGCTACTGTTTTGGAGTGGTTATTTTTACCAGTTTTTGAACCTCCTGATAAGGTTTGTAGGCAATTTACTACTTTAAATAAGTTCTGAATGCCCTCAAAACACAGCTCTAATAACTATCTACTAGCAAACATCACTGTTTCATTGTTTACTATTTTTTGTCTTCTGTCAATAGGCTGTTGTCCATTTTGAAAGCCATCCATGATGGGCATCTTAGATGACATCTTTTACCTTCAGAAATAAATGGCAACACTTAATTTGAGTTCAGTAACAATGTTTTATACCTTTCTCTTTTACTTACACTTAGTGTCTGACATATCACACAATTACACCAATTAAATACATTTATTCTCGATCGTATTACATAGAGTGCCTGACTATTAAGTTTTTAAAAATATTTGTATCCTTGAACTCAAGTTATTTTAAAATAAACATGCACATTTCATCAGTTATCAGATTTGAGCTATTATTTAAAGATAAAGACCAAAATATATAGTTAGTATCTTAGAAAACTTCTGTTTTATGTTTTTCTTTACATTTCATGTAATTGAATTTTACTGCAATTGAACAGCTAGAAAAAATATTTAATTTTAATTCTAGAGATGTTAAATCATGTTTTGACATATTATTATTGATCACATTGGTTAAATCAATAGATGCAGTAAAACTCTCCTTCAAATAAGATACTTGTTAATGTAGCTAAAATCTTGCAAAATCAGTAAAACGAAAGATGGTATTTCAGTGTAAATAGTTGCAAATATAGAATGTCTCTAGATTGAAAGCAAACAATTAAAGGAAATGTTTTAAAATTAAGTCTACTGAACTGTTTTCTCTAATTGCAGAAGGTAGACAACACAGAAATGCTGAATCAGATGATGTTCTTTCAGCTGCTCCTGGAAGGGATGAACTCTTGGTGGGTGAAACCAGAAATTGATTAAATAAAGCCCTGGCACCCTCCTCTTTTTAAATAAAGCTTTATTAAGCCTCAAGCTAACAAATGACTCTTCAGAGCTTTTGCTGAAGATATACCACAGAAAAAAAAAAACAAACAAAAAAAGCAAGAACAAAACAAACCAACCCACCCAACACACACAAACAACAATAACAACAACAACCAAAACAAACCAAAACACACACACGAAACAAAAACAAAAACAAAAACCCAAACTTCTTGTGAACCAGATAATAAAACAAAATAATTCCAGAACACACTTACTGGGAACTATTCCATTCACCTCACTCCCTTGTAGTATTATGAAAGTTATTGTAAAATAAATTTTAAAAATCACCAAAAACCTGTAGGAGATGGAATTGTGATTTTTCCTGAGTCTGATGAAAGTGAGGGTCTGAGATCTAGGACATGAAAAATAAGATGCTATAGGGAACTCATCCCCCAATGAAAACCTGATGAAAAGGTGCAGCTGAAGAAAACAATAACAACTGCTTCTACTCAGGTCGCTCATGTTGGGTAAAAAGACAAACATAATAGGAAAGTGTCAAAGTGAGTTTGCTATGAGATGCTTCTATCAAACTTTTACTTTCCCTCACTATTATCATAGGGTTTTGTTTTATCATGACCTTACAGTTTTATGAATCTATATCCGGTATAATGGACTTCTCTGTGTAATTATTTGTAAAGTTAGTTTGATCAACAAGGTCATATGGTTATTGGCGATGCTCAGATTCAGTTGAAAATAATACACTTATTCCTTTTTAAATCAGCTTGTAGAAAAATGAGAGGCAAAACATTATTCAGTATATACTTGTTTATGCATGTTATATAATTTTGCCATTTATTTGTGTTATTTCTTAACATTGCTTCTGTGTGGGAACACTCCTATGAGATAAAGTCCTTCACAAACTTCTCCAGTGTGGGTCCCTTCTATGCACTGTAGTTCTTCAAGAACTGCTCCAGCATGGGTCCTTTCCACAGGGTACAGTCCTTCAGGAATAGACTGCTCCAGCCTGGGTCCCCAACAGGGTCATAGGTCCTGCGAGGACCTGCTTTGTGTGGGCTCTCCACAGGCTGCAGCTTCTTTCAGGTTATATCCACCTGTTCCAGCATGGAGTCTTCCATTGGCTGCAGATGGATATCTGCTCTGCTGTGGTCCTCCATGAGCTGCAGGGGAACAGGCTGCCTCACCAAAGTCTTCATCATGGGCTGGAGGGGAATCTCAGCTCCAAAACGTGGAGCACCTCCTCCCCTTCTTCTTCACTGACCTTCCTGTCTGCATCATTGTGGGACTATGGGCTAACTTTCCAAATTTTTAACTCGCTCTCCAGAGTCATGAAACTTTAAATTTATAATGAAGGAGATGAACATGGGTATCCAATCCCACCACATTCTAACCTATATCAGGATGTGGATCAGAACTACCATGACTGGCTTCTGTAACTTCTCTGTGGAGCACCATCCTACAGATGTGAGTTCAGTGCTCTGGAAGAATCCCTTTTTGCATCAAGTCTCTGAATATCTGAGTTGAGAAATACACCATTCCTACATCCTAATCAAGTTTAGGTATGAAAAAAAGTGCCAAGAAAATGTTCCAGTCCTGACACAATTCAGTCCTTCACAGCATGGAAAGACTCCTACAGAGGTATAAATATAAAATATATATTTAAAAAAAAAAAAAAGTTGACATGATTTCCCAGTTTCAGCAGAATAGTGTTAATTTTCTTTGTAGTAGCTGGTTTAGTGTGGTATTTTATATTTAGTATAAGAATAATATTGATAACACAGATGTTTTAGTTGTTGCTGAGCCATCAAGGACTTTTTAGCTTCTTATACTTCCATGCCAGTGAGAAGGCAAGGAGTGCACAAACGGTTAGGTGGAGACACAGCTGGGACAGCTGACACAAACTGACCAAAGGGATATTCCATACCACATGACATCATACTTAATGTATACAATCTGGGGGAAGAAGAAGGAAGCTGGGACATTTGGAGTTATGCCATTTGTCTTTCAAAGTAACTGTTATGTGTGATGGAGTCCTGCTTTCCTGGAAATGGCTGAACACCTGCCTGCTGATGGGGAGTTGTAAATGAATTCCTTGTTTTGCTTTGCTTGTGTGTAGGTCTTTTGCTTTACTTGTTAAACTGCTAAACCCATGAGTTTTCTCACTTCTACTCTTCTGATTCTCTGCTGCATCCCACTGGAGGGAAGTGATTGACCAGCTGAGTGGTGCTTAGTTGCCAGCTAGGGTTAAATCATGACATATGCTTATGGAGTCTCAGATTTTTCTGGGTTTCAGATAGCAGCTGAGCATTAAATCACACATCTAAGTTCTACTAATTTCCCACATAAAGCATTCAACTGCTTCTTGGTATCTGACCTTTATTACCCAAGCAGTTCCATTGTCCTACTTTAGACTTTACTGGAACTATTTTTAAAATAAATCATTAGTCGTAGTCTCTATCTACACTGATGACTGCATCCATCTTAGCAGACATATCACCCTGCTACATGATACAAAGTGATTCATAACTGTTTGGCTCAGGACTAGCTACTTCCAGAACAGACTGGTGCTATCAGTACTACAGGTCATGTAACTTTGGGCAATTAAAGTCCCATTTAGTTCCCGAGAATCAAAATGTTTTTCTTTTCCTGTTCAAAATGTCTGACATACTGTGTAGATTATGTTACAGGAAAGTTATTTTTATATTTTTCTCAATTTAGGATGTGGTATTAGGTATTATGAGCATGACTTAAGGTCTGCTAGGGTCTGAGTGTATTTGTTAAAGTACGAAGAACCCAGTTTGCTGCCATTTCACTTATGCTGTGTTTAGAGAGTAACACTGGAAAGAACTTCTGAAGCAATGCAAGGATTTGTTTTGGGCGAATAAGTTGGCTGACTTTAGCAAAGAACCAGGGCAAAAATTAATATTTACACAGCATAGATGTGCAGAAACAGAAACAGAATAGTGATGTGAGCAGCCATAAAGGTAGCTTGGTTAGAAGGCGAAAGTTTCTGAACAGAAGAAAATGCCAGCTGAAAAAAATATTGGCAGAGAAATTGTCTGCAAGCCTTGGAACTGTGAGCCTGGGAACAAGGCCTTGGAAGCAGAAAAAAGCTACCTTGAAAAGTACAGCTGACATCTTTGAAGTACAGCCGAGTACTTAGAAACCAGAGACATCCTGAGATACCATCAATAAGTGCAAAAGCCAAGTAACTGTAATGGCAACTTATTATATAAAAAAAGTAGAAATAGTCTGGGGAAATAAAATTGGCCTGAAAGCACAGAAAACATCATCTTTTGGCTGTTACAGGTGAAAAATAGAGATTAGCAGCATTTATTAGCCGTTCAAAATGCTGGTGTCTTATGCCTTAATGTCTCTATGATATAAAAAGGACTTAATGTTTTTCCCAAATGTAGCCTCTCTCTCTGAGAACTTCACATATTTCATGTAGCTATTTTTTTCTAAACAGATTGAATTCTCTGCACAAACTTTCTACAAGATATTGGACCCTTGCTGGGGATGCCTGGCTGGGTCTGTGATGGGGATCATCTTGGAAATGAAATTGTTGTTTTATTGGTTCCCTTGGTCCCACTTCGGGGATTTGTTTGGTTCATCCTCCACCTCTGGGATGGTTCAGTCCCTTTCTGGGGTCGATTTTTACTCCCCTTTGGGATGATTTGGTCCCTTCTGAAGTCTATCCAATTCAGTTGATACAGGTATTATATATCCACATAGGCAGTCTGTTATATCTGCTATTGTATTGTTGATAAGTTTATTTCACTAATTATAAGTTTCTGGTAACTGGTAATAATATGCATCTGTTTAGTTGTTACTATAAAATTGATTGTTGCTTTGTTATTGATTGCTGCTATGATTGATTCACAGAATCACAGAATCGCAGAATCACAGAATCACAGAATGTTAGGGATTGGAAGGGACCTCGAAAGATCACCTAGTCCAATCCCTTTGCTGGAGCAGCAACACCTAGACGAGATTACACAGGAAGGCATCCAGGCAGGTTTTGAATGGCTCCAGAGTAGGAGACTTCACAACCCCCCTGGGCAGCCTGTTCCAGTGTTCTGTCACCCTCACTGAGAAGTTTCTTCTCAAATTTAAGCGGAACCTCTCGTGTTCCAGTTTCAACCCATTAGCTCTTGTCCTACCGCTGGTTGTCACCGTTTGAGTTGTTGCCATACTACTGGTTGATAGTTTGTAATACTCCTCAAAAAAAAAAAAAAAAAGGAAGTCATCTGACTGTTAGTAGCAATAAACTATTAGTTTTACCAGTCTTTTAATATTCCCTCCTAAATAGAATTTTTTTTCTGTACTAAGAAGAAGATTTATCCTACCTAACTCTGGACAATAAAAACTCACAAGACTTTTTGTAAAGAAACAGGGTGGCTGGATGACTAGGCTTCAGTCTAAAAGATTGGTTGATTCTGGATGATACTGAATATACAATTAGGTTGGTTGTATTGGGATATTCTAGTCTTTCTGTAATCAGTAAAGCTGTTATTTCAGCCTATGTAGTGGTTTAACCCCAGTTGACAACTAAGCCCCACATAGCTATCTGCTCACTCCCTCCTGGTAGGAAAGAGAAGAGAATCTGAAGACTAAAAACTTATGAGTTGAGATAAAGACAGGTTAATAATAAAACAAAAGCACACAAGCAAAACAAAACAAAGAATTCACTCATTACTTCCCATTGACAGGTAGTACTTCAGCCATCTCCAAGAAAGCAGGGCTTCATCATGCATAATGGTTACTTTGGAAGACAAAAGCTGTAACTCTGATCACGCTTCCTTCCTTTTTCTTCCCTCAGTTTGTATACATTAAGTATGATGTCATATGTTATGGAATATCCCTTTGGTCAGTTGGTGTCAGCTGTGTCTCTTTCCAAATTGTTGCACGCTCCACACCTTCTCACTGGCAGAGCAGTAGAAGAAGCTAAAAAGTCCTCAAGTGTTTAAGATCAAAACATTAGTGTATTATCAAGATTCTTCCCACTTTATATCCAAAATACCACACTATATCAGCTACTAGGAAGAAAAATAACTATATGAGCTTAAACCAGGGCATTCTATTTGGTCATTGAACAACAGTTTTCATATAGATTTCCTATTAAGAGATAGAACCATGCTCTAATAAATGGCTATTTATTAGGGCAACTTACCAAGTTTTCCGGTTTTTACATGCCACCACCAACTCCTTCTTCAGCTGTGGACAAATGTGGATCTGCCATTCTGTTAGGATAACACTTCCCAGTACATATCATTTCCTGGCTTTTCAATATGATAATCTATTTGCGATTGTACTACAATGACATTGTAGGGAAAATAAAGACCTTGGGATTTTTTTTCTCTATAGGAAAACAATGAATCTTTTGCTTCTAGTGAGTAGGCAGCTAATAGATTTCCCAAAGGAATCACACACAATTAAAAAGCAATTAACACACAGTCTACAGCAATGGCTAAAATAATGCACTACAAGAGTGGACATTATTGAGAGGCACACATCAATATTACTTTGTTAAGTATCATATGGATTTGATATCTCAAATTAGATTAATTCTGATAATTTCTAAAACTGTTTAATTTTCCTATATCTGACGGTATTTGAATGCACAAAAATATACATCCAGAATATTAATATTAGCAAGTGACTCTTAACCATTTTGTGAGTTGTCAGGAAATTGTTCTTAATTGTTCAGACTCGGACCATTGCACATTAATACAAAAAAAAAACAAAAACAAAAACAAAACAAAACAAAAAACACCTAAACAAGAACAACAACAGAAAAACATTTCAGTTAAACTTACTTGCTTACCTGTCTCATTAATGCAGAGCTTTAATTTCAGTCTTTGGAAAGATGGGAAACTGGATCTAAATATGTCAAATCATAAAACCACCAACAATGCAAATGCATCAATCAGCACAGACCATGCAGAATTTACTCAACGAGAATGACTCATAGTTATAAACATAAGGTTAGTAGTAGTGAAAGGGGAGATTGGTACACTTGAGGTACTGGGCTAAATTTAAAATTATTTTCCCCAAGTCAGTGAAATCCATAGTAAATAAAGACTTTTTAGGGTATCTTATAAAAAATCATTATGAGGTAAGGAATGTGACCATAGTGAATGTTACAGGAAAGTACCTTTATTGTCATACAGTAACAAGAAAGTAGTTTCAGTGTCTGGAAGAGAAGGTTATTAGATAACAGATGACCCAAAATTTCACCTGTCGACCAGTGCACTGGACATTAACTGTGTGCAAGAGTTTCTAAAAAAGATTATTCTCGACTTAAACAGTATCTCCAGTTTTCCACTCTTACTGGGTCTAACCAGTATTTTTGTCCTTCTTGCATTATCCTGGAATGCAACCCTGAACATGACTCTTAAGAAACATAACTGTCTACTCAAAATTTCTGAAAGATGACTCAAAAATGCTTGCCTTTGTTCCAGTTTATATTTGAGTAGTTGTAGACTCTTCCCGAATGAGTAATTCATACTGACCCTCTCTACCTTTTTACAGTTCCTCCTGAGTACCTTCTCTCCAAGACTGAATTTCAATACTGACTTACATAAATATCTTTTGCTAGCAGCTAAACTCTGGAATCTCTCTTTTTTGGAGTCTCACCCTAAGACTGATAATGAATGACCTGTTTCCTTTGGTCGTATTTTCTCTAGCTGGGAAAGGAAAGTAAAACACAACAAAAAATCATAGAATCAGAGTATCATAGAATCATATATCACGTTCTGTGATTCTGTAAAATAATGTCCTGAGTTGGAAGGGACCCACAAGGATCATCACAGTTCACACCATGTGTCTGAGGGTGTTGTCCAGTCTCTTCTTGAACACTGTCAAGCTTGGAGGCATGACTACCTACTGGGGAGCCTGTTCCAGTGCTTCACCACCATGTGGGTGAAGAACCTTTTCCTAATGTCCAACCTAAACCTCCCCAGACACATCTTCCTGCCATTTCCTCAGGTTCTGTCATTGGTCACTAAAGAGAAGAGTTCGACACCTACCCTTCGTCCTCCCCTTGTGAGGAAGCTGTAGACTGCAATGAGGTCTCCTCTGAGTCTCCTCTTCTCCAAGCTGAACAAACAAGGTGACTTTATCTATTCCTCATATGGCTTCCTCTCCAATCCTTTCACCAACTTCGTAGCCATCTTCTGGACACTCTCTAGTAGTTTAATATCTTTTTTATAGTGTGGTGCCCAGAAGTGCACACAGTGCTCCAGGTGAGGCTGAACCAGTGCAGACTAGAGCAGGACAATCACCTCCCTTGAGTGGCTGGCAATATTGTGCTTGATGCACTCCAGGACACGGCTGGCCCTCTTGGCTGCCCAGGGCACACTGTTGGCTCATGTTCAACTTGCAATCTACCAGAAACCCCAGATCCTTCTCTGTGGAGCTGCTTTACAGCATCGTGTTCTCCAGTCTGTATGTACAGCCAGGGTTGCCATGTCCCAGGTGCAAAATCCAGCACTTGCTCTTGTTGAACTTCGTGAGGTTGGTGATAGCCCAGTTCTCCGATTTGTTCAGATCCCTCTGCAGGGCTTCTCTGCCCTCGAGAGTGTCAACAGCTCCTCCCAATTTTGTGTCATCAGCAAACTTACTAAGTAATCCCTCAAGTCCTGAGTCTCAGTCATTTATGAAGACATTGAAGAGTGCTGACCCTAAGATGGATCCCTGTGGAACCCCGCTAGTGACTGGTTGCCAGCCCAACATAACCCCATTTACTAGAACCCTTTGAGCCTGGCCTGTCAGCCAATTGCTCACCCACTGCATTGTGTGTTTACCCAGCTGTATGCTGAACATCTTGTCCAGGAGGATTACTGTGAGAAACTGAATCAAAGGCTTTACTAAAGTCCAAAAAGATCACGTCAACAGGCTTCCCTTGGTCAACTAGGTGGGTAACCTTGTTGCAGAATGAAATTAAGTTGGTCAGGCAAGACTTTCCCCTCATGAACCTGTGCTGGCTGGGACCAATGACTCTGTTGATATTCAAATGTTCAAATGTTTTTCAATAATTCCCAGAACAATCTTCTCCATGATTTGCCAGGAATAAGAAGTGAGCCTGACAGGCTTGTAGTTGCCAGGGTCATCCCTGTTGCCCTTGTTGGCCAGCTTTCGGTCTTCCAGGACCTCTCCAGATTCCCAAGAGCATTGAAAAATCATGGCGAGAGGTCTTGCTATGACATCAACCAGCTCTTTAAGCACCCTCGGATGAATAGTTTATGACTAAAATTCAAAATTATTTGTAGGAAAACAAGAATGAAATATTTCTATACTGCTTCACCTGAAAATTTTGTGTGAAGAGTGATTGGACTAGAAATTATGCAAAGCATCACCTGAACTGATTTATTCATTTTCTGAATGGCTCTGAAGCTGTGCACCAAGCTGGGAGAAGGGAAAACTCTCATTGTTTCTGTGTACAACTTGTCAATTCCACGTCTTCAGACTGAAAAGAAAAACTAGACTACAGCAAAACAAAAAACAAAAGAGATTAAACTTCTATTGCTTATTTTAGTCATTGTGAAGGAGTAATCCTGATACACATTTGAATACACATGGCTTGTAGTTCTGGCCCAATGCATACTGTAGAGCAGAGAAACTGCTTCTGGAGCCTATAGGGACAAGATGCAGGTTTCATGCATTTTTAACTTGTTGATTATATAGAATGCCAAGTTAAGGTTATAGTGAGAAAAGAAGGAATGCCAGCAAGGAAAAATATACCAAAAAAATTAATTTCTGCTAAGATTCCAAGCTCAAATTAAAAATGAAAAAATAAGCAGACAAACAAAACAGATTATAGAACAAGCAAATAAATCCAAGGAAGGACAAACTGAATCACCCTCCCATCCTTCTGTTTGTATGCACTATTATGGAGAAGCAAAACAATACCCAAATGAGTTTCAGTGTTATTTTTCTTCCTTATGCCATGCTTGCAGTACATTGATATATTTTAAATTATAATATTGTTTCTAACAGGCATAACTCCACAAAAATGTTGAAATGAGAGGTATATTCTGATGTACTCTTGCCTATAACCTATGTTCATTCACTCTTTTTCTTTTGCTATCTCATCACACTTTATTCATTCCTTAAAGCCACACATGATTTCACTTAGAGCTTCTTTTGACAGCATGATTCATTTGATCTACATTTTTTGTGAGCTTTTAATGACTAGCAAGTCTAAAAAGTATGTCTTACCTGTGCTTATTGTCTGAAAAAGTGTTTTATTTATGATTAGACTCCTGGACTCCATAGGGTTAGATCCAAATTTCAATTATACTGGTGTAAATTAGAAGTGAATTACAAAGGCCAATTGGAGATAAATCTGAGTAAAATAATACCAGAATCTGACCCTACTGTATATCAGTCACATGTATCTGATAGATTTTTTTTTAAGTTAGGGACAGATCTGAATTTTGATCTTATTCAAATATCATGGTTTTCTTACTTGACAGCAAATTAAGCAAAAAAAAACCAACAACAAACAAACAAAACCACAACAAACAAACAACCTACAACAAACCACAAGAAGAACCTAAATCTAAATTCCTATACTCTTATCATGCTGTGATATTACCTTCATCTCTGACTTCCAAAATTGATTGTCTGTGCTGCATTTTATATAGATTTTAAATTAGGCACAAGCTGGCTCTGATCAATCAGTCTAGATTAGATGAAAAAAAGATAAACGAGACAGAAAGAGCAAGCATTTTTATCACCACAATCACAAATTATATAATGGATTTAATAAGACTGAAAGAAATGGCAGATGGAAAGATGACACTTTCTTGTTTTGGTCGTCTCTGAAGATGCGACTATATTGACTCCGAAAAGTTAGAATATCTGTTAACATCTGTGCTACTTCATAAATCATTAAAAATCATTACTATGAGGGCTTCATGTATAAAAAAGGGCATTTTTCTTCTGTTTCCATCAAATACGTCTGTCAGAATGCATTTGCTGTCATATAAAAAAAGTCATATTTCCAGAAAGTAGCACTTGTGGGAATACTCTTAACATGGTAGCAGGCTAGTATTGTAACTACCTGAGGGCATTGCTTCCAGGCAGTTGTTTGAAATACTCATAGTGCCACATAAATCAGTTCTGGCATCTGTACATAGCATATTAATGTTGCAACTCTACACACCAAACCAGACCAAACCAAACCAAACCAAACCAAACCAAACCAAACCAAAAACAACTCTTTATTTCTTACACTTGGGATTGAGACTGAAGATGATGACATATTATTTATTTTAGTATCTGAGACTCTAAAACAAAAAACACTTGCTCATTGAGTAAAAGTCACACAAATGTCTTTCCTGAAGGAAGGGATACTGCAGTCAGTCTTCAATCATTTAATCCTACTTTCCTGAGACATCTAAATTCTCCATGAGACAGTGAAAAATGTATTTCTTTTAGATCTTCTTGGACTATGACAAAATTTGCAGAGAGATGTTATGATTTTCTTCGTCCTTTTGGATTTAGTCTTTAGTTCTTTGGCAGAACAATTCTTTGGAGTGGCTATGAGTTATTCTGAAAACATGAAGTTTGTGAATTCAACTCTAACAACAAAATCAGGGTCTGGATATTTCCATTTCCCTTTGATTCACATTTGTATAAAGAAAAAAAATAGGCTGCTCTGCCAATGAGGAGAGACCCTTTCAGGATATTAGAAAAAATAAATAAATTGTATTTCACTTCAGAGGTTCTTGATATTAAAAATTTGATTTTTAAATGTCTCCATAGCACAGAAAATGTTGAGGAACTAGAAGTAATATCAATTCAAGTGCATAATGTGGAAAAATATTCATTTGTAATCTTATTCAACATTACTGTGTAGTGGCTTGAAGATTTTGTAGGCTATTTGAAATTAGGAATACAGCACTTTAGTTGAAAAGACACTCAGAAGCAACGAAAACATGTTCATTGTCTCTATGCTCAGTAATGAGAGATGTAATTTTACTTTTCTTAAGTGGTACTTCTGCCAATATACTGCTAGCAGAATATCATGAAACCATGTCCTGTCCTTCAGATAATGAATAACTATTTTACACAAACTCTGTTTCATTGTGAATACAAATATCTACATTGCTGTAGAGAGTTTTCTTGGCTTAGTTGTCGTATATCAACAGCACACAAGCATCAGCCTCAGATTCAGCATTGAGGATACTAAATGTTATTTGTAATGAAGTGGCTAGGATTCAGTAATGAATTAATTAATTTAGAAAAAATAACAAAAGTTTCATTGTATTATTATTTCATTAAAAAAAAAAAAAAAAAAAACCTGTCAAAATACTTGTACTTCTGCTTTTTTAGTGGATCTTGAATGACATGTGTGAGGGCAAAAAATCATGGACTCCACACAATCCAATACGAATTCAAGCAAAGCCATTTATTACAGAAACAAGCCTCCTTATATATGCAGTTATTTCCTGATCACATGTCCACGCTCTAAGCATGCATTAGCTGATCGGATATTGTCCATATTCATGAGCTGTCCACACGCCCGAGTCTCACTGCTAATAGGTCTGTTGATTTACATTTGTTGAGGCCCTGTTATGTAGAACTGCCTCACTCCCACAGCAGGTCCTGTTTTCAGCTTTTGAGCTGACCTTGAAATTCCTTTTAGGCCTGGCTAGTTCAGAAATAAATCTCCATCCAATAGAAACACATCCACACAACAACCTCAAGAAAATCCCTCAAATCTCCAACAGACATGTCTTAGAACTAAATAAAAAAAAAAAAAAGAAAAAAAAGAAAAAAAAAAGAAAAAAAAAAACAAAACCTGAGCATGTCTACCATATATTCATTGACTGTGTTAACAGTGACTTTTTTATGAAAACACAAAAGAGATTCTAATAAATGTTTTGCACATGAGTTGATATAGATGTCCCATAAGCCCAAAAAGTTTTTCCACAGTTACAAGAATGTCAAGCTATTGATCTTTTTTCCATAGAAAAATGGATATAAGATAAGTTTCTACTGGATAACTCTCTGTCCCAATATTTGCAAGTCCAAATATTGAAAATCTGAAGTTGGAGAGAATAAGGAAAAGGAATATCTGGTCCTTAAGTAGAAACTAGGGCCCAGAATTCAAGACTTCTAAGGAAATATGTTTTCTGCAAAACGTTGCACTTTTCTCTTTCTACTTTTTTTTTTTTTTTTAACTGTTTCACATTACACGTGCTTCTCTGCATAATTTATATCCATACTATTATGCAACTTTACTTCTACCTTTAAACGAAGTGCCTTATCATCCACTCTTCCTACAGGTTGATATTGTCTCAGATTCTACTTCTGCACCTTTGAGAATAACAGAAATTACATTCATATATATATCAAAACACTTGAGACAGTATGCCAAATCTGGGTATGTCTGGGTTACTCACGGTACTGTGAATAAATCTCAGAAGGCCTTGTAGAATATTTGTTATAACTTTACGCTGTATCCTAAAACAGAGATTCTCCACTTTGATTACCTGTTACAAAAAAATGAGTCTTTCTGGGCTATAAAACAGTCCTTTCTTTTACACTATTTTGTCTATCACTATCATGGATTTTTAGAGAGGAATAACATAGAGTACTAAAGACACCTGGGTTCTTCAGAACATCTGTAAGAAATATACTGGTTCATTATGCTTAAAAAGAAAAATGATTACTTTTTAATAGGGATTAGTGCTAGTCCAAGTTGAAAAAACAAACAAACAAACAAACAAACAAAGTGAAGTTAGCTTACGTATGTATGAATTCAGAAACACTCTTTGGGAGCAGATTTTTACAGATGTCTCATGTACAAAAAATTAAAAGTGATACTCTCCATCTTAGGGACTGATGTCAGCCCTCCCTATCCAAAATCCAGAACCAGAGCAAACTCTAGGGTCCAAAGGCTGTGAGGAAATACATGTTCTACATGCCTCGATGTGGTACTCACATTGCTGGGAAGGGAAACAGGGATCAATGGATTTGGTATGTATCCTGTAGGCAATTGTATAATGTTGAAATTAAGTTGACAGCTAATACATGTTGTCAGGATGAGGGACCTTTCCAACCCATCCTTACATTTCCTGATAGGGAAACATTAAGGCTAACAAGGAACATTCTCAGAAGACTTTATATACTTCAAAGGAAGTACAGCTACTTGCATATTACTGACATATTCCCAATCAGTTTAGGTAAGTTAATGCAGTAGAAATGTCTATATCTTGTATTAGTAAAAAAAAAGCATTATATTAACTTTACATTATATTTAGTTTGAAAAGGAACAAACCTAATCAAATATTCCAGTAGAAAAAAGGTTTTATTTTAGTGACCAGTTACGATGTTCAAGATAACACATTTGTCATGAGACTTCATTTAGAACAATTAATTAACCTGAAAACTTGTTATGTAGCATTCTGAAAATATAACTAGTCTCCTCATGGCAACTAGAGTGTATACTCTCCATTAATTAATAAAATACGTAGCTTCATTAATTCCACTGTATTTCTCCTTTGTAGAAGAAAATAATTATGATCATCGTGTACTTCTAATATGAAAGTGTCATGGTATAACCCTGGCTGGCAACCAAGTGCCACACAGCCACTCACTCACCATCTCCCCCCCACCCAGTGGGATGACAGAGAGAATGAAAAAAAAAAAAAAAAAAGGAAACAAAACAAACAAACAAAAGTCATAGGTTGAGATAAAAACACTTTAATAGGACAGTAAGAATAATAATGATAACGATAATGATAAAAGATTCTACAAAACAAGTGATGCAAAATGCAATTACCCACCGTCCATGACTGATGCCCAGCCTGTCCCTGAGCAGTGGTTGCCACCCCCGCCCAGACAACTTCCTCCACTTTTTTGTTCAGCATGACATCATATGGTATGGAATATTCCTTTGGTCAATTTGGGTCAGTTGTCCTGGCTATGTCCCCTCCCAGTTTCTTTTGCACCTCTTCATTGGCAGAGCATGGGAAAATGAAAAGCTCTTGACTCTTTAGCAATAACTAAAACACAAATGTATTATCAACATTATTCTCAGACTAAATTCAAAATACCAGCTACTAGGAAGAAAATTAACCCTATCCCAGTCAAAATCAAGATAGAAAGGAATCTCTGCAAGGCATACATAATGGGTAAATTCAAAGTAACAGATCATCTGCATAACAAATTATTCTCCAGTACTGTACTGCCATGTCTAAGAAAATTTCCCTCTAATAATTCCTGAAATAGGAAGAAAACATATAGATTTCTTTATCAACAAAGCTTCTTTAAGCATGGTTAATTTATGTGGTTTCTAAGTACCAGTTAATCAGTGAATCATTGAAACTGTCCAGTGTTTTATATTAAAAAAAAAAAAAAAAAAAAAAAGTATTTTTGTGTTTTTCTTTGCCTAGTTGCATTTTTAATCTTCCTATTTGGTTAAGGGAGAAGAAAAAACACCTTTCTATAATCAGAAAAGTATAGCAGGGCATTGGATAACTGAGTATGTTCACAGGAGATATGAGAGAGTTTTTTTCTTTGTGTCTTTGTGTCCAGATAATTAACAAGTTTGTCTATTTAATCTCCAAAATGCAGCAAGTTTGATTTGATGGATTTACCTTGTAGTAACTCAGGTTTTTAATACTTTTTTTTTTTTTTTTTTTTTTTACCCAACGATTATTAAATTATGACTTACTGGGAATTTATTAATAATAAAGAAGATAATCTTTCACCTGTAGGGTTTGAGTTCCATCCAGCTCAGCAGGAATTAAAAGCTGTTTCTATCTAATTAATTTCAGTGGCTCATACATGAGAGATTTTCATGTCGAGCTTTAGTGTCATAAACTTACTATCATACTTCCACTAATTGCCAGACTCATCAGACAGCAAGTCTTTTAAAAGCTCACTGAAACTAGACTCTGTACTATTTACTTCCTTTACAAGGGTCAAGCCTGACTAAAAAAGCACATGTGAGGAGCAATCTTTGCTGCAGACCTGTGAGTATACAAAGAAATGACATTTCTGAGGCTGTTAGGATGGAACCTCTCAGCCTCATTGCTTCCACATTATTCTTTGAAGTTAATGCAATAAGTAGGTTGCAAGTAACTTAGTTGAGGACACATGTTTTCTTATGCATACTGAGAAAAATAGTCAATCATTTAAAATTCAGCATTTCTATGGCCAGCCCTAGCACTGAGGAGAGCAAAGGCCTTGAGCCCCTGGACCTTGAATCCTTGGACCACCTGCAACTCTCCCTCACTGGGTCTTTTTGGTTTGGGTACCTCTACCATAAGTACATACACTCTTCAAATAGACAATTTAAGAATATTTTATTAACACAGCAATTAACTATTCACAAATACATACAATAGACAGCTAGGAATAGAGTGGCTTTAAGCTAAACATTGTATACATATGGTCAGCACTCTGGATGAGACATCAAATCAATCTGCTGGCCAGGCATGTGTCAGTCAAGTGAGGTATAATTGTTTCCTCGAACAGGCTGATCTTTGATGTTACTGTGTTGTTACCCATTTTTTCCTTACATCACACACCGTTTCATGTCCGTATCTTTCCCCTTAAAGCTTTGAGCTGTTATTTATTATCTCCTTAATAAAACTTCTGTCAATGTTTTTACTACTCTTATCTGACATGGATATAGTTGATGTACCACCTTACATCTCAACAGCTTTCTGAGCAAAATTGAGGTTACACAGCTGGACTGCACCAAAGTAGGCTTCAGCTCATAGACAGATGAATCTCTGGTCTCCATATTATATTAATGGCTTCTTTATTGTATCACACTTTTCCTGTTCCAAGCAACAAGTAGAAACATCTTAAAACATTCAACAAAATGAGAAAAAGATATATAAACTCTAATACTTTTCATACTATTTTGAAAGACCATTTATTGTTTCATCAGTTTCTCACTGTTGTTAATTTTTTTTTGGTGCAGTGAAAGAAAGATTATGAGGGAGTGGCAGCTGGGCCTTTTATAGATTTGTTTGTTTGTTTATTTTTCCACATTAATTATTTAAAATTACTGTTAACAGATTCAGATGTTGTTTGTTTGTTTGTAGGTCATAATATTTATCACATCTTCCTCTGACACTCATTTGGTACCTCTATTTTTTTCTTTCTTGTTCTCTTGTACAGAGAACAGCTCATTGTTTCCTGAAAGTCTGTTGCATGTAGTTAAGGGTCTTGCCTGAAAGTTTGCCACTGGAGCTTTAAAAACAGGCTTGAGAGTGAACGGTTATCAGGGAGCAAAGAATCCTGAATGTCTGCACCACAACAGACTCAGGCCTCATCTGAAAGTTTGTCTCCAGAACTCCAAGACACACAGCCCCTGGAGTGAATGTTTATCAGGGGGAGGAGGCTTGAAATTTTGCTTTGTGAATGGATACAGAGAAGAGAAGAGAAGAGAAGAGAAGAGAAGAGAAGAGAAGAGAAGAGAAGAGAAGAGAAGAGAAGAGAAGAGAAGAGAAGAGAAGAGAAGAGAAGAGAAGAGAAGAGAAGAGAAGAGAAGAGAAGAGAAGAGAAGAGAAGAGGAGAGGAGAGGAGAAGAGAGGAGAGGAGAGGAGAGGAGAGGAGAGGAGAGGAGAGGAGAGGAGAGGAGAGGAGAGGAGAAGAGAAGAGAAGAGAAGAGAAGAGAAGAGAAGAGAAGAGAAGAGAAGAGAAGAGAAGAGAAGAGAAGAGAAGAGAAGAGAAGAGAAGAGAAGAGAAGGCAAGCAGCATTCAGCTTGGCGTATTTCCCCCATGCAGTAAATAAGAGAGTGAACCTGTCACCAAACTCTTTTAAATCACACTTCTCTTTAAGAATTTTAAACATTGTTCTGCAGCAAGCAGAACCCTAAATTACTCGCCAGCAAAAAGTAGGCAGAGCTGGCAGCCAGCAACCAGCCTGCTGTCCAGACCATCTCCCCACAGAGGCAGGGTCAGACACAGGATGGGCACAGGCCTCTAAGACCTGGTGGGACAATCATTAGCAACTGAGATAACCACATTTGACAACACAGTAAGTCTCACTGATCTAACCCCTCAAACTACCGATCAAAGTGGTTTTAGGCAAGTATTTTAATTTCCTCCAAATTCAAACCAAATATCCCTCTGATCATTACCTGTAGTCCTCATTACGGATTGTCAGAAGGGTTGGGATTTTCATTAAAGCTGTGGGTTTAAGGACCAAATTCTATTCTTTGCTGCACATCAGAGAAGTGAAAAAAGTACTATCCTGAAAGTAGTAACTCCAGTTTTACAAGGATGTCACTGAGAGAAATTGGAACTATTCTTGTGGAAAAGTCGGCTCTCACAGCAAACAAACAGTGCCATTATCTCTGCTTGTGCAGTATATATTTGGTGATCACCAGTAATCCCTTTGTTGAATCTAATCTATTATCTCTACTACAAATAAAAGCTGCAGAAAATTACAAGTAAGGTGTTAAAGTGCTAACAGGTATTATCTCATGAACAGTACTGCATATTACTGTCATTCGACTCTAAACAAAGGCTCAAGACCTGAAAAAATAAAATATCTGATTGTAAAGCTCAGTGGTTTCAGCCACCTCTTTGTCAGGAAAAAAAAGAAGAGATAAAGGAGAAGTAAAAAAAAAAAAAAAAAAAAAAAAGCCTGAATCAGCATTTTTGTTATCAAGCAATTAAAATTAAATTTAGTCCCACATTACTTCTAACTGAGAGGTCCTGTGCTTTTGATAGTCTGTCCTTGAAAGCTACAATTTTAACTGTAAGCTTTGTCATCTTGCATAGAGTAATGATAACTTGCATGTACTCTCCTAGTCTCTGCTACGTCAATTTACTGTTGGAGTTTAATTAGCCTTTTGCCACCAAGTGATTAAGATGCACCCTGTTTTATCCAAAAGTCATGTCCTGCTTTTAACACACTATCAGTCTATTCATGTTCTCATGCCTGGCTTTTATAACTGTCTGTAAAACTGCCCTTTATAAACTCAGAAATTCAGGGGTTTTCTGTAGCTCAGAAAAAAGAACAACAACGTTGTGCAACAGCACATTTCATGGAGTAGCTTAACAACTACACTAAAAAATGAAGTTGTAAATCTGACAATGCATAAACGCAGACACTGAGCTATGGGACTGGTAGAGCTTTGCATTTTGCTTAAAGAGAGAGTTGGACAATATTGCCTCTTGGTTTTCTAAAAAATCAGATTATACTGGCATTAGTTCTAGTTATGCACATGACAAGAGTCCAATAACAGACTAAGCGTATCGATTGCTGTAGTGCAAAGCACTCTTTTATTACATGTTAGAGTGGCTGATCAGGCACAAAACCTTTTATACCTCTCCAAATAAAAACTCAATATTTTTCCATTGTCAAGGTTGTAATTTACATTTACTGGTCGTCTCAAAATAAAGTCTATGAATTTCATATCCAAAGTGAGTCAGCTCTTTGAAGTGGGTGGTTAGTCTCCATATCTTTAAATGGAATGATCTTGAGGAACTCTGGTCTGATACATCATGGTTTTTGTCACTTAAAGTTGTTATCTTGATCAAGTAACAATACATATACATAGATGAGCAAACTCAACTTATTTATATTTTCACTAAATAGGTAAAGCATATATATTTTATACTGAAAATATATTTATCTTTTTAGAATTAGAAATTATTAACTTTCTCTCCAATTTTCTATACATTTGAAATTGTGTAGCTGTCAGACCTCTTGACACCTTCCATTTTTTTTGCAGATGTTCAGATCTGCTGGTTTCACTGAGTCCTTACCTTGATGGACAGAACTCACAAAACCATAAAATGATATACTACAAAGAGTTTTACAGAGAAAGGGGAATAAAATAGATCTTTCATTATTTTACAAGGATGATAATGCAGAGAATTCCTTTCCTGAATTCCGTTTTGTCTAAAGGAGCACCGTGCGTTGTTGTCCAGAAACCACAAAAGAGGTACAAAGCTTGTTGAAAGCGTGTTTAAGATGAGTTCCAGCTAAATAGGTATTAAAAGTTGTGCGGGCCTTTTTCCTAGTTCTCTCTCCAAGGTGAAAATTAACTTACAGGAAGCAACCTTGAACTTTCTTTTTTTCGTGTGTGTGTCACTGTACAAATGTTAAAAAATAAGTCAAAACTTTATCATCTGCTTACTGCAAAATGAGATGACAAAAACTTTCAGCAGCTTGCTATCTAACCAGGAAGATACCTAACCCTTATATATATGTATTCTTGTACACTACAGTTCCTCAGATACATCACCTTCATTTTCCCATGTCTTAGCAAGCTGCCATCTGCCTCACATCCAATATTGGGGTTCATAAAGTAGCTTTTTCTCCTTCTACCTACCTAGAAAGAGTGAATCTTGCAATATGATTGACACTCATTCTATTTTCATTTGAACAATCTTGGGTCACATACTCATGCCAAGCATTCTGAAACAATGAGCATCCATCTTTCCCTTCCCAAAGACCCAAGGGATATAACACTGATTCTTGATGTCCTGTTGGAAGGAGTGCCTCAATCAGTCAGTAACTCCTATACTTTCATAATGCTTTTCCTTTCACATCTGATCAGGCAAAGTTATTTGGAAAGAAAATATGTCAAACCTGTGTCTTAAACAGCCTCAGCCAAATCTTGTTGTGCATTGTGCTGCACAAAGACAGTATCTACTGTCATTTTCAAAAAATACATGTGCAGAAATCAGTGCTTCCATGTTACAGAGTATCTCACAAGCAGCATTTATTAAGGATATTGAACATGAATTTTAAATTCCTTCTGCAGTCACAGAGGATTTACTCCAACAAAATACTTTCCTTAGAATTGCTCCTTCCTAAGTTAAAACTTGACATGTTAAGGTGACTAGTAAGAGAAGTTATTTATACCAGTCTACTTAACTGTGAAAAAATCAAGATACACCACAAGGCAAACCACATAATTTGCAGCAAGGGAACTCAATTAAAGAAGGATAGAACCTAGATGTTACTCAAGTGTAAAATGCAAAAATATCTCTTAAGTCATCTGATAAAACAGTGAGAAGAACTTGATTCTGGAACTGTAAAACCTGGGATTCTCCCATCCTAGCTGTCTGTCCTAATAATTAAACTTAAGAAACATATTTATTCTTTCTACGTCTCTATCTAAAACATTTTTGTTTGTTTGTTTTGTGGGTTTGTTTGTTTGTTTTAATGCAAAAGAGAAACAATCTTAAGAGCACCTTAGTCACTGTCTGTGTGACCCAGGACATGCAGTTAGTTAATTCTTTTTTAAGTTTAATGATGCAGTTTGAACATTATTAGATGAATTAAACAATCTGATCTAGGTTTTCCATGACCTGGGGGAGAGTTGTAAAGGTGTAGCTGTTAAATAAAACATAAAGCTGTTACCTTATTATTGCATGCTTTAAATAAGAATCAGGAAAGTTTATTCTTCTTTATAACTAAAATGCTGGCATTTAAAACTCGAGCATAAAGATATTTCTCCTAATAGTACTGAGTAAAATTGCCAAATCCTTCCTGACAACTGGTTTTGGCAGCTTTCCACTCAATAAGTTGTCATTCTATTTGCCTAAAATATAGGACTATATGGCCACCGTAGTTAACCAGTTCTGGATTTCAAGATAAGCAGGGCCAATTAAACCCACCCAAATTTTGTGTGGGAAAAAATGTAGAACTTCTCATTATGCTTAATAGCACAGGGTAACATCACAACCAGCTCTGAGGCTGAAAGGGGACAAAAGTTCAGGTTTTTATACAACTTTATTGTCAAGGTTTAAGGCAAGACGGCAATAAACCGTGGCAGATGCTCCTCGTTACCCCGTCACTTCCTGCCACCCACTTCATTTAGACCAGAAAGATTATAGGAAAGATAAGGAGGAAGGAAGAGAGACTTAGACTTCAAGTTGGAAGATTTTAAAGGGTTTTACTAATGCTACTGATAAACAGAAAATATATACACAAAATATACAAAACCAATCTTGAATGCTTGATGTGGAGTTGGCATCACTCCAGCAGCAGCGGAGCTGGCTGTGTGGAGCTGGCGGCTCCAGCAGCTGCAGCTCAGGCCCCTGGAAGTCATGGGCAGAACTTCACAGCAAATCGGAAACTGGTTGCAGGGATTACAGGGCCTGAGGGCTCTAGATCACAGGCAGACAGGCAGGGTCCACTCTAGATGCCGACCATGGTCAAAGAGAGTGACCCTCGTGATCACCCACTTATATAAGGGGTGTGACAATTATGGGCTGGAATACTTCTGTTGGTCAATTTTAGTCACCTGTTCCATCCACCCCTCCTCAAACACACCTCTCTCATGACAGAACTTGGAAAAACTTAGCAGTCTTTCTTGGCTACCATAGTAATAAATCTAAACATGACCTTCTTCAGCATTCCATTGGTCTTCTTATCAGCACCGAGTACAGCATCTTAGGAAAAATATGTAGGCAAAAACTCAGAAAAATACAGCTACCTAGAAGAACTTAGCTGAAAGAAAAATCACTAAAAGAGATCTTGTCTTGTTTTTAACAAAACCAGGACATTTATGTAGATATATCTTAAGGCATTGCAAGTGCATCTTGAGTCAGCAAGAACTTTGAAGTATATTTACCTATTTTGCTCACAGGGAACTCCCTTATGAGAAAATGATTTAGCCTGCCTAATAAAAGAGAAAGCTTCAAAAAAAAAAGTTTATATGCAGGTTTCTTCCTCCTTTTTGTGTCTTTTATAGGGTGGCTCTCAGCTTTCAGGATTGTTTTTCATTAACTCAGTGATTTTATGAGCTGAAATCCCTTAAGATGCTTACCAAGTTTTTCAATATCTGCTTGAGCTGCACTTTCCTACTTTTTTTTCATGTGATTCTCATATTTGCTGTTACAGCCACACCCTGAACTCTGGAGTCTTTTTTCTTCTAAGTATACTTAGCCAGCTCCAGGGTTTGACCACCCTCTCAGTAAAGAAATGCTTCCTAATGTCCAGTTTCAACCTCCTCTAATGTAGATTTGAACCACTGCCACATTTCCTGCCACTGAATATGAAGGAGAAGAGATCAACACCTCCCTCTCCACTTCCCCTCCTCAGGAAACTGTAGAGAGCAATGGTGTCACCCCTCAGCCTTCTTTTCTCCAAACAATCTCAAAATCCTTAGACCTTCCTCATAAGATACTGCTTCCAGTCCTTTCACCAGCTTTCTTGCTCCCCCCTGGACACACTCAAGGATCTTCACAACCTTCTTAAATTGCAGGGGCCAGAACTTCACAGGGTTCCTCAAAGTGAGGCCTCACCAATGTTGAATACAGCAGGATAATCAGCTCATTTGGCTGGTTGGTTAGCTGAGTATCTCTGCTTACAGCTTTACTTCAAAGTGCTCAAATGCAAAGCTCTTTTTTAGCTGAACACTCCAATTTGAGACTAAACCATTTTTTCCTAAGTTCTTTCCTTCATACATTAAAAGACTATTCTAGAGTGAAGTGTGCTGTAGTTATACTGACACAGTCCTCCACAAAAAAGACTCTTGATAGATTTTGATCAGCTTGGTATTGTCTTACAAGACATTTAATCAAGCCCAGGCACAACCATGCAAAAGTGGTAGTAGTAACAGGAGGAGAAGGAGGAGTAGTGGCAGCCCTTTAACTCTGTACAAAGATTTATCTGTTGATCTTTCATTGCAGAGCATGTACTTGATAACATTACTGCGATTTGTCAAGCAAAGTACTAATCATACGTAGCTATGACATAGGGCATTTATCTTCATTTGATGGCTTGATTCTTTACAGTAGAACTTTTCCAGTTATGAAGGCAGATAATTATTGAGAATATTCAAATTACAAAGACAGATAAATATTCAACTTGGAAAATGGCTACAGAAGAAAGCCAGCCTAGATGAAACTTATATAGATCTTGCAAATTCACCCTTGCTGCTGTAAAATCTTAGAGCATAACATTGTAATTTGTCTGTATCCAGAAGTAACAGAGATCTTCTGTCACTCTTACTGCACATACTCCAAGCCTCTACTCTGTCATTTTGTATCTCCAAATGTTCTTGCAGCTCACAAGGGGTCCAAGAATCTCTGATAGTGACATATTTCTTATAGCCAAGGATAGCAGTGGAAAACCAATTATAATAGCTTCCCTACTAAGCCCTGTGGTGTTCAAATCTTTGTAACCCTTGTGCCTTAGTTTTCTCTGAACTGCACTGTTAAATTTCTAGAGAGACCGCCCTTCGAGGCAGTCACCATTCTTTGAATCAGAACTGATGAAGAACGCTGTGGAGGAGACACGCTGTGCTTTTTCAGGGGGATTTTATTATAGTTACTTCTGCTTTGTTAAATCTAAACTTCTACAATGAATTCAGGGTGAAGACAGTTACGCTACACCATCAGTTGTCATTGCCACTAACTTTACAGAAGAGAAAATATTTGTTAAAAGGTTGTGTATATTTTCAGCCTGTTCATTCCCTGCCCTCACTAGAAACTGAACTGTTAAAATACTATACTCTGAAGTCCAAACATTTAAGACTGTGAACTGGATGAAAAAGGATATGTGTCCTGTAAATAATTAATTATGAATCTTCTTGAAATTCAATGGTATGCAGGATAAAAGCTAATTAAATCAAATTTCTTCTGACTGGCAGGAAAATTATTATTTCACACACACCACAATTTGCTCCTACATCAAGTGGTGAGCAGGTTAAAAATTAAACATCAGCTTAATTTAATAAGAGTGACCTTGAAATGACAAAAAATAGGTTCTACATGAAAAGTTGTTCAGTAGACTCAGAGGAAAAAATCACCAGAGAGGTTTATAATCTGGCATTTTTTTATTTTTTTTTTATGCTTTGCTAGTGTAAAATCAGATCACAAGCATTTTTAAGTAAAGAGTGATTTTGCAATAAGCTTAAAATTTTAGGAGCTGCAGCTTTTCATGAATACGATGAATAGTTTCAATTTGTCTCTCCATCCTTCTTTCTATAAATACAGGGAAAACATAAAATTTTCTAAGTATTTTCTTTCAATATTTTCACTAGAAAATACTTCATAAGCCCCTAATAATTTACTTATTTTTAATCTGTCTGTGAGACTGAAAAAGTATATTCTTCACCTGAATTTGAGAAGAAATATAGAAGATTATAACCTTTCATTCCAATAGTATTTTAGACCAATTCTGAATTTTTTTTTTTCTTTTTGACAGTGTCAGAGAGGTACAGAGGAACAGCTAAGGACTTTGGGTTTGTCTAGTTTGTAGAAAAGGAGGCTGAGGGGTGCCCTCACTGCCCTCTGCAGTTTCCTGAGGAGAAGAAGTGGAGAAGGAGGTGCTGAGCTCTTCTCCCTGGGATCCAGTGGTAAGACACGTAGGAGTGATTCAAAGCTGTGCTAGGAGAGGTTCCAACTGGACATTAGGAAGCATTTATTTACTGAGAGGGTGGTCAAACCCTGTAACAAGCTTCGTAGAGAGGTGGTTAATGCCCAGAGCCTCTCAGTGTTTAGGAGGTATTTGGATAATGACATTAATAACATGCTTTAACTTTTGTTCAGTTCTGAATTGATCAGGCAGTTGTACTAGATGATCATTGTAGGTCCCCTATAACTGAAAAATACTCTGCTCCATTCTGTGTCATAGACAGGCATGTACTTTGCATCATCAAAATTCTTCCTTCATGATAGCTCCTTCTTGTTTGCTCTCCTGAGTCAAACTGAATCTTAGGAGGTATACTTTTGTTTTTTATCTAAGGGCTTTTTCTTTTTTCCATCTTTTTGATCCTCTCATAAGGCTTACTTTCAAAGTATTTTCAGTATACTTATTTTATGATTCAAACTAATTTAAGCTCAACAGAAGCCAGATTGCAGGCTTTCTTTCCTTCTCCAAACACATTCAAAACCAGACCAGGAGTATGGTGAAGTTAGAACAATAGGAATTCAAACACCAACATGATATCATCTAATGTATTGTTCTTCCTTCACAGAATTGTTAATCATCATTAATTTGAAAGGAATTGTTTTTAAACTTTTTATGCAGTATGGAGTTGTCAAAGAATATATGAATTCAGGGAACTTCTTGACATAATTTAAATGCTTAGAAAGAAGCTGAGGAAAGGGAGTTCATTAGAATAACCTGGGACTGAAGTCTTTCAAGATTACGACAGCAAAATACTTTCAAGCCAGTAGCCTGAATATGACTAATGTCTTGGAAAAACAAACAAACAAACAAACAATAAACAACAACAAATAACTGCGCATAATGTTGTGGAATACTATCAATCTGTATTAATAAATGCATATTTAAACTCATAATTTTTGATTGTCTAGTCCAATTTTTGTTCAAAGAAAGTTCAAAATTAGATCAGGTTACTCAGGGCCTTTTGCAGACAAGTTTTGAAATTATTCTAGGACAAAGACTCCACAGCCTCTTTGAGAAACCCAGTGCAGTGCTTAACTGTTCATAGGATAGTTCTTAATCACAACATTTACCTTATTTAACATATTTCATGTAATATAAATTTAGGTCTGTCCCTGATCTCCAGACAAGACATAAATCCCAAGCTGTTGTTTTTTTAATCAAATTTACATGCAACTTATAGGTCTGTGGGTTGGGTTTGTGGTGTTTTGGTTTTTTTTAGTGGTGTGGGGTTTTTTTTATTGTTTTGTTTGTTTGTTTGTTTTGATTGTTTTGTTGTTTGTTTGTTGGTGGTGTTTTTTTTTGTTGTTGTTTTTGGTTTTTTTTTGAGGAGCAGGTGTTGGTCAGTGCTATGGCATTTTTTCAGTTTTGGAAATATAGGCAAGATGAGTAACATAATTAGCAAACTTTCCACTTGTGTCAACCTGTAACAACTATGAATCAAGATGCTGGGGTGAGAAGAGGTTGCCACATATTCTAAAGTGACCAGAAAGAGGCAATCCTAATTTACAGTTTGCAGTTTACAGTTATTTAGATCATGTGTTAACAATTTATTTTACTGTATTCATGATTTATGAATTATTATCATAGTTATTGTTTTGCTTCTGAATGTTGTCAAAGTTAATAAGGGAGGAAAGTCTTAAATTACAGGATTTCTGCATATATTTCAAACATATGTTTACATGAGTCGTGATTTAAAAAAAAAATAAAAGAAATATTGGAGAATTCTTCTGAAGGAATAATTTCTTCTTGTTGTATAAATATCTGTAAGATATGAATTTTTGAACATGCAGACCAAAACAAATACATGGAATTTACATGTCTTCTACTTGGCTACAAATTTTATTACTCATTTGTATCAATTAAAGCACAAAAATTCATTGTTAAAATTAAATATGACATTCTCAGTAAATATTCAATGGAAGCTCCTGCTTTTTAAGGAATTTCTGCTATAAATGAAATGGAGTCATGGATGTCACTTTTAAGATATTTGACTGGCCAAGAGAGGTATCAGAGCAAGTTCTATAATAAAATATACGAGAAAACACATGCAATTGTTGTGACCTATATGTTATTAAGATTGACAATTAAAAGAAATAGAAAAGCAGAAAATAATAGCTTTCTTCCAGAATGGACACAAATAACTTAAAACATTGTGAATGAGGAAAATAACAATTCAAATAAATAATTATGTCATCAGCTTCACAAAATTAAACTCTACAAATGAGAACATAAAAAAGAAAAAAAAAAGGACATGTGGGCTGAAGTTAGATCTAGGCAGAATTATTACTCTTAAGAGAAATATTTATCACTACAACTGTTATGTGGCTACTGTTTTATATGTCTGTACCTCACAAAAATATAATAATCTGCCTTTATATCAAAATTACTTGCTGGTAGTTCTGCAAATGTACAGAAATGCCACCATTTTCAAGGTTTTAATGTTCAGTAGCTGTTTCAAATTTGAGCTAAGCTAAAATTAAAAAACTTGACAATGTTCAGCCTAAGCTCTTGAGGAAGTCATGATTCTCATAATGAGAATAAAACCCATCCAGAAGTTCAAACTCTACAAGACATAAACATGGTAGCCAACTTCGTTCAAAAATTAGTGGCTCCTCACTATGAAGTCTAATACACATAATGTATTGGACTTTATTGTCTAATTTTGTGTTGGAAGTTATCTAGGAAGAAACACTTAGAATTCACTCTTTTGATTTTTTTTCACTGACATATTTTATTCAAAAACCTGACTGCATCCTATTCGGTTCTTCAAAGTAAAGTTTTAAATGTCTGTTTCTGGAAAGAAGTACAAGATCTGGCCTAGATGCTTTCTTACAAACCATATACAGGGCACCCTGATGTGGAGTTGCAGACTAAGATTTATTTAGGTTGTTCCCGCTACCTGATTCTGAAAAGTTTTTCTTTCACTTCTTGGGTTTTGTATCTCAGCCTGATTTATTGACTTTCCTCATGTGCCTATATGCTTCAAGATCTAACCATATAGACATGATAGATCAATGAGATGATCAGGATTTGGCTCTCAGGCCAACATGGGTAAATCTGTTATTTTCAAACCTAAGGTTTATATGTCTTAGCTAGAGACTTTAGGCTGATGTTTGTACTGTTACTCAATGACCACTTCTTTTAGAAAGCTGTTTCATCTGAGACAGCAAGAAAATTGTCCATATATCAAATTTTTTTTTTTTTTGTTATTATGCATCAAAAGTATCTTGATCTGCAAGTCAGTCTGCACAGAAGAAAGGCTCAGCCTCTCTTTAATGAGTCTCCTTTCTCATAAATCTACAATTTCCTGAGTCTTCCATTTTTACTATAACGATGTAAAATGCTCTCCTGCTGAATGATTTCTAGACAGTTTCCCTTCCATATATTGCAGTCAGTGTCATTAAAGGCAACTTCCTCCATACTGGTATTTACCTAGACAGTATGCTCTGTCTGCACAGAGTCTGCATTTGCTCTTTGTCCAGTGTGAAGGTTGTCCTGTGCTTGCACTCACATTTAGCTTGCAGCTGTAGTATTGGAAGTAGAAGCGTTTGTGCTGCTGGATAATTTCAAGGGACATGAAACTATGAGTTTGTAGTTGGAATAAGTATACATTTAATTGAAGTATTGGTAGGCTACAAAGAGAGAGTGGGTTTACTTAACTTTAGACATCTGTAATATAGAAACCTACCTTTGACTTGGACACTCCAGTGTCGTTTTCTATTCAGGCATTTAAGATGTCGTTTAATCAACATGTGTTAGATATGTGCTAAATGAGACATTTTTCACTCTGAAAGTAACTATTTTTATTCCTTTGACTCAAAAATACCTGATGGGAGGGAAGGAAGATGAGGGAGCCAGGTTCTTTTCAGTGGCACCTGGTAGCAAGATAACAGACAATGAGCACAAACTCAAGTACGTAATATTCCATCTTAACACAAGAAAAAGCTTTTTTACTCTAAGGATAGTCAAACACAGGTTGTTCAGGATTATTGTCTCTCAGTCCTTGAACATATTTAAAACCTGACTGAACACAGCCATAAAGACCTGATCTACCTGACCCTTGCTTGAGCAGGAGAGTTGGACTAGATGATCTCAAAAGATCCCTTCCAATTTCAACAATTGTGTGATTCTGTGATTGGATTGCTCCTGGTTGTTATCAAAAGGTAAATTATCTCAGCTGACATCTTATGAGATGTTTATAAATAAAAGGTTCCTTTCTAGTGATGAAACAACTAAAATTATGTGAAAACAACAGAGTCACTATTTCAAAATCCTTTGATGGGTGTTTATCAGGATAGCAGAAGGCATATATGCAAAGTTTAAGACAACATTCAGTTGCTCTACATTTACTTTAATAGCTTGGTTCTTGAAAATTGTTAAAATCACTAATTATTCTTCCAATCTGAATCATCAAAAACAAACAAAAGACTTTAAAGAGGCATTCAAGGTATGATTAGAATAATATGAGCTCAACAACAAAGTCATGAGCAATTAAAAATTTAGCAACTACAGCAAACAGAGGTGGATGTGTAATTAAGTTAATATTGTGTAAACATCCACAGGATGTCTTCCAGGTCTGCAGGAAACCATTAAAATGGTAGCAATGCCAATGAGACAATGAAGTAAACTGCAAAACAAGAAGTAGAGACAGAGGAACTTAATCTTGTTAATGTAAGCACTAAAAAGACACTAAAATAGCTAATGTTGTGCCATTAAAAAATTAAAGCTCATTTTTTCTGATAACATAAATAAACTAAATAAGAGAAACAGTTATATTCTTACCTTTCAAATAACCATTCGAAAATGTAATTGGGCAGTCTTAAAATTCAGGGTCATGAAAAGTTATTGTAAGAATATCCATGTAAATGTATTAAGCAAAATTTGAAATATTTTCTTTTCCCTAGATGTATGCTATTGCCCTCAAGGTATAATTACATTACTCCTACAAAGGCTTAAATATTCATTTACTGCTATGTACTCTATTAAATGACTCTTTCTTATGGTCTCTTTCCAGGAGCAGATATAAATTAAAAACACACCTTTAATTCATCTTCTTTCCCTTTTGGAATATTAGTATACCACTATCATAATACATTTTTTAAGGGGAATTCCTATAGTATGTAATTATTTATTCCTTTTAAAGATTTATAAACTACAGCTTTCATGATTCAAGTGTTTAAGGAATTGTGGGGAAAAAAAAAAAAATATTTGGGCTACTAATTATTAATATTTTTTAGCTACTGATATGGGAAAATACTCAATCATCCCCTCTTTATCGTGTCTTCCTTCTCACAAAATATAAAATAGAAGCATCTTTTATTTTTTTCTCTGTCTTTTGTGCTTAAATATTCAGCTTTGTTAAATATTTTTGTTGTTAAATGTTGTTCATATGCAATTCACAGGATTTATTTGTTTCTTCATGTATTCAAACTCCTTTCTATCCTTATTTTTATCAGACCCTCTCTCCTCTCCTTCCAAAACCAATAATATTTACTTTAATGTATGTTCTTGCTGTTTTGTTTTTTATTTAATCTGTTAAATAATTACAGCTTGATAATTATTCAATTGTAGTTCAAGATGTATCTCATAGTTTAGAACCAGAAGCTGTGGGAAATGTGTGCCTTCTTGAACTGACCACTGAAGACCAAGTGAGACACGCTAAGGCAATGAAAAGTCACGACAATCTTATATATGGAACACTGTGTCACATCCTAGCCTCTATTATTTTTGAGAGAAGTTGAGATGTCTGGTTCCAAACAGATCTAGACATCTGAATGCAGCTGGTTTTGTTTCAGATTGAATCTCACCTTTATAATCAGATCACTGAAGACTGCTTCATAACTCTTTATACATGCAGCAAGGTAATTATTGTGAGCAGGAACCATTGATTGTTCATTTGCAATAAGTGTTTGCTTAAATACTCCAACATCTCTGTTCTGGTCTTCTGGTTTGATATAATTAAGAGTTTGTTTCTGTATACGTAAAAAAGTATACATATATCTGTATAAACACACATGCATATCTCATAGACGCTAAGAAGTCTTAAAAGCTAAATTCCCTGTAAAAGACTGATTTTTTTTCTTGGAAAAAAAAGAACAACAAAAAAAAAACCACAAAGAAACAAACTAACAAACAAACAAAACACAAAAAAAAAACCAACCCACAACTAGATATTGGATTTAGATATTCTGAAAATGCTGAAATGAAATATACTATCCAATCTGAAATGGATAATTTGTAGAATCACATCAACACTGAATCATTGAGATGGGAAGGAACCTCCGGAGTTCATCTAGTCTGACTTCTTTGCTCAGAGAAAGGCTGCCTGGAGCAGGTTGGTCAGGGCCATGCTGCATTTTCCTTACTCACATCCTCCCAAGATATTTATACACATTGACAAGATCCCCCTGAGCCATCTGTTCTCCATGTTGAACAGTCCCAGCTTCCTCAGTCTTTCCTTGTGTGTCAAGTGCTCCAATATCTTAGTCATCCCCATGGTCCTTCACTAAACGTGCTCTGACATGCCTACATACCATTTGTGTTGGAGAGTCCAGATCTGGACCTGGAACTCCAGATGTTGTCGCCTTTTTACCTCTTTCCCAGGTGAGGGCTGTGGGTACATGTGTACATATGAGCATCTGACTGCCAGCAGCTGGACCCAAAACATGGGTTGAAGGCCTGTGTTTCCCTTGTACCAGCCCCTGGAGCAAGTACAGGTGTGCAAGTGTGTACGTGATTGTTAGCAAAGATCAAGCTGGAGCAGCCAGTGAATGGGTGAAGTGGCCTGGGAGCATGGTGAAATGAGTGAGAGAAATGGAGTGTTGGCTCCTTGGACTTGGGAAGTCCTGGACAGCTGCATGTATATGTGTGTGACTCTGGGCTACTGACCCGGAGAGTGCAGCTGTAGTCTCGGGCCCTCATATGTCCATGTGCCAACAGGTGGGGAGACTAAGATCCAAGGGACAGTTACTGGGCAGAGGGCACCTGAGCCCAGTTGCTGGAGAAATCTATACCATACATATGTACCACTAGTGGACCTCCATCTTACTCTGCAAGAGAGGGGAACAAGCTGAGTCTGTTGGTACTGCCTGTGTTCATGTGATTGCTCTCTGGTCTGCCTGTGATCCGTGTGGCTGGTGATGTATATGTGTATTTATGTATATATGTCATGTATATGTACACTATGAATGTACGTGCTGGGAATACATCTTCAGGCCCTCTACTGGCTAGACTTGAGGACATGAAGTGACAGCAGTGTCATCTCTCTTGGGCTGTTGACTGACATGATATATCTTCCTCTAATAACTCTAAGCACAGAAACATCCTACATCAAACATTCCTGCTTGATGAGTTATGACTTTGATCAATTTTAAAAGACTGTATCAGCTGTGCCAAGTATATACTGCAAACTACTGAACTCTAAATGAATCCTAAACTTCATAGTTACCTTTTATCTGTGATTTTTACTTTTTACTTGAAGACAAACTTTTTCCAGTGAATTTATTATTATTATTATTGTCTGTATCTGCTTACAGAATCTATATACCTATATAACTTCAAATCCTACAATACTAGATACCAGCCATTATTTTTTTGCACTGTTGAAGTAAAACATTTTGTATTATATTATCTAACAGCTTCCAAAACTCTTAAGATCACAGTAATCTCAAAAATTTATGCTATTTTAGACTGTGTTTTAAAATAATTAATATAGTTGCTACTTTTCCTTGTAAAACTTTAAGAGGCACAAGATACTTCAGATATTTCAAAATCTTTTCTTCTACCCAACTTCTGCTTGAACTAGAAATATGTACTAGAATGATTAGAAAGTTCATATAATTTGAAAGCTGTAAAGATCTTCCTTCAAACAGAGAACATCTAAAGAGACAAACTTTAAGAGACAGAGGAGAAAAGAGGCCTTAGGAGAAAAGGTTAAGACAGTATATTAAACTTCTCTCCAAAGAGAAATATAAAGAAGTTTCACTGAATTTTACTGAAATTCACTGAATTTTTCACTGAATATTATTGGAAGATACATATTTTACAAACTGATGCCAATGCCAGATGTAGATGTCTAAGAAAACTACACGCTTTTCATGAAAGCATTTATCCTGTAATATTCGAATATTTCACGTCTCTTGCACTGCTTATCACTGTTTTTTAGAGAAAAATTGCAATAAATACTCCCAGTGAAGCTAGGATTTTTAGCTGATAAACTAAAAATCAGGTCTTCGGCCATTTTCCCCCTTTTACCTCCAAGGGACATCGAAGTAATGGGTATTCTAACCTTCATCACAGTCCAGTCAGCTTCCAGCTATAAGAAAATTACATAGAAAAATATAACTTTAAGCATTCAAAGTTTGTATTAATATACTGTTCAGTGCAATAGAAAAACATGCTTTTTTTTTTTCCTAACACTATCTTAAACGGTCACTTGATCAGAAGGAGAGAAAGAGTTCTTCCTTCTAGATCCATTTAAACATTGTGTCAAATTCAGAAGTCTTTTTTCTCTCTTGCCCTTCCTCCATACTTGAGGTCTCAAAGGCATACGGTAGGCTTCAAATTTCAACATAGGTCTATAATAAAAAATAAAATGCACAAACCTATTATAGAATAGTAACATATAAGGATTTAATACTGTTTTGGGTTCGTTTTTGTCCTGCTTTAAGGTTTTTCTCTTGAAAATAAGAGATTCATATACGCAACCTGATTTCTTTTACACAGTAAAGGTAGAAACTAAAATTCTCATTTCTTCTCCCCTTCAAAATATCACGACTCATATGTTATTTAGGACACGAAAAATCACTCAGATTTTTAGATACTTATTTTAGGCTACATACAACTTCATGATTTTCACTGTTGCCTCTTCCAATGACACATGCTGTATTGTGTTTGTTCTCCCCACTTTGCTGAATTTGCTAATCTTTATATATCTTTCATTTGTTTTATTACACTTTCATTCTCTATTCCGCTTAACCAAACTGCCCTTCTCTGCTCATTTTATCTTTCTAAATATTTGTCTTTTAATCTTTTTAAGATCATGAGTTTTCACAGAAGATCAAGTTAAAACTGTCCATGATGGTAAAAATACAATAAAGTAGCCTTAACAGTAAATCATTATTTTTCATGGAAATATTAGTTTAATAATTTTATTCCATTTATCCAGGTCATCTCATAACAAAATACACTAGGTCATGTCATATAAAATTAATTTTTAGATAGAGAATGGTTTAAAACAGATTTTTCTAAATGAGCATTTTAAAAGACTAATGGTGCATATTTTTCCAATAACAACTTATTTTGCTGTTTTTCACTGTAGAGAGCAATATTTACACTGTAGAGAACAAAACAGATTTTAACCCAATCTAATTTCACTTTCTTATTCTTGGGTTTCCTTAAAGATGAAAAAAAGCTTTTTAATACACTATTATACTTTGAAAAGTGTTCATGAAAATACCCATGCTTTGTTTTAAGTTCTTCCAAACTAAACTCAGATATAGAGCTTAATTACTTTTTCAGTGGATGCTACTTTTCATTAATCAATAACAAATGTCATTTGTCATCATGCTGGTCAGTAAACAGATTTTCTTTTGTTCTTCAGAAGTGATTTACGTTCTTTTCTGGCTTGATTAGTCAAAGCCAGATTTGTGTCATCCACACAATGTGACCACAATTCATTTGTCAGTTTTAAGCAAATTCTGAAAGCAGAATATGAGACAGAAAGACTCCAGTAAAAATGGGGAAAAAAAAAATAATAATAATAAAGAAACAACAGAAATAAAAACAAGTAAGAAAGTTTCTGTTCTGATTTAACTCTGGCAAGTAGCTCATCCTCACACAGTTGCTCACTCACTCCCCCCACCTCTGTCCCAGTGATACAGGGAAGAGAATCAGAAGGGTAAATGTGAGAAAATTCATGGGTTCAGATAAAAACAGTTTAACAGTAAAAGCAAAAGCTGTGCATGCAAAGCAGAATAAGCCATCTCCAGGAAAGCAGGGTTCCATTGCATGTAACAGTTACTTTGAAAGACAAATGCCATAACTTCAAATGTCCCTGCTTGCTTCTTCCCCTAGATTTTGTTGCTGAGCATCGTGTTATATGGTATGGAATATTCCTTTGGTCTGTTGGTGTCAGCTGTTGCAGCTGCATTCCTTTCTCAACTTCTTGTGTACCTTCAGCCTCCTTGCTGGTGGGGTGGTGTGAGAAGTAGAAAAGGGCTTGACACTGCATGACCACTGCTCAGCAACAGCTAAAACATCCCTCCATTTTCAACACTATTTTCAGTACAAATCCAAAATATAGCTCCATGTAAGATACTATGAAGAAAATCAACTTTATCCCAGACAAAAAAAAAAGTACATTTAAGAAAAAAAACAATCTGCTTTTTTCAAACTTGAAAATTCATAAAACTTTTTTTTGTGTGTGTGTGTGTGTAATCTATAAAGCATAGCCTACCCACAATATAAATACCTTAATCAGAAAGCAGAACTTAAATAATGTTTTCTTCTCCAGTAGCCAGAATATACACAACAAAACAGCATGAGTTTTGTAGAGCAATAAAGTGAAAGTCAATACCATGGAAAATCTTTTTGAGAACCACTGTTTAGCTATACGATTTTTTTGAACCATATTATGCATGTTGTTCACTATGTGATGCTATTTTGAATATATTATTTTGAAGGAAGTTTAAGTAGCATGTCATTATACTGTACAAAATATATTTTAAACTCAAAATATTTGTACTTAGTAAAATTTGCAGTGGAGGTAAAGTTAAATTAAATTAATTTCTTCCAGGAAAAGATATGTGCATTTGGCCTTATCAGTGACTTGATCAGTGTCAAACAGCCAACTTATGAGAGAGCCAAAAGCCAGGACTTTCTACTCCACATTATTTTTCTGATGACAAGGGATGACATTTATTTCACTAATGACATGATCCATATTGTGAATTAGGTGTTTAAAATCAAACTCAGACCAAGATAGAAATCTTCACTGAGTGTTTCCCGTGTCTGGTGAACCTCCCTTGCATCCAAAAATAATAAATTACTTCCTTTCTAGCCCTAGGTTCCATGGGTGTCTAAGTGCACAGTAATTTTCAAGAGCATGTATTCTGGAAGATTAGTATTGATCTATGCTCAAGGAAAGATAATTAAAGTCCCCTCAAAGACCTTGCAAGGTTCCGTGTAGAGCAACTAGTTTCAACATTTGTGTTGAAGGTGTCTAGCTCTAACATTCAAACAGAAAAATGAGAAGATCTTAGTCTCAAGAGAGGATAAACATATGCATTTCTTGGGAATATGACAACCACAGAAGTATATTTTAGTCAAACATGGTATCAACCTATCAGGGGAGAAAGATAAAGACAACTCTGAAAGCAGGAATCAGAGATCCATATTTTCCAACTCAGTTAAATACCTGAAACATCAGATTCTGTGTTGTCTTCTTTATTACCCATCAATGACTTTTGTATGTCTAGTTGTAAATAAAAAAAATCTGGGCTTTTATCAACCAAGGGTTGGATGTCTTAATAGTCATAACACTCTCCTGGGATGTAAGGCATCTTGCTTCTCACTTAATGAAGCATAGAACCAAAGACTTTCCACATGCTGTATTTCATTTAGTTCTTCACAGGCTCATTAAAAGAGATATGTATTTAACTTACCACACAGGATCAGCCATGTAGTTTTTAAAAGACCTTAGACATCTGTTTTAAAAGCGTCCATCTCTCTGAAGACTTTCAGACACCTTAGAATTTTATTGATATCCCAGGGTAATCATATAAATTAAAACGACATGCATATCTGAGCCAAATGAGTCATGTTTTGGTGAGGTAACACTTAAGCTGGTCACCTAAATTAATCCTAATGGATACTATCTGAGTTCCAAAAGCTTATAAACTGAAAATATACATGCTTACATCCTTCCACTAAGGTGTAGTTAACTCACTGTCATACTTTTTGAGAGTTAGAACTTACACAAAGTTAAAAAAGAAGGCCTGACTGTATCATGTGATCAACTTTAGCATCTTGTTCACATCTTCTCTTGGAAGACTTGTTGACAAGCTCTGCAGTGTAAAGTATAGTAGATAGAAATTATGTTTTCTTAACACTTGTTCGTTGGCACTCATAAATTCAGAAAAGGCAATAGCACTGTGACTGAGTATTGTCTGACTAAAACTACCTTTCCGAATGACAAAAGTCCTGTTGTAGACAGATACTTTTTGCTCTTACATCCCCATGAAAACGTTTTCTCTATATAGTTTGAAGCTGAAGTGCAATTATATTACAAAGTGAGACAACATAGCAACACAGTCTCGAGATACTGAGCAGTCACATTTCAAAGACCTGTAAACTAGGCTTAAGCAGAAAATGTGGTGCTACTGAAATAAATGGACTACACTAGCTACTTTGAACATATAAACTTAATTTAACATCTGAAACAACAGTTCTGCTGTTTTATCTCTCTTTATCACTAACAGTAAGCAACAGGGGGTATAGCAGTTTGCTACTTAATGAGTTATAAATGATCTAATTAAGTGTCTCCTTGCAATTGTCTTCACACTTCATTAGTGAGGTAGCTGTTTATTAAGCTAGGAAATTTATTGTCTTTCTAATAATTCATTCAGTTTTTGTTAAATTTATAAAGGCTTTGGTGGTATTATTTGAATGAGGATTTGACAAACTAGTTAAAAACATTTTTCCAGAATTATTTATTCCTCGATAACACAATTCTATCTTTTCTTGAATTTATTGAATAGAGTGTGAAGTATGTGCATGCAGTATGTGTTTTACATATTATTTCACCCAATATACCTTGTACTCCATCAGATTCCTTTGTCCATTTAACTTTGCTATATGAGGAAAACGGCATTTCCTTTAAAATTCTTGCATTACCTAAATAAATGAACTCACCAGCAACGGACAAACAAGTCCATCATAGACCAGAGTGAACACAAGGAAATTATATGCTCAGTGGAATTTGTATTATTATAGTGCAAAAAATGTTATTTTAATTCATTACTGTGGTTTATGTTTTAAGACAGACATTAGAGGAGCATCTTAAAAGACAGGTTGTAAACAGCCATTGGAGACAGCTACTACTGCAAGGCATTATAAAATGACTGACATTTCCTATAGATCAGGAGTTAGGTCAGGAAGGCAGAAGCAACACAGCAATTAAACTGTATATCCTCCAGTTCAAAGTCTTTCTGTTTACAGATTCGGTTTCAAAGATTTACTTTGATTTTAGGTATCTATTTTGTGGTGTAGAACTAACAGATGAAGTTTGTAGTGTTCAATGCTCTGTTGAACCATAGACAAGATAAAGCCCATTTCCAAGCTTATCCTTGAATAGTCAGAGTACTATTTTGCTGAATGTAGTATAATTGCAAGGTCAGTTTGCAAGTTCCTGTTTGTCTCTAATGAAGGACAAAGATTACAAGCCTGTCTGTCTTTTGTTGTCTTTTGTGAATACTATAAAAAAAAAAAAAACTTAAAAAGCTTTTTTGCTTTTTTTTTTTTTTTTTTCCCCCTGAAATTGGATTAGGGCTTCAAAATGCAGTGTTAAATCCAACTATAAAGATACATTAAAAAAAAAAAAAACAAAAAAAAAACAAAAAAAAAAGAACTTTTGCGTGTAATTATCAAATTGTCATCTTAATATTTTCACAAGCCTACAAACATGGTGCACTAATAGACTAATACAATATTGAAAAAACACGAGTTACATATTTTAAAAGTATACATGACAGAACATTGAAAATAATTACCTTACCTGACACCATCTTGAAGACTATATCTGTCAGTGTCATAGTTTAATCCCAGCTGGTAACTAAGCACCATGTAGCTGCTTGCTCACTCCCCACACCCTGCCGCAGTAGATGGGAGAAGGGAATCAGAAGAGTAAAAGTGAGAAAACTTGTAAGTTGAGATAAAGACAGTTTAATAGGTAAAGCAAAACCTACACAAGCAAAGCAAAACAAGGAATTCACCTACTACTTCCCATGGGCAGACAGGTGTTCAGCCATCTCCAGGAAAACTGGGCTTCATCATATGTAATTATTACTTAGGAAGACAAATGCTGTAACTCTGAACACCTTCTCTTCCTTCTTCTTCCCCTAACTTTATATACTGAGCATAACATCACATAGCATGGAATATCCCTTTCACCAGTTTGGGTCAGCTGTGCTGGATGTGCCCCCTCTCAGCTTCTTGTGCACCTGCAGCCTTCTCAATGAAAAGTCCTTGTCTTGGTATAAACACTGTTTGGCAACAAAGAAAACGTCACTTTATTGTCAACAGTCTTCTCAAACTAAATCCAAAACACAACACTGCACCAGCTACTAGGAAGAAAATTCACTCTATCCCAGCTGAAGCAAGGACAATCAGATATGGAGATATACTTGGGAAAGAGAGAAGTGAATTTGTGTTATCTTAATGGTACAGGCAAATTTTTTTCCAGAAGGCAAACTAAGCCCAAAGTAAATTAGGGACTTAGTAATTATGTGTTGAGAACATACACTCACTAGAACTCAAGCCAAAATTCAATGTACACCTATAATTTGGATTTAGCTAGATTATTTTAGTTACAAAACTAGACCTTTATTTACTTTTTTTTCTCACGATCCTCTCTCCCCATGTGATTTTGGATAGTTGGGTCAATTAGTACTGTTTTCTTCTGTGAGAAGGCTATTATTCCATAAGGTCCATATGACGAGAGAGCTGAGCTTATAAAAGATTTAGCAACAATCTGCCCATCAATATGAGGCTTCATGATAGAAGACCAGCAGGGATTAACTTACTTTAAGATAAGTACTGAAAGTGGAGATAGGCATCTCCCTAAACACCTACATTTAGTCATAGTTCAGTCACCCTAGAACAATTAATCCTGTGTACTCAGCTACTTGTACTGTAATGGAAAAACTTTCCTTATAAGAAATTCATGGCCTTGTAATCTCATTTGAATATGTAAACACATCTTCCTCTCCTCGAATTTTCTCTGTTCCTGTATAAAAGCTCATATTTTCACAGAATCACAGAAATGTGTAAGCTGAAAAGGACCTCCATATAGGTCACAGAGTCCAAGGCCCTACACAGAGCAGGTCCAGTTACAGTAGGTTGCTTAGAATCATGGGCAGTCAGGTTCTAAGTATCTCCAAGGATGTCACTGGGAAATCTGTTCCCAAGTTTGATTGCTGAAGTCAAAGTTTCCCATGTTTCAATTTTTGTCTGCCATGTTTTATCAACATTGTGTGTTGTTCGCTGGCTCTGTTTTCATTTGTTTGTTTTGGTTTGGTTTGGTTTTTTTTGTTTTAACACTCTTCTATTGGAAGTTGTAGACAGAAGTAAAATCTCCATGGTGGTCTTCACTTATCAAGGCTGAACAAACCCAGTCGTCTTAACCTCTCCTTGTACATTGTGGGTTGCAGCCTCTTACACATTGATGTGCTATACTCATTCCAGGTTGTCAGTGTATTTTTTGTATTGTGAAGCCCAGAATGGACACAGTCCTCCACATGTAGTCTTCAGGCACCAAAGAGAAGGGAATAATCACTTCATCTACTGGAATAGGATTAAAGGATTAAAGGATTAAAATAACTGTTCTGATGCCATATCTTTCTTAACTTGTGCAACATTTCTCCTTCAGATCCTGAATAAGCACCCTACTTTCTGTTTCTGTCTTCTAGTTCTGCTGTGTTGCTGAATGGGTGGCCCCTTGTCTTCCTTCTGAGCTAACATAGTCCTTTAAGGACACCCCAACTCTCTTTACAGGAAAACCACAGTTATGGAATACATACATATGGAAGTTAAAAAGATGGGAGAAGGCAATGATTTTCACCCTTTCTGAATCTACCTTGCAGAACATCATCAAATGAAACAAGGATATAATCAACTGAAAAGTACAGGTTGGTGCTAAAAAAATTGGTAACAAAAAGCACTATGGAAGGTAAGGATTTACCTAATATATCACAGTCATCACATAACCTAATATATCAGTGTAGAGGAAGTACAGGACAAGACCCCTAGCAAGGCCACATAAAGACGGTCTGCCAACATAATTATTTATATATATATATATATATATATATATATATATATATACGTGTATATATATATAAACATAAAAATAACTAACTAAATCTAAATCTAAATCTACATCTAAATATATATATATATATATATATATATATATATATATATATATAGGTTTTGCTGCTGTTCCACCGAGTGATTTGGGCTGTCAGCAGTGTGTGGGAGGCATATGTGAAGAAACCAGTCGGAGTCCAGAAGCCCAAAATCAGAAATGGTAGAACAAAGACATTGCAAACATTGGTTACAGTATAGCCTCAGCTTCCCAGAATTTCTTGGTACAGAGACTTCTAGCCAGAGGTCAGAATAACTGAGTATGAAGAAGAAAGACCTAAAAAATTGTTGTATTTTAAAATTGTTTTATCTTTTCTTATGCTTGTCATCAGCAGAACGTCCAAACCATCCATCTCCAAACAGTACGTATACCAATATTTTTGTCTAATTGTTCAAATTTAGATGGAAGAATCCAGTTCTGAAGAATGCCTGGAAAAATTACTAAATAAGATTCAACACTGAATAGTAACTATTGGGTGAAATTCACCATTAGCCAGGGGAACTGTGTATACGATTATCTCTACAGATGAGGAATTAAAAAATAGATATGTGCTTCTTCAATATGTCGGTCACCTTCACAGCTTATCATTCTTTAACTAAATGTCATATAATTTTCCTATTTACACCTCTTATCTTTCAGTTTTTGTACCCTTCAAATATTTTAAATTGTTATTCTCACTAGCATTTTCCTGTAGTCAGTTTACAGTATGCAGATTTTTTTATTCTTTAATATTTTCATTAGTTCTTCCAGAGAGCGGAATGGTTTTAATTTTGATTTCTATTTTTTTCCAGTTTGTCAAAATATTTTTTTCATTATAAAACGTCACAGTCTGCTCAATGTTCTAATAACTAATTTTTAACACCAAAAAGCAAGGAGTACCTTTGTTTCCTTCCCAACACTTTTATTTCTGCAGTGCAGTTTCACTTTATTTTTTAGTTGTTACAGTACCTTGAAGCTCACATCTGGTTTGCTATTCTCTTCAATTCTAGTCTTTATTATCAACAAAATTTCCTGCCTCCCTCAGATGGTCTTTTTGAATTGTTATTCTTCAGATATACAGCTTTCATATTTCCCAAGACTAAATATTTTATTTCCTGCCAATAATTCTAACATCCCTTGGTCTTGTTACATTATTTCTTTATCTATAATGATATTTGCAATACATTCCAATTTCATATAATCTGAAATCTTAATCAATTTGCCACTTAGTTCTCCATTCAAAGCAGAAATAAAGTTGCTAAATAAAACTGGGCCTAACACTAATCCTGTCTACACTTCCCTGGCCACTGCAATTTAACATAACTTTTCTGATTGTCCTTCAACCAATTTTCCACCAGTGTGATGGTTCTAGTTTGAATTAGTTTTATAAATAATAATGGGGATTTTCTATTAAAGGTATTCAGTATGAGATGTTATGAAAAATAAATGTTGCTTTTGCAGCCAGATTGTTTCTCAACTCATGAAAGCTTTCAGTGCCTTTGTTAGAAAATTGAAGTCCTGAAATAGTCAAGGTTATATGAGACTTTTGCATGATGCTAGAAAATATTACACAGGTTTTGTAGGAAATCATGATATTCTTCAGCTCCACCATGGGGACCAGACAGGACACCCTGTAGTCTCAAAGATGACATGAAACACCTATGTTTAAAATTGTATCACTCCTTTATTTTCCATCTTTAGTCAGTGTAGTGCAGCAGTCACATGCAATAAGCGGTTCAGAAAAGGGACCTGGCTTATAAGCATATAAATCTACTGTGTTGTCACCTGGAAAAGACAGTCTTTTTCTCTTTGTCTTGTGAAAACTGACAATAGAGCTCATTTTAGCTACCATTAATTATCTGGAAGAAAAATATCTACAGCCTATTTTGGTTAGCCACACAAAGACATCAAACAACATTTCAGATTCCCTAAAGAATAGGAAATATCATCACAGGGCTAACAGAAACGATGTAAAGGACTATGTAAGAGAATCATGCTTTTATAGAACAGCTAGAATATCCAAAACGTCTTAAAACACACTTTGTCCAGTTCTGGGCTCCCCAGTTTAAGAAGAACGAGTAATTATTGGAGAGAGTCCAGCTACAAAGATGTTTAGGGGTCTGGAGCATCATTTTACGAGGAGAGACTCAGAGAGCTGGGTCTGTTCAGCTTGGAGAAGAGAAGACTGAGAGGGAATCTCATCAATGCTTACAAATGTCTCCAGGGTCGGTGTAAAGAGGATGGGACTAGACTTTTCAGTGGTGCCCAGTGATAGGATGTGGGGCAACAGGCACACAGTGAAGCATAGGAGGTTACATCTGAATATGAGGAGAAACGTCTTTACTTTGAGGTTGTCGGAGCACTGGAATGGTCTGGCCTGAAAGGTTGTGGAGTCTCATTCCCTGGAGACATTCAAAACCCGCTAGGATGCGTTCCTGTGTGATCTGCTCTAGGTGATCATGCTTTAGCAGGTGGGTTGGACTAGAGGATCTCCAGAGGTCTCCTCCAACCCCAACCATTCTAGATTCCTGTCTGCATACAATGGGATTAAGACCCTGTGTTCAACTTAGTGTTTGAATAGACCACCACCCTGCTCTTCCTCTATCTTCTCACCCTTGTTCTTGTAGTTTTAGTCTATAATTCTGTGCTAAGATCCCTTCACCATTCGCCTCATAGCTTTTAGTCTATGAATTCATATTATAATAAATAAATCCTAGTAGATAACAAGGTAATAGTCCCTTTCATATTTGGTAAATATTACCCAATTAATATACACACACAATCAATTATCATGCAACACCCACATCTAATTAAGCTGCTCCAGCCAGCACTAATATAGCCATAAAAAGAAACTGCCCCTGGGAGCTTGAGGGAGTCTCGGTGAAAGGTGTAATTGCACTAAGGAGAAATATCATCCTCATCTTCATTGTTGATACCACCTGCTGTGTTGGATAGGATGCTTGTCTGGTGACCCCAGGCTGCTCTTCCGACCTGGCCACTGGAGATATGTTTCCCTTTGTATTTATCTTTTTCTTCCTTTCCCTACTTTCTACTTGGGAGCTTTAAATTGATGCATACCATCAATTACAGACCCTACAAAGGAAGTTTTCTTCATTTAATATCATTCCGACTTTCTTTGTGCAACAACTGTACTATCACTCAGAGACCTACTGAAGTATAGAAACAATAGCACAAAGTAATGATACAGGGAATTAACAATTAACTAATTAACACTTAAAGAACTAACACTTAAAGAACTAAAGAGCTAACACTTAGAGAGCTAACCCTTAAACCACATCACTACTGCCTAGCCTTGCTTAGCTTTGTGTAACTCAATGTACAAGAAACAGGAGTTTGCTGACACCTTGCAGAGATAACAAATCTTGGGTGCATCCTTGGGTGAACTAGATAACAGAAACTTGGGCACAGGACAGGAGATACGCCAGTTTTAACCAAGTCAGAAGTCTGAGTCCTAACCAGATCATCACACTAGACCAAGGGTGACCATGTACAGAGAAGGAGACCCAGGTTCACGATCACTGTACAGCTGCAACCAGGAGGAGACGGAGGTGGAAACTATGGAAATGGTCTCCCGGAACTCATTGTAATAAAAACCGCTTTCTCAGGGAAAGGTTATGAATATGTATATGCATTCTTAAAACTTTGATGAATATGCAACACTTTACTGCATTTAACCAAGCTCACAGCTACTGGAAATTTACACACGTATTAGGTGGAAAAGATTCCCCTGTGTGTCCAGTGCTGTAAATAAACATACCTCTTTACAATCTTGTGGGTTGTAAAGTAATTTCCATGCCTCAGTAAAAAGGAAAAAGAAGCTGATATCTCAGCAAGCTGGCTTAAAACAAAGCTAAGATGTCACTAGTGCATGTATCAAGATCAGACATCAAGAAAGACTTTCAGGTTTTTCTGTCTGTATGAATTTAGAATTGATAATCTGTTTCCTGGAACATCACTGCTGAAAAAGCAAATGTAGGTCTACAAAACCTCTTGTAGCAATGTAACTGATCAAACTAAAAAAAAAAAAAAAAAAAAAAAAAAAAAAAAAAAAAAAAAAATTATAACTGTGGGGTTTTTTTCCCTCAAGATTATATTTATAAAATTGCCTTTTTCTTTTCTTTTTTTTTTTTTTGTATATGTACTTTCTTCTTTACCACTAGCATATGGTTGTTTAAAAATTCATCAGAATAAAGTGAGGTATCACCCATTATTTCCCATAAAGATTTTACTTTTTAGATAATGTGTCCTCAAAGCTCTTAAGAATAAGCTAACTGTGGTTTGTAGCAATACCCAAAGCTTTCTTACTTGTTAGCTATGTTTAGTTCTATAGTGTTACTAACATTCCTGCATTATTTATTTGGTTTGGAGTAGCTGGAAAAACAAGCAGAAATAAATCTCAATAGCTCCAGAAAAGGAGCATACTAACATATCTTGAAAGGAAGCTTGAAAAGGAAGACAAGACAACTCAAGTAAATGCTGAAAAGGCCTATTGTGAGATCCTCTTCATAGTGTGAAAGTGAAATAACATTCATGAAAGGAACAGACTCCTCTGGACAAAGAAAGTCCAGATATGTAGATTACTTACAAAATCAAAATAATTTTTTCTATCTTTTTGCATAGTTTCTTCTCAATTTTTTTTTTTATTTATTTATTTTTTTATTTTTTTTTTTTTAGTAGCAGCAAAAGTTACTGCAGGCATAAATATTGGCCTGCTTTTTTGGAAGCTGGGATGGCACATATACATGGAAAAAAAAAGACAAAATCTTCTTAACAAAGTCAAATCAATATAAAACAAAAAAGTCCCTTCCAGCAGATATTTTCACTTGTGCTGTGACCTGTGTAAAAGCTTAATACGAGGTGTCTCTCTTGTTAGGATGTGTTTATTAAACATGGGATAAAAGCAAAAACCCTTGAAAATATTGGCACTGATTGAAAGCTGAGGGTCCAAAATCATAAACGATGTAATGATGGTGACTGACTAAACGCCAGGGGCAGAATGTGTCTCACTGAATAAGACTCTACAATGAAAGAAGGCTCAGTGGAGAGGGGCAAGGGTGATATGCCTGTGAAGTTCTGAGAGTAATGTAAAGAAGTTGACATTATCTCAACACAAAGGGGATCAGAGGTTGGCTTTTTCTTATAGATAAACATCTGTCAACAGCTAAGTGGATCAACTGGTGATGTAAATGTTTCACTGAGTCAGCCAGACCAGCATAGCAGGACTGAATATAAGGCTCAGGCCAACATAGAGTACAAAAATTAGACAACTAACAAAAAAATTTCAAAGACACCAATGTGCTTGAGATGGCTTCAGCCCATGTATTCCTTCCTGGTGAGTGGGGACACAAATGTAGTGACGATGAGCATTTTTTACAGACTGGTAGTGGGAATAATATAGAAGGGGAGGTGGGTTGTTGTGGGCTAACCTTGGCTAAGGGCCCAATTCTCACCCAGCTGCTCACTCACCCTCTGTTCCTCAGCAGGACAGGGCAAGAAAATAGAAAGCTCATGGGTTGAGATAATGGCAGAGAGATTGCTTACTAACTCTGTCATGGGCAAAACAGGCTTGGCTTGAGGAAAATTAATTCCTTGCTAATTAAAATAGATTAGGATAGTAAGAAACAAATCCAACTATGAACACTCTCCCCTCTCTCAATAGGTAGTGGAGGTGTGATCTCAGCACTAGAGTGAAGTGGTAGATTCTTAGATACTTAGAAGGGTGCATGCAGTGAGTGGGTACAACAGTTTTATCTGTAGTAATAACAAATATTTTTGTTCATTAGATAATTTGGATTCATAAACATTAATTTGTCCAATATTGAATTCTTAGATTTCTATATATGGTGTGTTCCCTTCTGCTTTTAACTTGATTCTGAGTATAACACTGCTGCTCTTTCTAGAGCATGTTTCTGAAACATTGCCACAGAGTGTTAGCAAAAGATTGGTGTTATGCATACTTCTCTGGATTTGTCTGTCTTCTAAAGCAAGTTCCTGTATGAGGAAAACCAGATATGTGTACCTAACTAAAGCCCACATGCATGCCAACAAGCAGTCGTCTTGAACTAATATGAAGCCTCTCCCTTTCTATCAGGGCCATTTGTTTATCCGGTGTCTGAAAGACAATAGTAGGACACTGCTAGACCTCCCTCTGGATTTTTTCTTTCTTTTTATAGACTGTTTTATTTAACAGTAAGTAATAATTACATTTGTTTTCTAAAGTCATTTTCCCACTCTTTATTTTATCTTTTTTGAAATTATTGCTGCTCATAATGCCCTAAGTAATTTGTTTTATCACTGATAAAATAAAATGGTCTTCTCATATATCAGCATGCAGATCACTGTATACAATGTGTGACCAAATAATTGAAAGAAAATCTGTTGTAGGTAAGGCTTTGTAAGAATTGCAGTATAAATGCAATGATGGGAATAGTTCCTGGTCAGCTGTGGCTTACTACTTTCTAATACCTATGTAATAAAAATGCTAGTCAATTAACATTTAGCCTACTTATCTATGTAGGATTTTTTAAATGGAGTTTGATTTTCCAGGTACTATTTCCATGTTTTCCAGGTACACTTCTGTATGTGAAATAGGTACTGGGTGATTAATCGAGTAATAAATAGTAATAGAAGAATTATTTAAGATATTAAAATCACTGTTGCATAATAATTTTGGCTAGCAGCAAGATTTTAAACAATTTAATTGTAACATCTACAGCTTTAAAGAGGAATTTAAACAGAAAATGTATAATAGGCCCTACACTAGTGTTATACTATAAAAATGCTTCTCTAACACTTGACATATGCCTATTTTTCCACAATTTTAGAAAACTATTTAGTCACTAGCATTAATATCTTTGATATCAGAGAATGCACATTACCTTAATGAGTATTTATCACCATAATGAATAATGTGAACCTTTGTGTGGTTTGCAGTTATTACCTATCTTCCTTATGTCAGTTATTCTTTGAGAATTTTATCACATAATGAAAAACTGCAAAGTAAATAATTTTAATCATGTACTGCTTTTGGCTGGGATAGAGTTAGTTTTCTTCATTGTAGCTAGTATGGGTCTGTGTTTTTGATTCGTGACCAAAACAGTGTTGTTAACACACTGACATTTTAGTTCTTGCTTCCACAACTGCAAATCTTTTCTGCTTCTCATACTGCCTTACAAGTGAGCAGGCTGTGGGTACACATAAAGACTTTTAACCGAGGTCTGAAGTGATAAGAGAAAGGGCAATAGGGAAACTGAAAGAGAGTAGGTTTAAGATTGGACATCAGGAAGAAATTTTTTATGTTGGTGTTGGTGAGACACTGGAACAGGTTACCCAGAGAGTTGTGCATGCACCACTATTGCAAGTGTTCACAGACAGGTTGGAGGGCTCTTTGAGTAACCTGACGCAGTAGAGACGGCAGGGGATTGGACTAGATGATGTTTAAAGGTCCCTCCTAACTATGGTTCTATGAAGCTGGCAGGGGACAGAGCCAGGACAGCTGACCCTAACTGGCCAAAGGGATACCCCATACCATATGAAATAATGCTCAGTAGTAATAGTAGGGGAAAGAAGCCATGGCATTTGTCCTCCCAAGTAACTATTATGAATGATGGAGCCCTGTTTTCCTGGAAATGGCTAATCATTTCCCTGCTGATAGGAAGTAGTGAGTGAATTCCATATTTTGATTTGCTTGCACATGTTGCTGTTGCTCTTACTGTTAAAATGTCTTTATCACTACCCATGATACCTTCTACCTGCCAATTCTAGCCCCAATTCTGCTGTCAGGTAGTAAGTGATTGGTTGTGTGGGACTTAGCAGAAAACTGTGGATCATTACATTTTATCTCTTCATTTGTTTGTCCTAAACATGTCTTTCTGAATTGTGACCAGGTCTTCTGTTTAATCACAACACTGAATGGGGCAGTCCCCTTTTTATCATATAATTAGATTAATATAAGTGATATCATTGAGGGCCCAATATGCATGGTTGACCCTCATCATAGGGAAGTTTGCAGTCTACCTGGTGCCCGGATCAAGGATATCGCTAGAGAGCTCCCCAAACTGGTGCATCCGACAGACTACTACCCACTGCTGGTCTTCCAGACAGATGGGGAGGAAGCTGCTTCCCGTAGTCTGAGGCGAATGAAGAAAGATTTCAAGGCCTTGGGAAGGATAGCGAAGGACTCTGGGGCTCAAGTGATCTTCTCTTCACTCCTTCCACCTTCGAATGACGATGTGGGATGGAATAGGAAAATTCAGACTGTAAATGATTGGCTCCAAGGCTGGTGCTACAGGCAGGGCTTTGGATTTTTTTATAATGGCTGGTTTTATAAGACTTCAGTCCGGACAGTGTCATGCGGGAAAGGTTTATCTCGCAGGGGCAAAAGGAGTCTGGGACAGGAATTAGCTGGGCTCATTTGGACAGCTTTAAACTAGGCTCAAAGGGGGATGGGGTTGTAGCTGGGCTTGTCCCAGTGAGGCAGCATTCTAGAACCGATGAGGACCAGGTGGCCTCCTGTACCCCTAGGGAGAAATTGGTGTGCTCGGCATGCTCCCTGAAATGCCTGTACACCAATGCACGCAGCATGGGGAATAAGCAGGAGGAGTTAGAACCCTGTGTTCTATCAGAAGGTTATGATCTAGTGGCAATTACAGAAACATGGTGGGACAGTTCACATGACTGGAATGTGGTCATGGATGGCTATGTCCTTTTCAGGAAAGACAGGCCAGCCAGGCATGGTGGTGGAGTTGCTCTCTATGTGAGAGAGCAGCTACAATGTACTAAATTCTGCCCAGGAGCGGATAAGGAACGAGCTGAGAGTGTAAGGGTCAGGATCAAGGGGCAGGCTGGCAGGGGTGATACTGTTGTAGGTGTTTATTACAGGCCACCAGATCAGGCTGAAGAAGTTGATGAGGGTTTCTATGGGTAGCTGAGAGTGGCCTCACAGTCACAGGCCCTGGTTGTTGTGGGGGATTTTAACTTCCCTATGTTTGTTGGAAGGACCATTCAGCCAGCCAGCCACAGTCCAGGAGGTTCCTCCAGTGCATTGACAATAACTTTCTCATGCAAATGGTGGAGGAGCCGACCAGGAGAGGAGCGCTGCTCGATCTCATCCTCACTAACAAGGAAGGTCTGGTCGGAGCAGTAAAGGTTGAGGGCTGCCTGGGTTGCAGTGACCACGAGATGTTGGAGTTCAGCATCTTGTGTGGTAGGACCAGAGCAATAAGTAGAATTGCAACCCTGGACTTTAGCAGGGCTAACTTTGGCCTTTTCAAGCAATTGCTGGGGGAAATTCCATGGGCAAGGCTGCTTGAAGGAAAAGGGGCCCAAGATAGCTGGGTGGCATTCAGGCATTGCTTCTTCCACGCTCAGGATCAGAACGTCTCCACACGCAGGAAGTCAAGGAAGGGAGCCAGGAGATCTGTGTGGTTAAACAGGGATCTGTTGGCTATGCTCAAGCAGAAGAGGAGAGTTTACAGGTCATGGAAGCAGGGGCTGGCCACTTGGGAAGAATATAAGGCTGCTGTTAGAGGATGTAGGAAGGCATCTAGGATAGCCAAGGCCTCCTTAGAATTAAACCTGGCAAAAGGGGTCAAGGACAGCAAAAAGAGCTTTATCAAATACATAGTAGATAAAACTAACACCAGAAGCAATGTAGGCCCACTGAGGAATGGGGTGGGTGACCTGATGACAGAAGATACAGAGAAGGCAGAATTACTGAATGCCTTCTTTGTCTCTGTCTACTCTGCCGGAGGCTGTCCTGGGGAGCCCTGTACCCCTGAGACCCCGGATGAAGCCAGGTCAATGGAGGAGTTTGCTTTAATCAATGAGGACTGGGTTAGGGAGCAATTAAATTGTCTGGACATCCATAAATCCATGGGTCCAGATGGGATGCATCCGCGGGTGCTGAGGGAGCTGGCTGAAGTCATTGCTGGACCGCTCTCCATCATCTTTGCCGAGTCTTGGGAAATGGGAGAGGTGCCCAAGGATTGGAGGAAAGCAAATGTCACTCCAGTCTTCAAAAAGGGCAAAAAGGCGGACCCGGGTAATTATAGACCGGCCAGCCTCACCTCTGTCCCTGGGAAAGTAATGGAATGGCTTGTCCTTGGTGCCATCTCAAGGCATATCAAGGATAAGAGGGTTATTAGGGGCAGTCAGCATGGCTTTACTAAGGGTAAACCATGCTTGATCAACCTCATAGCCTTTTATGAGAATGTAACAAGGTGGATGGATGATGGCAGAGCGGCGGATGTGGTCTACCTTGACTTCAGCAAAGCGTTTGACACAGTCTCCCACAGCATCCTAGTTGCTAAGTTGAGGAGGTGTGGTCTAGACAATAGAGTAGTGAGGTGGACTGCAAACTGGCTTAAGGAGAGAAGTCAGAGAGTAGTAGTCAAGGGTGCGGAGTCTAGTTGGAGGCCAGTATCTAGTGGAGTGCCTCAGGGGTCAGTACTGGGGCCAATATTATTCAATATATTAATTAACGATTTAGACGAGGGAATAGAGTGTACTATCAGCAAGTTTGCTGATGACACTAACCTGGGAGGAGTCGCTGACACGCCAGAAGGCTGTGCTGCCATCCAGCAGGATCTGGACAGGCTGGAGAGTTGGGTGGGGAACAACCTGATGAAATTTAACAAGGGAAAGTGTAGAGTCCTGCATCTGGGCAAGAACAACCCCAGGTTCCAGTATAGGCTGGGAATGATCTATTAGAAAGCAGTGTAGAGGAAAGGGACCTGGGGGTCCTGGTGGACAACAGGATGACCATGAGCCAGCACTGTGCCCTTGTGGCCAAGAAGGCCAATGGCATACTGAGGTGTATTAGAAAGGGGGTGGTTAGTAGATCGAGAGAGGTTCTCTTTCCCCTCTGCTCCGCCCTGGTGAGACCCCATCTGGAGTATTGTGTCCTGTTCTGGGCCCCTCAGTTCAAGAAGGACAGGGAACTGCTGGAGAGAGTCCAGCGTAGGGCAACAAAGATGATTAAGGCAGTGGAGCATCTCCCTTATGAAGAAAGGCTGAGGGAGCTGGGTCTCTTTAGTTTGGAGAAGAGGAGACTGAGGGGTGACCTTATTAATGTTTATAAATATACAAAGGGTGAGTGCCACGAGGATGGAGCCAGGCTCTTCTCGGTGGCAAACAATAATAGGACAAGGGGTAATGGGATCAAGCTGGAACACAAGAGGTTCCACTTAAATTTGAGAAGAAACTTCTTCTCAGTGAGGGTGACGGAGCACTGGAACAGGCTGCCCAGGGGGGTTGTGGAGTCTCCTTCTCTGGAGACATTCAAAACCCACCTGGGCATGTTCCTGTGCGACCTCATCTAAGCATTCCTGCTCTGTCAGGGGGATTGGACTAGATGATCTTCTGAGGTCTCTTCCAATCCCAAACGTCCTGCTTGCCTGGTTGTAGCTGTCTTCTTGTATTGAGATGACTGCAGATGAGTTATCCACAAAATGGAACCAATTAACTCATCTGATCTTACAAAATTTATCCGGTTTTTTTGTTTGTTTGTTTGTGGGTTTGTTTTTTTTTTTTTTTTGTGTGTGTGTTTTGGTTTTTTTTTTAGCTCTTAACAAGTTGAGTTTGACAGTTTAAGACATTAATAAGAACAAATGAGAGCAACATATTTTCTAGAGCAAAACCATAAATATTTCCTTTTTAAAGAGCCAGATGCATTTTACCACATTTGCTTTATTATGAACTTGAACTGTAATTTCAATTCTGCTTTCTCATTTTTTCTGTGAATGAACACAATTGCTCAAAAATCTGTCACACATGAACTATAATAGTTTTTTTCTATAGCAGATAATTTGAGCCTGCAAGACTTCATAGCTTTTGCTGGAAATTTATGATTGACAATTGGGACTAAGTGACAAAGTTAAAAATCTCAGAGATAAATAAACTGCATTGATAAAAATAGATACATAGAATACTAACATTTAATCTAGGAAATAAAAGATATCAGACATTGACTATTTATTATATTTAATGATATCCAGTTTGTTGTACTCCATAAGTGTTGATAAAACATTCAAAATGTATTAATCTAAAATCTAATCAAGGCATATCTTATCTTTGTTCATACCCTGTCCCTTTCACTAGGACTTAAGAGATTCTGATAGATTCAATACAGATTAAAGACTCCCTAGGGCAGAATATTTGGTTCTGATTCTTATCTGCACTATTTGCTTTTGTAGTTTATGGAAATCACTTTAATCTCCCTCTATTGCTTGTTACAATCCTTTGACTGTTCTTCTGTCTATTGAAGAGAGAAATGGAATCCCAGGGAGTTGGTTTGTCAGAAGGTAAAACACACTATTGGCATTAAAAATCACATAAATCCTAGAATCCAGCTTCAGGATTAAGTTCTCTAGTTTTCTTTCATATTTCTCATATTTGAAAATAGAGCTTTAGGTATCTAAATTTGGAATTATGATTTCTTTTATTTTTCTTGGGAATTATAGTGGTAGAGTTTCTGCATCTACTTGTAAGACATCATCTTAGTAATTCAGTCATGAGATGAATGTACCCGAATGAGGACATAGTTAAAAGAAAATGTGAATATGTAGTCTTAAATTTAGCATACACTGGACAGTTTTTGCTAATAAACCATTAGAATATTTCCTGTAACAGATTTGACTCATTCTAAACAGCGCTTGCCCTAGCAATTCCTGGACGTGATTTGTCTGTTAAATTGTTCTTGACCAGTATGCAGTGTTTGCAAAATGAAGACATTTTACAAGCACAGAAAGAGGTTGTACCATGGCAGTTGCCTTCAGTGCCCAGGAAAAATTTTGAGCACTTTTAGTGCAGACTATCAATGTAAATACAGCTGTAAGGTCTTGCTAAAATATTTCTTATTATTGAAGATCTTCAAACTGAGGACTAAGAATTGTACTTACAAATCATTCCCTATACAAGAGTAAGAAAAATAATTTAAAATCCTGATAGCCTGCCAGGTAATATTTGCCCTTCACATGAATATAAATTAGTGTATGTACATACTTACAAGCATAGTATTTTCTAATGTTAATTGTGAAGGAAAAGTGAAATGCTAACATATTTGAATGATCAGAACAGTCAGTCAATCAATCAGCTTCCTTTGCTGTGTTCATAGGTTTTTCTTCCCATGCACATGAGCTTAATTCTGTGTGCATGTCCAATTGTGACTTCAATTTCATTCTCATCCTTCATCACTTCCTTTCAGTTTTAAAGTAGACAAAGGTTTGGAACACATTGCTTTTCTCCAGAGGATAGTCCAGGAAGAATATAAGAACATATAAGTATTATCTGCTACGAGCTTTAAACCTTTAGATCAAAGGTGTCAAACTCATTTTCACTGGGGGCCACATCAGCCTTGTGGTTGCCTCAAAGGGCCAAATGTAATTTTAGGACCGTATAAGTGTGGGAGTAGTTACTACTGCTACTACTACTGATGTGAACACAGGTGAAAACAGGCTTGACAGCCCTGCTTTAGATACTGTATCTAACAAATGTCTTATTTATATCTATACACCTTCTATTTCTGTGTGTTCTTTCTAAATGCAAATAAGGGCATTTTCTATAATGTTGTGCAAGGTATGAAGTGTATTTTGGTGAGATTATTCAATACAGGTTAAAAGAACTCGAAGAGGCACATTTGAGTAGTTCACTTGAAGTCACCAAAGTAGTCAGCAGGAAGACTGAGTCTTCTGATGTAACTGCAAGAGTATGTTTTCTCGGTAACAAGCAAAACTGAATAGTAAGTCTCCTTGTAGGTAAAGAGAAAGCAGAGATCACTTTCAGAACTTCAAAATCTTTTTTTTTTTTTTTTTCTGAAATATACCTGGAATATTAGTCTTCAGTTCATATACCACTGAGTTCTTTCAAATTTCTCATTCAACAAAGCACAGCTTTCATCACTATTCCCTGCTTGTTCTCTGACTTTTAGACACCACTTTTCACAAACAGCTTGCAAAATGCATATTTATTTCATGATCTTTTGGTATTGAAACCTCTATTCGCCTTTGAAGTTCACTTATCTAGCACTTTATATTGCCATTTCTTGTAATATGACATGGACAGGCACCTAGAACTTGTGCCTATGAAGTTACACTTAACTGCAGTATCCTAAGAAGTTAGACAGGTATCAGTCAGTTATCTCTCAGAAATAATAAACCTTTCTACTCAGTCTTTTAAAGACATGACTTTGAAATAGAGTCAGTTTGCTGCTCAATGAATGATAATATAATCAGTAATATAGTTGTACTTGCTTTGGGCTATGTAACAGCCCAGTAGCAATTTCAAAGTGTTGTTGTACAGATGTATACCTACTTTTTTTATATGTTGTACATGTATTTGTACATGCTTAGGGCTTTGTAATAGCATAATAATAATAATAATAATAATAATAATAATAATAATAATACATGTTTGAAGTGGTGTCAGCAAGCACCTTTTTTTCTGGGGAGCTGAATACTGGAATAAACAAAGAATCCCATTGAGGCATTAAAGACACTGCATATATAGGATGAAGCTGATAGTGCTTTATACAGTATGTGTTAATTTTCAATAAAAGTTTATGTTCAGTATCATATAGTTTATTAGTGACAAAGTTAGAATGGTAAATAATTGGGATCCAGCCCACAGCTGTGCAACTCAGTATAACAACTTTTTAAAAACATTGTTGTCCAAGTTGCTACTTACCCAGAAGCAGTTGCCAACTATTCTTCTCCAACTACCTTTTAAAAATTAAGCAGTTAACCCTTTTCTGTATTGACAGTCATTGTTACTTATGAAGGATTTCCAATGTAGGTACAGGAATACTTGTTTAGCTTTCCTATTATTCTGGGACAATATATTTTCAGTATTATTTTTCCTACTAGAATTGTGATTCATGAAAATATCCTTTTAAAGCTTGCTGCACAATGTACAAATGAGTCTGGAAAGTATTATTTCACTCTTTCTTTCAAACCTTTTCAAATATTTAGAGCCAATAACACAACATTTTCATTAGATAAGGATATTAATAAATGTGAAAGCTATAAATACCATAACCATACAGAAATAATAATAGTAATCTCACTTAATTTCCATATTTTCAACATATGCATGGAAATGAGCTATAGATTATAAAGACCAAAAATTTGGTGTCTAACACATGTAATCCCATGCACTTCTAGGCATAAGGTCTATTTTTTTTTTTCCCATATATGAGTATCTGGTGTCATTTCACATTGCCTTGGGGATCTTGCCTAGCCTTCAGTTGATGCTTAGAAAAGACAGATGTCTCTCGTTGGTGTTTGAGATATGTACAATGGGTAGTAGATATAATAGAGGACCAATAGAAGATCTGTGCCCAAGCTGACAGCTGGATGTCAGGAGAAATGCTGTAAGACATCTCATGTGGAACAAGCCATCTAGCTGGTGGCAACTGCATTGGCCTTGTTTGTTTAGACACCTAAATCTAGTTGTCTTGAATCTGGAGATGAATGACAGTCTAGAGATTATAGATGCTGTCAGTCAGCTTTAGAGGGTCTGGCAGGAAAAACAGTTGACATGAATCACTCTGGTGCAATTGACCACGGAGTCAAGAGTCAATTCTTATGTTACATTAAATCAGCAGTGTAGATGTCACCTAATGTTCTCCATTCATTATTCAAAAACTCTACAGAATTAATTCAGTTGTATAAATGTAAATCGTTGTTATCTACATTTGACTCAGTGAATCCAGCTCAGAACAGCTTCCATGTCATTATTCATTACATAATAACATGCAAAATTACAGTTTTTCTTCAGAAGACTGTCCTGAAACTTCTATTTATTTTTTTCAGCATGTAATTTCCTATGCAGTCTTTCAAGTCTAAACAATCTCTTGAAAGGTCAGATTTCAACTACTTTGATCCATTTCAACATTTATAAAAGGTGATGTTTAACATGGCTTCCTGATAAAACAAGCACCATCATTTTTGCAAGAAGGGCTTACTGTATCAACCTCTGAAACACTAGCCATTCTGAAGGTGAATTTTAAACATATATATGTATTCTTCCCTAAATTATATGTAGATGAAAGAATGCATTTTATACACACAAGTCATTACTAAGGAAACAAACAGACCTCCAGCAACTAAGTGCACTGATCAGAACAGATACGTTATACAGACACCACTTCTATGGAAACAGGCAACCAAACAAACAGAAAAAAAAAAATAACAAAGAAAACAAAGAAAACAAAGAAAATAGAAGCTGTGAAGCCATTTATATTAAAGCAGAAACTGGACTAATTTGGTAATTTGCACTTCAGGACTGGAGAAGACATCATATAAAATAAAAGAAATTTAAAGCATTACATCCTGTTTTAAACTGCTGATTTTCATTCTAAATACAGCATGAAAGTTATGAAACATCAAGTAACAAAATATCTCAGAAGATTGTTGCACATTTATAGTTGTATTTTAAAGTTGTAAAATTTACCTCAAGTAACCATCTCGAATTTAAATTAAAAACAAAACAAAATAAAACAAACAAATAAGGAATATTTTATCAGAAAGTATTTTTTGTTCTACATTTTAACTACTTTTAACCCCACTCCCCATCCCACTGCATTACTTGGGGTGGGGCTGGGGGAGAGGAGTCAGGAATGAAGGAAACACAGGAGCTAATCATCATTGTTGGGATATTCAGTGGCAGATCTCAGGCAATTTATTTGACTTTTTCCTGACAGGTTAGCAATACTTGACATCCACTGTAACAACACACCATCACAACTGTAAAGAGAAAGATAAGTTAGTGTATGCATTACACTGCAAACTATTGTCCTTGGTATCCCATCATTAATTAAAAAAAAAAAAAAAAAAAAAAAAGGTTCATCTGTTTCTGGATACACAATTACATCCATAATGAACATCTAAAACATGTTACACTTTTAAACTAAGACAATTGTGTGTGCAAAGGTCAGTAATACAGGGTTATTTCCATACACTTAAAATTGTAGTAATTCTGCAAAAATGTGAGTAGAAAAGAGAAATGTAGAGTTTTCAGAAATTTCTTGTAACTGCTTTTATGTGCAAATCTAGTTCAACCGAAAAAAAAAAAAAAATGAAGAAATACTACTGGAGTAAACGAATGACTGAATGACTCTTTGCCATACAAATAAATGTGATAATCTCTTGAAGACAAAAAAGGATGTTACATTATTGCACCTGGTAATACCAGATAAATACCCAACATATGTTCCTAACTTCGTGTTGGAGGTTGAAACTGTAATTTCCTCCAGAATATCTGTTGTAGAAGTGTATTGGGTTGAATAGGGGTAGCAGTAGACATTAGGAGACATCTTAGTGTCTTTTGGCTGCTTTTTGTTGAATCTACAGTCATATGAATGAACTGTGCAATGTTCCTTGTGTATTACTTCCAGAAGCTGAGTAACCTTTACAGTTAAAGTATTCTGACAATTTCTGTAAGCCTTTTAATGAAACAGGTTTCACTTTTGAATATTACATTTGTGTTGGGACTTTTAATTGGGAGAAGTGTAAACAAAAAAGTGTATGTGAGAAAGCTTTATGGAAGTGTTACTTTTTTTTGTGTTAATAAGTACTTGTAACAGGATTTTTTGCAAAAACAAACAAAAAAAAAAAGAAAATACTGCCATTATTATTATTTGAATAAGTACATTTTGGTAAGTAACAGGTAGCTGAGATCAGAAATATGCTTCCTAATATGCTCAAAACATAAATTTCTGTCTGATAATGTTTTATTTCTTGAAATCTCCAAGGGGGGGGGACTAGACTAGATGATCTTTCGAGGTCCCTTCCAGTCCCTAACATTGTGTGATTCTGTGAAAGTCTTCTCTACCTGAATCAAGGAAGTATCCAAATAATAAATCAAAAGTCTTCAGTCTTCTTGACATCTGCTGGCATGAAGACAGAGAAGGACACAGGAATCCAGGACTGCTATAGAGTGTGTCAGAAAACAAAAACAAAAACAAAAAACAAAAACAAAACCAAAAACAACACACACACACACAAAAAAAAAACCACAAAAACAAAAACAACAAAACAAAACCAAACCAAAACAAACAAAAAAAACTTAACAGAGATACTAGATAAGCTAACCAGAGACTGCAATTTCCCAAATTTGCTGATCATGAGCATGGAAGAATTGTCAAGAATGCAACAATCAATGGCAGCCTTGATTGTAAGGTCCATGAAACAGTGGAAACCCAATCCCAGATCTGTGAATAAGAAAAAGACCTCCCTCATCAGGTTTGTTGCTGACACCAAACTGAAGAGTGTCATCGATCCGTTAGAAGGTGAGGCTACCATTCAGAGCAAGCTGGACAGGCTAGAGGAATAGACTGACAAGAACCACATGAAATTCAACAAGGACATGCATAAAGTCCTGAACTAAGAACAAACTAATCCTTTCAGTAGTACATGCTGGAGACTAACTGGCTAGGTAGTAGTTCTGTGGAAAGGGCCTGGAGGTCCTGGGAAACAGCCAGCAAAATATAAGTCAGCAGCGTGCTCTTGCCATGCTGAAGGCCATCAGCATACTTTGCTGTGTCAACAAAAACATAGCCAGTAAATAAAGGGAAATGATTGTTTCTCCTTATCCTGCACTTGTTAAACAACAATGGGGATACAGAGTTCAGTTTGAGGCCCTCAGTAAAATAAAGATGTTGATAAACACAGTAAGTTTAGTGGAGGACCAGAAGATGGTCAGAGGCTGGAACCTTTGACAAACAGAGGTTGAGTGAGGTGGATTCCTTTATATTTGAGAAAGTGCAGGGGGGAAGAAATAGCCGCTTTCCAGTACATGGGAGGAGGTTACTGAGAAGTTGAAATCACCCTCTTTGTGGAGGTATACAACAGGAGAATGAGACACAACGGTCATATTATCAAATAGGGAGGTTCTGGGTGTAAGTAAAGAGATTCGTTATCACATTAAACAAATATTGGAACAGATTACCAAGAAAGGTGATGGAGAGTTTGTAATTTGATAATTCCTGGACAAATTTCTGAACAAAAATGGTATAAGACCAATGTTGACAGTGTTTTGAGTACAGGTTTAACTAGAGGGCTCCATCGGATTCTATGATTCTACCACAGGGCCAAGTATTATATCATCTTTATTTCTCCATGTATCAAATTTGAGTGATTGAGTTAGTATCTCTAAAAACAAATCAACCTAAACAAAAAATACTCTTACAGGTGGAACAGTTTCCTTCCCTCCCCATTTTTGACACTACTAACAAAATGTTTGATCACTCTTCAGTTAAAGCCTTTTGCTCCTTTGAATTGCCTTACTTAGTACAGTTGGTGCTTGTAGTAATTTTAAAGCCTCCACACTGCAAGTAAGCAGTGTAGAAGACCTAAGTGGTTTCTAATAATGGCATTTTTATTCTTAAAACCTCCTGACGGGGGAGCAAGGGGAGGGGAAAGGAAAAAAAAAAAAAAAAGGAAAAAAGAAAAAAAAAAGCAGCAATATTTTTAATCGTGCCAAAGAAACATTAAAAACTGTGACAACACAAGTAAAAATCAGTCAACCATACAAGTTATCAGTTCCCACTTTCCTTTCTTGTCAAAATTAGAAAGTGCATAGTGCATTAATACAACCAGTAAGAAAGAAATGGCTGAGGCATCTGGATATCAGCACTGAATGTTGCTTTATTTCCTTAATTCTTCAGTAGATTTTTAATGTGATGCTGAACAAATTACTTCTATACAACTGTTCACAGGTGATCATCAACTGTTCATTTCTCATTCCCTGGTATTTATACTGAAAATCAGGGTTCCCATGAACAAAACCACTAAGCATTTGTAAATTTGAATGAGAAGTGTGATTGGAAAACATTGCGTAGAATTAGAATGCTGATGCTCAGAAACAAACAAACCAAAGAAACAGAAAAACCCATAGTAAATCCTGGGCTATGCTATCATGTATCAAAGCCCTAAATTTTTTTCTTCACCACTCTATTTCAACATTTTATCTTTAACATGAAGATAATTCTCTTTCTATGTATATACTACAATTGTGGTTTGTTGACGTGGAAAAGGGGAAGAAAATATGAAAGGCTGGTGAGTTGAGATGAGGACAGAGAGACCACTTACCAATTACCATAATGGATAAAAACAGACTTGACTTGGGAAAATTACTTTAATTTATCACCAATCAAATCAGAGGAGGATAATGAGAAATAAGTATAAATCTAAAAAATATAATTCCCCCACTCTTCCCTTCTCCCTGGGATTAACTCCATTCCTGAATTCTCTACCTCCTCCCTGCAAGCATTGCAGGGGCATGGAATGAGAGATGCAATCAGTTCATCACACATTTTCTCTGGCACTCTTTACTCATGATCTTCCCCTGTCCCAGCATGGGGTCCCACCCACAGGAAACAGTCCTTCATGCATTTTTCCAACATGGGTCCTTCCCATAGTCTACAGTTATGCACAAACTGCTTAAGCATGGGTCCTTTCCTGTCTTTACAAACAGACTGCTCCAGTGTGAGTCCCCCATAGGCCCACAGCTTCTGCCAGAAAACCTCTCCAGAGTTGGATCCTCTCCATGGACCACAGTTTTTGCCATGAACCTGCTTCAGCACAGGCTTTCCATGGAGTCACAGCTTCCTTCAGGGAGCATCCACCTGTTCCAGCCTGGGGTCCACCACCATCTGTAGGGTGGATATCTGCTCCACTATGGCCCTCCATGGGCTGCAAGGCAGCAGCCTATCTTACCATAATCTGCACCACAGGCTGCAGGGGAACTGTTGCTCTGGTGCCTGGAACACCTCCTTGCTCTCCTTCATTGAAAATCCTACAAGGACCTTAAACACTTCCTTGAATACATATTTATTGAATCATTTTTATATATTAAAAAAAGTGGTGACCACATGTAGAACAAGGATCAAGGAGGAGTACAGAACTGTTTCTACTGTGAGGTCATCCTTTGCCATTTAGATATTTACGTATATACACAAATAAAAATAGCTTTAACTTGAGCCTTATTTTTGCTTTGTTTTCCATATATTTGGTGAATATTAAAATATATATGTGGAGGACTATGGTGGGTCTGTGGATTCCCTGATAGAGGACATGGGAACAGAAATAAGCCTTGAAGATATGAAGGCCTACCCATGAGAAAGATGGGAGTAAAGGAGTATCCAGAGATGTTAAGGGTGTACCCGTGAGAGAGAAGGGAGTAGAAGAGTAACATTGATGATAGCAAAAATAGCCAATGAGATGTTACTGCTGTAACTTGTAACCAATAGTGAAGAGACACATGAATTGGTAAAACTGTATAAAAAGGCACTTGTGGCAGTAAATGGCATCTACTACTTTCATCCTGGAAGAACTTGGTCTGTGTCGTTTGTCTGTCTCAACCACGACATACATATAGTAACTGTCTGTAGGAAAGTTCAGCCTATCTCCTTCATCTGATGAAATTTCACGTCATCAATTATCATCTGCAAAGAAAATCCTCTTAGTGTAGCATTCTGATTTTTTTTTTTTTTAATTTCTTTCATAAGACTACTGTTCTGCACTGCATCTCATATGGAATATCAAATCATGCACTTTGTTTGCTTCCTTCATCTAAGTAATGTCTCTGTCCAGCAATTAGTCTGCTATTAGCTGCAGTTCAGTAATTTGTGCTTAAAATCTGTCCAGTTTTTGCTGTCTTGCTCTTGTTGATTAGTGCTTTTCTTGATAAGTACTGATGGTGCCTTTCAAACTACAGGTTCCTTTATGGATTAAAATTAGAGACAACATGAACAAGAAAGGGATATTAAGTAGGTGAATTACTCCTTCTCCATGGCACTAAGAAAATGGCAGCACTAAATTACATTTCTATGTCCAAAGTTGGTAATAGAAAGTTGTTCTATTATTCCAGAAGCAGAACTGAAATGAGTTCAGATAAAATTATGGAATCATAGAATAGTTTGGGTGGGAAGGGACCATTTAAGGTCATCTCATCCAACCCCTCTGCAATAAGTAGGGACATCTGCAACTAGATCAGGTTGCTTGGAGCCTTAAATGTTTCCAGGGATGGGGCATCTACCACCTCCCTGGGCAACCTATTCCACTGTTTTATCACCTTCATTGTAAAAAATTTCTTCCTCGTGGCTAGTCTGAATCTCCCCTCCTTTACTTGAAAAGCATTACCCCTTGCCCTGTCACAACAGGTCCTGCTAAAAAGTCTGTTTTCATCTTTCTCAAAAGTCCCCTTTATGTACTGAAAGGCTGCAATAAGATATTCTCAGAGCCTTCTCTTCTCCAGGCTGAACAACCCCAACTCCCTCAGCCTTTGCTTATAGGAGAGGTGTTTCAGTCTTCTGGTCATTTTTGTGACTTCCTCTGGACCGACTCCAACAGGTCCATGTCTTTACTATGCTAGGGGGTTCCAGAGCTGGATGCAGGACTCCAAGTGGGATCTCACCAGAGCAGAGGGGCAGAATCACCTCCCTCGACCTGCTGGTCAGGCTTCTTTTGATGCAGCCCATGATATGGTTGATCTTCTGGGCTGCAAGTGCACATTGCTGGCTCATGTCCAACTTCTCACCCACCAGCACCCCCAAATCCTTCTCCACAGGGCTGTTCTCAATCCCTTCACTCCCCAGCCCATATTGATATCAAGAGTTGCACTGAGCCATGTGCAGGACCTTGCACTTGGAGATGTGAAACCCATACTACAGCTGCAGCAATTCCCCACTCCTCTCTACTTCATATTGTGAAATAGTACTTATAGCATTTGGAAGTCCATTCTCTATATTGTTTCTCTTTATATTCAACAGTTCGATGACACATTGAAGGGCTTCTCTAAGCTGACTTTCACAGGATTAAAAGGGTATATACACCCTGACTAACTCATGACCTTAAACTGCCTAATCTGAATAACTGTAAGCCCTCCAACAGGTCATTGGACCACTGACTGTATTTGAATGCATCTGGCAGGTAAATGAAGAAATAATAATTGTTGTTCACAGTAATTTGTCCATTGCCAACCAATTTTTTAGCCTTACTAGTCTGTTGTGGTGATGGGAAGAAGTGTTGCCCAACTTTAGAAATAAATTTTTAACCTTTGCTTGTGAGGTGGTTCAGCCCTGACCAATACATTATTGTGTTGCATTTTTAGTGTATGTAGATCTTTTTGCTATTTATAATGCATACAAATCCAGGCAGGGAAAAAAAGCTGGTTTTTGATTTTTTTATTTCCCTTAGGAGAATGATAATTAATACATTTGGAATAGGACAAAACAGTTAAGAAAAAAACAGCATGTAAAGGGAAAAAATATAATCTAAACTCCAAGTACTGACTGAAGTCAATATTGATATTAAGGCAAAGATGTTCAATTCAAGCAACCAAGTGTTTGATTACAATTACCTCTCTAATCTTGCTTGCTAAAATTATAGAATAGCTATATAGATTGAAAGTGCTTGCTGAAATGTCAGCATGGAAAGTTGTTGATTCATATGTGATAAAAATTTATTTATGCTATTGTGGCAATTTTTTTTTTTTTAATATGCAGACACTATTTTATTTCTTGCATTTAAAACATGAATACCACATTTACTTTGTTTTTAAATCCTTCTCCTTTAAAATATACTGGAAAACTGAACAGATATCTAGGAAGTGCATTTAAAATAAAATACTCCCCAAAACACCAAATTAGAGTGTGAATTATCAGTTTATCCCTGAAGTAAAACCTCCAGAATATAACAACTGTCATCCTGAATTGAGAAAGTGATCCATCTAGTGTGGTATCTGGTTGCTGACTTTAGTAGTAACAGCTGCAATATGAATGCATACATTTTCTTCTAACTCTCTTAGGTGTATCTATATCTTGGGCATATTTAAACCAAAACAATAATTATTTTAATCTTTGTTAAATGCTCAGAAGATGATAGATGCACTCCCCAACAGCACTGATTGGCAGCTGATGGCGTGCAAAAATGTTGCCCCAATACACCCCATGAGAGAGAGGACCCATGCCAAAGAGGCTGCACTTGACACAGGCAACCCACTCCTCCCAGCACAGGGTTTGGGCTTCTGGTAAGGTAGCAAGCCAAATCCAGCAACCCTGAGGATGACTGACACAGTTGACCTTTGGGTCCAGAGGGAGAGCAGAAGGGTAATTTCAGCTCTAGAGCAGTGTGGTAGATGCTCGAAAGTGTTGACAGAGGAGGCTGTATAAGTTTTATCTGTATTATTACAAAAATATTTTCTGCATTTGTTAGATAATTCGGACTGGTAGCATGTTAACTGGACTAATATTTGAATCTTAGCTCCATATATATAGTGTGCTCATTTTCCTGCTAATAAGATTTTGAGTGTATCAGCTGTTTCTTTTTGTGATCAGATTTTTAATCACACTAAATGCACCTACTTTTCATAAAGTGAATAGAAACAATTTTTAAATACTCTTCCCTTCATTCCTATATGTCTTTGTAGAAGTAGTCCCTATATATTTGCATGCAACTTCTTCACTGCTTTGACTTTCCCTTTTAAAAATAATACATATATCTTTTCAGATGCATTAACCAGAAAATAACAACCTATTTCATGCTGGACTACATCAGAGAGAGATTAGGACGAGATCTCAGGGGATATTTTCTCCTTTCCCACTGTGCCATGTTAAATGATATGACTAACTATAAAATCATGAAACTTGTCTTTGCACTTGAATCATAGCTGTTACTTACCATCCAAAGATTTCTGTCACACACCAACTGCACCACCAGGGAATGCTCTCAGTTCACTTACCATTGGTTCCTTTGGGAGTTGGTAAGGGAATCACTGTAGTTTGGATGCAGATTTCCTAGCTCACCTTACCACGCACTTTAAGAACTGAGTCAGTAGGAAGCACAGAGGGACACATCCTGTCACCTCAGTTTAGCTCTGTGTCTATTAAAAATAAGCTATGATATGCTTAGCCATAACATAAAGACACTGTTGATCACATCTTCCATGTCCCCACAGGGCATCTGAGATCTAATGATTCTTCTTGAGTGGTGGTACTGCTTCTGGATGCTGTTAGTCTAGGATCACCTAGCCTAGGGATGTCAAACTCATTTTCACCAGGGGGCAAATCAGACTCGCAGTTGCCTTCAAAGGGCCAAATGTAATTTTAAGACTGTATAAATGTAACTAAATGTAACTGCTCCTACATAGACCTTATGATATCCACCACAGATTATCTGTGACAAATTATCCACAAGTTAATACCTTGAATTTCACACAAGCTACTGTGAGAGAAAAAACTGGTCTGGATGCAAGAGTTCAAATAGTCCTGACAAGCTGTCATATAAATTGTGAGGACACTATTGCACATAGCTACATGTAATATGGCCTGCCAAAAGATAAATATTCAAAACCTCCTGTGACTTATGGATAATTTTCACGTGTGGTGAATTTGGGTTTGTTTTTTCATTACCTGATACATACAAAACTAGCTCAGTTTGAATGTTACACTCAATTATCCTGAATGCTTCATAAAAACACAGTGCCCATTCTCCTGGAGTTTCTGGAGTGATGAACGTACTTTGGTGGGCCTTTGAAACTGCTATACAAAATTCTCTTTAAGCACAGCCTTTCTCATTTATCTTTGTTCGGAAATCTTCTCTTTGCTTATAGTTAGTTCTGCAGACTATATTACCCATATTACCCAATCCTTCTGCTGTTCTCATTTGGGGTAGAACTTACTTTTTCTTTTTTTTTTTTTTTTTTTTTTTTGACTTGTGGCTCAAGAGCATCAACAGCAAAGGTTACCTTGTTACATTTTTCTTTCTAGCACATGTACATGGGGAGAAACAGAATTTAAAATATATGAGCAGTGAGACTGAATGGATTACTAGAAGAATCAAATCAGTTATTCTTCATATAGAAAATGTTCATATTTATATAGTTTACAAAAGTGCACAGGCAGTAAGGATTTCACAGTACATGCCTGTGTCAACTTATAACCAACAAACCAGCTCTGTTTTGTGATTGGTAGTGGTTTGTTGTCTCTTTTTATGCAGTTTGATTAATGTAGGATTTCAGAGAATCACAGAACAGTTGAGATCAGAAGGTACCACTGGAGATCATATTTTCTAATCTCTCTGCACAAAGTAGGGTCCAACCCTAGCAGGCTGATCAATATATTCTCCAATCGGGTTTTGAATATCTCTAAGGATGAAGAATTCATAACCTGCCTGGGGAACCCATGTAAGTTTTCAATTTTTCTGATATTTAAATTGTTTTTTTTTATTTTTTTTATTTTTTTTAATTTCAATTTGTGTCCATTGCCCCTTATCCTTTCACTGGGCACCACTGAGAAGATTCGGTCTCTGGGTACAGATATAATTAACAAAGTATGGGATGAAGAGCTGTTGAAATATTTGGATAGTCTAGTAACTGTTTTCCCACTGAGAATAATAACTGAGTAATAATTTATGTGAGAAGTTAGAGAGGGAAATTATGTGTATCCAAAGATTTCAATTGGATTATACTTCCCACTCTAAATACAACTTTTTTCTTCTTTCTCCAGTGAACCAAGAGGAGGGAAATACTTAGCAAAGTTACAGCTGCCCATATTTACTAAAACATCATACAATCTTACAAGGTTATGATATCTTGCTAAGACACAAAAGAAAAAACATTATCTGTGCAGTGGCATATGATTACAATGACATTCATTAGAGATTAGTCTCTAAGGTACCGCTGTATTTAAACAGGAATCTCTCTAAAATGGCCTGGAGACATATAATAAAACCTTTGATGGTGAATTGCTCATAGAACTGCTTAAGCTAAAGTGAGTTTGTTTCTCGTCAACCTTTCTTTTAGGACAATTTATTGCTGAAAATATACTGAAATCTCTCTTTTCTTATACTGCTGTGTTAGCTATTAGGGTTGAAATTGGGCTTTATTAAATACATTACTGTTTCTCCACGAACAAGAACAAGGTGATACTATGTGTGACTCAGCCTAGATATATTCACTGCCCAAACAAAAACTGTATTTACAGCAAGATCAGCCATCAATATGTATTATTTATCTCACTGTAAAATTGCTGCTGATATAAAAACAGACTTGGGTTTGACTTTGATGTAGTAAGGCAAAGTCAACAGTATCCTTCCATATCCTCCTCACCCAAAGGTTTGCTATGATAAGAAACATAGTAGGAAAGGCTGTATGTGTATTTGTGAATATGCTTGTAGGTTTGGACATAAGGAAAGAATAAAGACAGCCGTGTCCTGTACCAGAAGTTGCTCAGTTAGTCCACTAACCACAACATACTACTTACCCCTCATTTTTTTAAGTGATGAACATCAACATCATGTAGCTTCCTTCATCCTTACATCAAAGAAACATTAGGATTTGTTGTGTGCTCATTACAAGGTTCTCTCCAGCTGGTGAAAATCACTGGAGAATAGTGGTACTCTGTGCAAGTAAAGGTCCTTTGAGAAAACTTGGCTGCCAAGTACTTCAAAGAAATCCAGCCTGGTCCAGAAACTATATTGGCAATTTCAACAGTCCAATTTTTCACTAGGGATCCTAATGATAGAAAATGTTTTTGACAATCATTTTGGATGATTTGCAAAAATTGACAGTCATCAAAAAGAGCACTGAATAGTGAGAAACCCAGTTCCGAGCTTTGTTAAGTTGTATGAGGAAGAGTGACACTATTGCAATCAATGCCATTGCAACCATGCAATGGAGTCTTGATTCAGGTCCACGATGTGATAGCCACAATTTATCGACAATAATAATGACCCTTCCAATCACCTTAATACAGTGCAATAAATCAACCACAACAGTATCTAGTATACAGAGGCAAAAGTCCAAATTAGAAGGAATGTTAAGTTGTTCTGATACAGAATTGGTGTTTTTCTTCCTCTAACATTAAATGCTTGTAACTGAAACAAATAAAAAATATCAGGTTACTGAAAATGTGCTTTTTGCTACTTCTGCTTATGTCTAATAATTCCAGCACTGTAATAATCTGTTGTTGATCTTTTTGACAATTAACTTTGTTATTAAAAGATTAAATGAACAAATACCAAATGCTGTGTGCTTCATTGAGTGTACCTGATCATGCAGGGTCTCCCAGTGCCCCTGGTTCTAGGACAGGGTCTAGAATACAGCACAAGTGAAAAGAAAGCATTTCCCTGTAGTCCAATTAGATAATTTTCTACTACTGTCCTCCACATTTGCTCCTAGTTAACATAGGTGCAAAGTTTTAGTCATTATTTTAGATCTATTAAAAGGTATATCCATCTGAGCATTCTAGGATGTAAGTAGATAATTATTGTGCTTGATATTGTAGAGTGACATTGGTAACCTCAGGTTTTGCATTAATAACTCCAGTATATAAATTGCTCTCTAAATCGTGCTGTAATTTCATTCTATGTGAAAAACAACCAAACCAAACCAAACAAAACAAAAAATCAACAACAAAACAACATGGGAAGCAAGTCTGGAAAACTATTTTTGCCTTGAAGTTGTTCAGACATGAGGAGAATGTTAAAAGATGCATAGGTTTGTTCATAATATGCTCTTGAATGAGTTGGCTTCTGGCTGTGCTAGGTTTTTATTGTTTAAGAGAATAAGTCACCTCTTACCTGAGATTATCCTGCTGACAAGTATTTTAAAGAGATGTGTTTTGGAGTACTTTTTGACATTTGGTAAGATTCATAGATCTGTAACATAAACAGCTTAAAAGTAGTTGTTTCGCTACTTTTCCCTTGTTATTCCATTACTTTTTTATTCTCAGAGTTCCTATTTTAGGAACTCCTTTTCTTACTGGAAGGAGCTCACTGTAAATACAGATTCTGTGAATCACACTTGTGGAGTAGAAAGGGCATATCATTGTGAAAAACCCCCAAACTGCAGTAAAATGGAAACCTGTAATTTCTTACTCAGTGCCATTTTTATAAGAGCTTAGCTGCAGAGTTACTTCTTCCTTTAATGCATCTGAAACTTCCTATTGTTTGTTATGCTTTACACTTCTTCTGAACTCTCAGAAAGAAATCACTTAAGATGCATGCCTCAGTCAAGTACTATTTTTCCCACTTTACTGAGCCTCCATCAGTATGTTTGCTAAGTTCTGCATTGTGAAATAAATGCAGCAGCAATGTTCTATAATGTTAAAAATAAGTACCCACCCAATAATGTTAAGAGTACCCACCCATTTTCTTTCATTCAAAACCTTAATAAATATATAGCCAGAAGTTTGTCAAAAGTACTTTGTAAAAATCATTTTGTGTATTTTTATAGAGCAAAAATGTAAACTCAATATGATAGACTAACCAGATAGTGAACTGACCTACAGAAATATTTCCTTTCAGTTTACGAGTCCCTTCTGTGGCTTCAAAGGCATAGTCTCAAACTGATCCCATATAAGCTACTCATAGCATGATACTTCCTATTCTCCCCCTTTCCTTTGGGAGGATGAGGTGGGGGGAGAGGGCAGGCAGGGTAGAATAGAAGGGAAAACAACTGATTTTTCATTAGAACAGACTGTGAATGAAGTAACAGATATGAGATATAGGGATTTTGGTGTACCACAGGTCAGGGAGCAGCAAGAACAGGGCTGCTCCCTGCAGGCTGGGGAGCTGAGGAGGATCACACAGCCAGCAGAGGCCTCACAAACAAGGGGTCAGTCCCCTGACTACCCAAGCAATGAAAATAGGACAGACTCAGAGGTTTGAGTTGGGTTCAAGCAACAGCCCATTTCATAAAGTAATATGAAGACGATGAGACAATTTCAGGTTCAAGCTGGAAAGTCAATTTGTAGATCACAGGTTCAGGTCCAGCGATCACTGGGCAGCTATATAGTAATGAGGCAGGGCTGAAGTCAAGCTCTGTCAAGTTAAGTGATTTTAATGGTTGAGCTGTTGTCAGGCCCAAGTCAGTCTGCAGGTGGAGGTCCAGATCAAGGGAGTTTGTGACTGCAGATAGAACTAGAAAGTAAGAGTTCTTCAACATATCTCAGACAGGAACTGAAGCCTTTATGTTGAGCTTAAATAGAGCTCCTGAGGCCATGAGTGTGAGTGAAGCCCTCAGGTGAAGCTACTTGAGACCATTGGGACCTATTAGTGCACACAGGGATTTGACAACACCTATGTTTATTTCAACTTGTATGTTTATTTCCAACCAAATAAATAATTTCATCATCATTACCTTTTTACCTTTTAGATTGCAAATCAGAAAATGGGAATGTGAGTGGTCATGCTCTGGGAGGAGGCATTAATAGTGATTCCTGGGACAATAAAATATCCCAGATGGGTCTAGCATATAGTTAAGTATAAGATTACAGAGGGATTCAGCAACTGGAAGTTTAGAAATACTGCTTTAGCATCTTTTGCATGCAATAATTCAAGGATAAACAGATAAAGAGGATTTGATACCTGTTTCCCATATGTGTTGTTCAAGCCTCTGAAAATCTATATTTGACAGTAACCATAGCAGCAAAACTGATTAGACATGTTTGAATGAACAAATGATGAAATAGCATTTTTTCTTTAGAGTTTCAATAAAGGCAGCTTAATACTATAAACAAGTATATTCCATTCTATTATAAAAAAACAAATCAGGTGAATGAATAGCTGAAATGACCATATTTGTAACAAAAGAAAAACATTTCATACATTATGAAGAAACTACATTCAACATTGTGTAGCTGAACTAATGAAAAAAAACCTTCAGGAGAAGCAGGTATACTTTTTTTAGGATCTATCTTATGGCCTATACCTTTGATATCTCTTCAAGCACTGGCTGCTTCTGCTGAGCTGTTTTCCACAGCATGTGTTACTGGGAAACAAGAAGAACAGATGTAAAGTAGATATTGTGTTGTTACTTGATGCACTGCTGTAAACGACTCAAAATGCAAGAATAGCATATCCTGAGAATCTATAGATGAAGAAGGATTTCTAGAATATATCTTTGCTTATCTGAAGCAATACTGCTAGAAGTTTAGTGGCTATTACAGTGCAGTAGACAGCCTTAGACTAAATTAAACACATTGACATTTATCTCATATCTTTATCCTTTAAGGATTTATAAAACAGGTAATTCTTTTTTCCATGTGGCTTTTACAGTAGTGCATAAATGATCCTGGAAACAGGAACAGAAACATACTACTATTCACATCTAAAATGAGCCTTGCTAGGTTTTAGAATCTGCGTCTCACCTGTTTCTCCTGATGGTTTTCTGTAAGCTATGATCATATTTAATTGAAAGATCATTTTGTCTTTGTTCCAAACTGACTTCAACTCTACTTCTTCTAATAGGTATGAGTTCAAAGCTGAGAAAAAAAGTAAACCTCAGTATCCTTGTTCCTGGACTACACTAACTTGACAGGTTCTGGGAGTGTTAAAAGAAAAATAAAGTCATCCATGTCCAAGTATATGAATTAGTTGTAAAAAGGGATTTTAAACCACTCCTCATTAGACATAAGCTGGGCTTATTTAAAGAAGCGCAGAGAGAATTTCCACTCTTTATTTCAGCTAACCAAACACAAGCCAGTGGAGAGAAAACAGACACCATTTCATTTTGCCTAAGCCACATAGTAGGAAATACTGAAAGTAAACTACTGACATGGCCAAACTTCACTCTCTCTTTGTTGGGCTAAACAACCTGGGTGTCTCAGCCTTTCCTCATAGGAAAGGAGCTCCAGCTGTCTAAGCATGTTTGTGGTCCTCCTCTGGATCTGCCCTGACATATCCATGCCTTTCTTGCACTGGGAATCCTGGAGCTGGCACTCCGGATGGGGTCTCATGGAAGCAGAGTAGAGAAAGAGAATCACCTTCTTTGACCTGCTGGTTATATTGGTTTTTATATAGCCCAGGATATGATTGGCTTTCTGGGCTGCAAGCAGGCTCATATCTAATTTTTCCTCTGCCAGCACCCTTCTCTGCAGGGCTGCTCTCAATCTACTCATGCCCCAGTCTGTGTTGATATTGAGGATTGCCCTGACCCAGGTGCAGGACCTTGCACTTGGCCTTGTTGAACTTCATGAGATACACATGGACCCAATCCTCAAGCCTGTCAAGATCCCTCTGGATGGCATCCTTTCCCTCTAATGAATTGACTGCACAACTCAGCTTGATGTCATGTGCAGACTTACTGAGAATGAACTCAGTTCCCCTCTGTATGTCATTAATAAACATAATGAACAACACCAGCCTCAATACAGACCCTTGAAGGGCACCAGTCATTACTGGTTTCCATTTTTACATTGAGCTGTTGACTGTAACTCTTCGATGTGGCCATCTTAACAATTTGCCAATTCATTATCCATCAAATAACCCATGCATTAAACCCATATCTCCCACATGAAGTCAATTTGTCAAACCCATATGAAGTGGTTGAAGTATAATAATTTTGAGATCATTGTATAATAGTTTGTGGTTTTATCAAATCAAATAATCAGATCCATAGAGAGTGTTCCTGTTGAAAAATATTGTTTCCAAATGCTCTAAATCGCTATAATGAAAATATGTAATAATATATATAATAATATATTTATATATAGTTGCTATAGCATTCAGTTGATTGAATCCCTGATGATCAAACAGTGCAAGAGTGAGTTAGAGAAAGAGTTGTTGAAAACTTTTTTTAACCTTCTAGAGTGCTTCTTAAGTATCTAGTCATGACTATTGGGAAATGGAGAACAAATACAGGTGGATCTTTAGTCTGACCCATCTACTATGATTTCTGATAGGCTTTTAATAATGACAGTTTTGCAAATCCTTTTAAGTAAAATCTCAGAGACTACAGTTAAAAGGGTGCATGACCAGCACAGCATTTTTTTATCTGACATTCTCCCTGTCTTTCCTCTTGCAAACCACACTCTTTTCCAGCTCCTCTACCTTTCTGCTTTTATAGCTGGCAGACAGTCATTCAAGTCTTTTATATTCACCTGGAATATACCTAATTAAAACCAGGCTTTTTTCTTGACACTATGATCAAAGTATTCTTTCCATGGCTTTTCTTCTTTTATGTTACCTAAAATACATATGCCAGTTCAGCACTGGAAGGCAGTGTCCTGTATCAGAAGTGAATGCTCAAAGCGCAAGGTTTTATATCTATACATCTTCTCAGTCTTAAAACTAGTCTATCCTTTTAACAACCTCAGGGAAGGAATGTGGTTTTCTTAACTTGCTAACCTGGATCTAAAAGAAACAGATATATTGATGGAACATGCAGGACCAAATTTAGTTGCTTAAAATTAGGTGTCTAGTGTTATTTGAAATGCCCTAGGTTATCCACATGTGGCTTAATCCAGTACAGGACATTTTTATGTCTTTACCTCTCTCGCATGACAGCAGAAGTTAAGGTAGCATGCTCACGTGTCCCAAATACCCATATTTTCTATGACTTTTTTCCAAACACAACACAAAAGCAACTATTATTTCTGCACTTCAGTACACCTTAGTACATGTTCTCTGACTGTTTTACAACAGATCTTGTGATCTCAGAAGAATAAATGACCCAAAATTTCCTTAGAGGACTGCATTCTTCTTGAAAACATGTTTAGATCAGCCTCTGAGAATGAAACCCTATGCTTGTCCTACCATCCTCTCCTCCAAAATATGTTAGGAAACTTGGCCTATATCAGATTTCCTAACTTGTCTTAGAATCTAGTTTTCTTCTCTCTGGAAGGACAGAAGAGGTGATATATGTCTTGGTGTCTAACATAAAGTCAATATGAACCTGTGCCACAGACCTATACTAGCATCTCTAGGCCACATAATAAAAAAAAAAAAAGAAAGAGTGTGCTATGTCAACATTTCCTTTTTTATAAGTAGCCAAAAAAAAAGGTTACATTTATTGTTCTCAAATGAATGTAAAATAAAGATGTATCAAAGCTAATTGGTTTTTATTAAAAGAATTTGTAGAAAAGTTCTTACTAGTAATATTTTTTAATATGTGTGATTTTATTTGATGCTTTAATTAAAACAGAATTTCAGAAAAACTTTACAATTGAAAATATATTTGTTCAAACTGTTATTTGGGCTACAGTTTCTCTGAAAGGATATAAATGAGTTATATTTTAATGTTCTTAAAATATGTAGGATTTTTATACTATTGAAACACTGTGTATAAACTGTCAAACTATAGTAATTGATGAAGATGAGACATTTCTTTGATCTTAATTTAAAGTCTATATAAATTTATTTTTTGTAAGCAAACATAAATGAAGTCAAGCATTTTTCAGCTTAGGTAAAACATGATGTCAGTCTTGACAAAATGTCACTCTATTGGAGAAAAGTGAAAGTCTATTTTCAGGTAAAATTAAGTGTGTTGTTTTTAACAAATCCATATGTGGTATTAAAATTGAAGTCCATATAAGAAAGACATGAGAAAGCTATATGCAGTTTGTCATATATGATTTCCTTACAAATATTTTCTTATGCTCTTGAGAATTATGAATGTTCCTGCTAGTTTTATGACTACAAGGAGAGATATATTCAAATGCATAAGGGCTACAGAAAAGAGATGCACACCATTTTTTTCTTCAAATCACTGAGCAGTTCTACAAGAAAATAAACAACCAAAGCAATGCTTATATTTTCAGCAAAGAAAATTAACGAAAAATGTAGTTTTCTTGTCCTTTTAATCTTTAAATTTCCTGTATTCTGTTGGGAAATGACTTGAATCCAACCACATGATGGTATTTTTTGCATTAGAAGATCTTCTTGCTTCCATTTTTTGCCCTTTAGTAGCAAATATGGAAAGACAAGTCATTCTGGGCTGTGGGACTGGTAGCTGTGTGCATGAATGAACTATTTTATGCCCCTGGTTCAGCATTCAAACAACATGAAGGAGGCCTGAAAGTTAACAACACAGAAACAAGTAACAGCTAGTTCTTTTTAATCAGAGAGACTTCTAAGAACAGTGCAAAGCAACTGCTTCCTGCAAATCCCATCAAGATGTTTGGATTAGTTCAAAAGTAACCTCAGAAAATTCGAGGATGAAGACAGTTGCAATTTGGTTCTTTTTACTATGGTGAGGAAGAATGAAGAATATTACAGAGAAAATGTTTATTGGTGGGTTTTGTTTTTTTAAGGAGGGATAGTTTTTTCTTGAAAGCAGAGTGTCTAGAATAGGGTCAATCCCAAGAGGAAACATATAGTTAGAAGTGATGTGTAAAGTCAATTTTTCATGCTGTCCCACAATTTTATAACAACTCTACCTCTACAAAGAAATTGTGATTTGAATACCTGAATATTCTGTTTACACAGCCAAAAAAAGTGGTGTCTGCCATTTTCCAAATGCATCACAAGTGAGGTAACAGATACAAGAATGATTCCTCTTGAGCAAGAGATTACACTGTGGCTTTTAAGGTCAGAAAACAGCAGCTGACCTTAGAGTTACAGGGACATACCCTCCTCTCACATAAAGCAAATGGTTCTTGTCTAAATAAAATTCTACTATTATATACTCTTGAACTTAAATGCATTTTATATACCATCAAGTATTTAAAAAAAAAAAAAAATCTCATCTTTTTCATCTTTACATTTTTAACACTTATGTAAATGTTTTTGTTGTACTAATAGTAAACAAACTTACTGTCTTTAAACTGAATATATTTTTTTTTTTTTTGGTTCTCCAATTCTTGATACATAAATACACAGACAAAATTATTTTTAAATCATACTTAGAAAGTCTGAAAATATATTTCATTTGGGGGAAAATATAATTACTTATGTAAGAATTCCAGAAATGCTATTTATCATGTTGATTGCCTACTCACAGCAGTCGTGAGAGGAAGATTTTGTATTAATTTATTAACATTTATAATTTTGAACTACCAAACAGTAGACTAGGATTTCCAAATGAGTTCAAAAGGCAGACAAAAAGCTATGTTGGAAATCAATGATGAACAGTTTCCTGAGTTTTCTTTTTCATGGCACATACTTCACAATCCTAAATGTCTTGAGTGAGTCTCTAGTGAGAGATCTACCCTTCATCCTTTGGCTCACCAATGAGTGGCATTTCCATCTCTCTGGCTTGCCATCTCACACATCCATTAGGCCCTGAGTAACTCTTCATTTCACTACACAAATGTGGGAATCAGGGAGCTGCATGCACCCTATTATGACAGCCCTTTCTCCAGAGACAGATTCTGCCATGGCCTCAGCTTGCAGATCTTAATGCCCAACCCTCCCTCGTGTTATAGGTATCTGATTAGTCTAATGGTATCCACTTCTAACATCAACATTCATACTAAATTGACAGTGCAGAGACTAAAAGGACTTGGGTACAAATGTATATTCAGTTACAGACATGTTTAATGTTAACAAGGGATGTGACCTCCCTGTTCCACAGGGAAGACAAGGTAGTCCTGGAGAAAGGTCAGATGGGCTAGAGAAGTGGTCCTGACTGTTCTATGTGTGATCCTGGGACCAGGCCCTGGGATTCCTTTAGTTGTCTCTTCAAGATCTCTCATGGTGTCTTCCAGGTCTCTCCTTGAGTTACCCCAGATCCTGTCAGTTAAAGGGTTGGTAGGGAATATCTGTTTCTGATGAGCCCACTGGGAATTCTGAAGCACCGAAACAGGTTGTCACAGTGTGTCCTTCTAAAAGGTTCTTTTGTGTCTCTCATACAGTTATGTGTCTCTTGCTCTTAAATTACTACCTTGTTCCTCTCTACTCCCTTATAACTGAATTTCAGACACTCCCAATCCATGCAAATTACCACAGGAGCCCACGACATATGAGAAGAGGCTGAGATAACTGGGTTTGTTCAGCCTGGAGAAGGCTTCAGGTGGGCTTATTGCTAGCTACAACTACCAAACGGGAGAGTACAGAGAAGATGGAGCTAAAACTCTTCTCCACTGTGGAGAGAAGAGAGTAGAGGAGAGAAAGAGAGAGAAGGATTTTGTAGAGATGAAACAGGAGGCAAAAGAAAGACATGAATATATACAAAAGGTGAAGAGAGAGGATGAAGCCAACAGCAAACTCCAAGAAGCAGTCAAAATATCAGAGTGTTTTTTTTCCACTTCAGTGTTTGTAAATCCAGTCTATAAAGGCTGCCTTCTTTTTCTTTTAGAAGAGTGAAGTTACATGTTTGCATTTAAATGGTATGCAGTGGAGTGAAGTGCTTTCATTTTTCAGATGATTTGTCTTTATTATTGTCTTGAACTCATGTGTATTAACTGAAGTGTATGCTCTTGAAAGAAGTAAGAAAATCCCATGGTTATCTGAAAATAAGTTCATAAAGAAGAAGACTATGATTATAGCCTCAAGCAACAGAAGTAATAGGTTAGGTAATTTAAAGTAAATATAGATGACATATTTTATGTTTTAAAAGTTATAACACATTAATAATTATAAGCAATCAGTTTCAAAAAATTAAAAAAGTGTAAAGGCTTATTAATTCAAAAACTAAACTCTGTGTTTCATATTGAAAAGCAGAAAAAGAGGTAATGATCTGTCTCATTTTGTTGCCATAATAAATTGTTGGATTAAGGTTTTGATTAAACCTTATTACAAGAAGTAAAAAAAAAGCAATGGTATAAAATAGCCTTAATTTATATTGAATTATGATTTCTGGATATAACTCTGTACCCAAAGAGTAATATGATCCAGGCTTCTATTATGTTATAGTTTTCTCGTTAAGAAAATACAGAATGGGCCGGTCTAGGTGGTATATCTGCTTTGGAAAGGTTTAAAGAATTTAGGGAAGAAATTAGAAATAAGAAAAATCTTTTGGAAATACTGAAATTTTTCAGGTAGTTTTTCTCTCTCTCTCTGTCTCTCTCTCTCTCTCTCTCTATATATATATATGCATATATATTTTTTTATTATTATTATTTTTTTTTCTCCTGAGGGAGGCATTGAAAGTCATCTTTCTGAATTAATCACTGTTTTTGAATGTAGTATGCTCAGATATAACAGGATGTTACTAGAAACTGACGTTCATAACATACTTTGAGTTTCACAGAGAGTAATGGTGTCTTTCTCAGGTGACATGCAAGATATATCTCGGAGAAATGCGTTTGGATCTGTGGGACTAAATATAAAATTCAGTCTTTCTGCATGTGAAGCTACTATGAGTCCCATATAGAACTGTCACATATGTGTGCATACGCATAGAGCAAACCTAAAACCAGTGCTGGTATATGGTTAAAAACAATACTTCAAGATAATCTGGAGACTTTTGGAGGATGATGTGAACTTCAGGTCTTACTACACTGCATGGTCATTTCTGAGCAGGAGTATCTATATAAGTGTTTGCAGACTGCATGCCAACACTGTATTTTCTTTGTTCTTGTCTCATTCTTTTCAGGTCTTCAAAAATGTATGTGAAGTCTCTTTGTAGCAAACCACATGAGTAGCCTTTATTAGGAGTTCTTGTTTTGTCTCTTGTCTTTTCTGAGTCTTCTGCAGGTTCGGAAAAGACAACAGCAAAAGAAGAGTAGATGATATTTCATCCTTTTTCAGTCAGATGCCTGCTGTGAGGAAGTTATTGACAGAGAAGGGAATAAGAAATGCAGGATTTGTGAGGACTTCTTTAAATCAAAGTTTTAAATGAGAAAATTGTTATCTGCATAGTGCTTGCTTATTTTTTGAGAGATGTCTGCCTTACGCAGATTTATGAAAAGCATAATCAAATTGCGGAAATTGTTGCACAAAAAGATGTTATGAGAGTAAGGAATATGATAGGTTTTAAGAGTTGCTGGACAAATTAATGATATCCATAGTTACTAGTTAGCTTCTCTAGTGGAAAGTGCCTAAATTACTAAATGGAGGATAATGAAAAGGAATAGTGAACGAAGGATTGTTTTTAAGCCTCACTGTTAGCTACAGGCAGAAACAGGAAAGATATCTTTCAGTTAAATCAGACTTTATTTCATCCCATGCTTAAGACCAGTGGTCATGTGCTGTGTTTAGTCATAAGAAACTGACTGAAGAAAGTTTTCATGCAAGTCTACTGTTGAGAGCAATCTTTTTCACTGATCTTACTGCCATTAGTTATATGCTAAGGGGCTCACACCTATCACCTCTCTCCATATTGCTGGTCAGTCTTCTAACAGTTGTGCCTCCTTTTTACTTGGTCCTATAGTCAAGCCCAAGTGAAAGACTGAAAACTTGTTCAAAAATAGATGTACAGTTTTTTTCTGTTTTGTTTGTTTTTGGGTTTTTTTTTGTTTGTGGGATTTTTTTAAACATTTGTAGCTCTCTAATAGTATTAATAGGGTCACCAACTTCTTGAGCTTTGACAGATCATGGAGCTCTTTCCAGGTTTAAATTAGATTCATCAATTGCCCTGAAATATCTCTTCTTTTTTTATCATCATGATCCATCTGTAAAGGATTATGGAAAATTTTCACAGGTAAATGGTAATCCTCTTGTGAAGTTTATTTTTATTATAACATGGAAAGTAAATAAGAACCACAATATATTTCTATAACTAAACCCAGGAAAGCCACTTTTCCTTCCAGCACATAAGAATATTGTTCCTGTCAACATTTTCATCAAATGTTATTCAAATAACTCTATGTAAAAAAACATATTTCTTACTTCCATTGTGTTCAGTATGTATCTTAGTGAGACTCAATCTCTTTAAAAGACAATTTACCTGTCAGTGTCTATATAGTAGAATATTCTAATGCAAAGGAAAAAGGGATAACTTTGTTGTATTATCTATACCAATACTCTCTTAATATAATTGAATCTATAGGCTAATTAAATAATTAATTTCACATTTATGCTAAATTCTACTATAATGACCATTCTAAACTTTGTTCAAAAACCTGCAAATGTCTCTGGAAGCCCACATATAGTTTCCTAAAATAAGTAAATACATCTTTTTATTTATTTATTTATTTTTTCTTTCTTTCTTACTGCTTCCTATGTCTGAACAAAATCTTGCTAATGGTTTGAGATTACAATTCTAGTTTTAATGGAATACTGGACAACCCTCAAGTGAGGTTAATTTGTATAACAATACAGTTATACTGTGCCGATTCATGATACCTGAGGATCTGGTTTCACATTTGCAATTCTATGCCTAATATACATATTTATTTAACAAAAAATAGGCTTTTCTAAGGTTAAAATGATAGATTCTGATTTCACTGTTATTAATTTAAAACTAGAATAATGTAAATTACTTCACTGCTTATGTAACTGAACACAATCTACTCACACGCAGTGAACAGAATAACAAGACTCACACATGGAATCATCTTCAGGGAATAGCTATTAGCGTAAGGACATTATAATGATTATTTTGTTTAAATAAAAACTACCAATATGATTCTATGTTCTGCTGTGTGGGTTTATACAGCTTTCAGCAAGTCAGCTGCATGAAGTCAAGAGCTCCTTCAGAGAGCCCAAAAGGAAGAAAAAAATTAACAACCTCTCAGTGAACAGAAGTGCCCCATGGCTAAAGTGTACATAAATTCTATTATCACATATCTTTTCCTTTTAAAAACCCAGACTAAACATGAAAATAAAATAAATGTGAGTTTATATATCTAGGGTCTGGGAAAACCTCCAGGTTTAACTCCTGATAGAGAAAGTGTGGACTGTCCTTTTTGATGATAATACCACAGGGAAAAAAAAAGCCAAGCAGAAAACCAATATAAATGCACTGTTGGAGTCTTGTTCAATGTTATGTGTTATTTCCTCAGCACTGAGAGTTGGAGGATATGGAAATAAAAGCTTTCTACAGAACAGTCCATATGGTGAATTTATAATGTGTGATCAGGACAAAACATGAATTACTGTGACTAGTCCATGAGTGTACTTTTCAGTGATTTTAATTAGAGTTAAGAATACTTCATACCCTCAGATGCCTGTCATGATTTTTGTCTTGATATTCCAAAAATTCACCTTCTATTTCTAGCAAAGTGTAGTTATTAAAGAGAGTGAACTTAGCACTGCAAGCCTTCAATCTGTTTCATGTGTTCTTTGATTAATACAGCCACAGTCACTGCTGTTTTTAATAAGAAGCTCTTGAAGTGACATAAATACAGTCATAGTCTTTTATTAATATCTGAAATAAATCCTGGAAAAGCCAGAACTAATTCATTCAAGTTCTTTATCTATGTTTTTTGTTGGGTTTTTTTGGATTTTTGTGGTTTTTTTTTTTTAATGCACATAGACTTATTATCTGCAGACATGCTGCAAATCAGCTCAGGGATCTTGACCATTAACTGACAAGATTAGGTGCCTGCTGGAGCCTGCCACAGCATCCGGTCTGTGGCCTGAGATTTTTTAACAAAAAAAAAAAGGACATGGAGTGATTTGCACTTAGTTCTGACCATGTAGTGAAGCTGGGAAGTGGATAAGGCTGGGCTTGGAAATGGAAAGTGCATCTGCATTCTTTAAATGAGGTTTAGACAATATCTTCTGAAGATGGACTTTGTGTTATGGTTAATATTGCTGAAAGGGAGTTATTGAAGTCAGTCCAGAATGAATATTAATGAGACATATACTACTGAGGTGAAATAGCCAACTACTACATATTGCCACTGATATACAGAGAGAGCTTATGTATCAAGTAAAATCTAGCAAGCTGTGACAGTTTCTATGGAAGTTCTAGACCAAGACTGTACAGTATGCAAAGACATGGTTTTCTGACACTGTTAAATTCATTAAGCAGCCTCTGGAAAACTGTAGCCACAAAGATGCTCTGAAGATTATTCTTAACAAAAATCTAACCTGTAGTTAAAAAAAAAAAAAAAAAAAAAAAAAAAAAAAAAGGTGCTTGCAGTTGGATATAAACACTGTTTTCTTTGCCATGTTGCTGTACCGACCAGATTTTAAATAATATATGGTCTGTGACTTGTAGTAAAGTCTGTATCTCAGAGTTAAAATTCATTGCTCATCTTGATTTTACAGTATGTTGAGGCTTTTTGTTTGTTTGTTTGTTTGCTTTTCTACATACTATAAACAGCTTTGGAAGACTGTAGAGATTTAACCTTTGAAGTTCTGAGTTTTTACCTCATTTGCATCTAATCATGACTGTTTATTCTCTAGTCAATACTAATTTTGAAAATGAAGAGGATCAAAATAGGACTATTCTCTACTTTTCATCACAAATTGTGTACAATATATTCTAATAATTCTTTCAGCATGCCATTCTACACAGGGATCAACATTCCCTGGGAAGGGTTGGAAGCCCTTTCATTCCTCAGTCTCTCCAAAGACCTACCTTTTGTCTCTTCTGCTAGAACATACATAATCTGGATTGCTCTCCTCCTCATGCTACATAAGGACTTCTGTCAGTAGACTGAGGAAATATTTTGGGTACACTTGCTAGTTAGTTCCTTCAGAAACTAGGCAAAGGAATCCTACAATAAAAAAATAATAGGCATTCTGACTTAACATAACACACATCCAAATCACATATACAACAGTACCACCTGTCACCTGTGGGGTGACTTTATAAACGACTACAGGGGTATGCCAATTTAACTTCATGTCTATTAGAAATTGTTGTGTTACATTATGTTACGTTACATTATGTTACATTTTTATGGCTGACTGCTGATCACATTTTCCATATACTAACAGGTCAAGTCCAATACCTTTTCCTGGGTCCTGCTACTGTTCTTGCACGATGTTAGGCCAAGACTTCCTAGCCTGTTAACTTTTTCTCTGTACTGTCCTACCACAGCAGGCAATCTTTTTGTCACTTACTAGGGGCTGTGCAAAACTAGTTACCTCTTTTTAATCACAAGTGTCATGTTGTCCACTACAGATCTGAGTCAGCCCTCACTTCACATTCCTTTTCACTTGTGATAATTTTCAGAACTTCTTAAATCTAGTTTAAGTTATTACTGAGTTTACTAAACTGGGTTAGAGATAAATAGCACATTTGTGCTTAAAAGGTCAGCAATTCATCAGTTCCTCTCTTGCAATTTTATCTGGCCAGATGGCTTTACAAGGCCCTCAATATCACTTGAGTGACAACATCTCCCACTGATTCTATGAAGTGTTTCTGATTTATCATGCATTGCAAACGCTTTTGGGAATCTTCCTTTAAAATCAAAGCCCTAGATACTAAGGAATCAGATTAAAAAGTGAACTGGGGGACCTAGACAAAAAAAAATTATGTGGGCATTCAGCTTAAATCCAAATCAGAATTCAACAAAATTCACACAATCATAACTTCATATTAAAAAATATTAAAATTCAAGATACATATTTCAATTTCCTCTGCAAATTCTCTAATAAATTTAAGTTCTGTAGGGTTTTTTTTTTGCATTCTTATGACTCTGCTACCCCAAGCAGTGTCTTTGTTGTGTCTTGTTTTCAAAAATCTACCAAACCTTAAAAAGTGCTGAAAAAATCATCAAGGGGCACTGTCTTAACAAATATACTTTGTGCAAAATAAACCATGCAAGAAGTACTAGGTCCATTCTTACCTGCTTGCTTTTAGTTAAAAAATGCCTCCATTTTGGAGCTAGTATTGTTTTCCTTAATACAGCCTCTGTACTGCCCAATGAAGTTCAATGCTTAGCTCAAAACTTTAAATACGATTATGTTGTAGGAAGAAAGCTGTTTGTTGTTTGGTAGATTCTGGGTTTTTTTGATAGAGACATAAATTAGACTCCAGACTCCATACATCATTCTCTCTCTGAGTCTGTCATTTAGAACAGGACATTTCTCTTTCTTGTACTATTTTCATGTGAAGTCAATCCTGCAATATGTCATCACAAATAATATCCAAACAATAGACCCTAGTTTCTGAAAATGAAATCTGCAACAACATCTTCTAGTCCTGAATGTTTATTTTAATTAATTATTTTATCTACTAGCTTGTTTTATACATTTAATCCTTCAAAATAAAATTTATTAACACAAACAAAACAATTTCTTGCTATAGTTTTCCATATTAATGTAACTTATGAATTGATGTATTATAGTTGTAAAGCACTGCAAAAAGGTGTACAGCCTCTTAATATCTGGAGCAGGATTTGATACTACATAAAATTTCAGGACTGGACAGTCCAATCCTTTAACATATCCAGGAAGATGAAGAGTATTTTCAGAAAGAGCAATCAGAAAGATCCGTCTCAAGATCTCATGATCAGAAGATAGCAGAGGTAACAAGACAGATATATCCTGTAGGTGAACAGAAAATGATAATGAGAGCAATTCTCAAATCTCTAATCTGCTCAACATCACAGATGAAACAATAATATAAGAAAATATAAAGATGGAAAAACGGCAAAATAACAAACAAAAGTTGTACTGTTCTTTCATTATCTTATGATGGCATGGGACTGAAACAACACCTAGAAAGACAATGACACTTGTTAATGGGAGATGTAATAAAAGCCGTTCTGCTATTTAACAGCTATGTTTGGTGCTGACGAGACGAACACATATAATTTAGAATTACAGAAATTATTTCTTCTCAGTGTAACTAGGATGATAATATAAGGTAATTTAAAGAAAAACTAAAAATCCCTACAAAATACTGTGTATGCCTGCAGGCTTCTTTCTGATATTTCCATTGGTACAATGGTGGTTTTTTGTTTCTTGTTCTGGACAGTAGCAAGTGTAATCCATGATGAGGAACAGAAGAGAAAAAAAAAAGTGATTTTAAGAATCTACAAACACAAGGAATAGCTTTATTTCTATCTCTTTTTATTAATAATACAAATGTCTTATATAATTTTTTATTTGTTTTTCAACACATGCAATAGTACTGAGATTCTGAGCACTACCAGACTAAATCTGGTTTAATTCCTTTCGGTTTAATAACACACACTACTGTTTTTTAAAGGATCGACTACACAGATTAAGGTTGTATTTGATAAATTGGGACATCCATTAGGTAGATATGTATACACTAAACAAATAATTTAATTGTGTACTTATATGTCCATACTTATCAGAATTTATTTAACTCTACTGTTACTACTTCATACTTGATACTTCAAACTTCATACTTAATTTTTGACAGTTATAGTTGGAAATCAGAGAATTTACAAGAATGAAGCGTATGTGAGGCCATACACTTCTCATACACAATCCACTATTAAAAGACTTTAAAAATTAGTAGGTAGATGAGGCACATTTTCTGATAGAAAAGAGCAGAAAGCAATCCCAACCATGGAAAATAATACTATTTTCTCTTAAGTTACCTTCATGAACTTGTATTGTTGATTCGTCTTGGTTTGTAAATGCTGTTAAGATATAGGTCTTTCAAGATGGGTTTCATCCTCAGATGTAGACACTAGAACTTATGGTGTCTAAAATATAGCTGTTAATAACATCAAGGGAACTCTGCACTTTTATTTTTTTTGGATTACCAACTGAAATTTTATTTAATCTTACTTTTAAGTGGCATTGGTCCTGACCTTAAAAATGTCAGCTGATGTTTGCACTACAGTCTTAACAAAGGCTGTTTGAGAATAGGTGATGGATGGTAGTGAATTACACAAAGTTAAAACAAAACAAAACAAATCACTTAAAAATGGAAAAAAAAATCTTTGACTAAGAATATACTTTGATGTAGGAGTTGTCTATATGTATGAGTCACACATGAATGATCCTACAGATCATGATCTTACATATGGATTCTGAGTCAGCATACACTTTCAGACATATTAATATATTTACACTACCTTGCTCACTCACAGCTACACCATCTTAGTTTTATTTTAAGAATCATGCTTCAAAATACAACATACTTGAATATACTATGAGCTTTTAGCCATGTTCTTTGAATTTGCATTACATTTCACCTTAATTTTCACAGAAATACTGCAACAGTTTATCAGATATGAAGTATTCTGATGAGGATCAACAGAACACTGAAATGCCTTGTTTCAACTGAGATCCTAGTTCATGTTCTATGCTCTTAATCCTTAAACATTTAGACTTTTGCATAGGTCTTAAACTGCATTAGGTAGCATAAATTAGCATAAGAACATAAGTTAGATTAAAAAATAATGTTATAAAGAAATAAAGAAAAAGGAAATAATCATAGATGGCAACATTCAGAAGGTGCTGAACATCCCATAGCTGATGCTTAGGGGTATTTAAACACAGAATGATGAAATTGGACTAATTACCACTAGTTTGGCTTCAGACTGTCAGAATAAAGTACACTTTCTTGAAACATTTATATTGAGATAGCTTTACATTAATGATTTTATGATAAAAATAGCTGATACAGAACTCTGAGATTTGACATTTGGATTCCAGAGCAGAGCTTGATCAACTTTATAGTTTTCAAATACTTTTTTTATTTGTGACCCTAACAAAATTTTTCAGTGAACATGCATATTAAATGTAAATCTACTTATAGTAGGTTTTTATTTATTTGTGTTTGTTTTGTTTTGTTTATTTTAGTTAACAGTCATGGACAAGATAGTTATATAAATCACAAACTGTTTACCTTCAGCATTCTAACTCTTTAGAAATAAGTGTTGCTTAAGTTTTTTCTAATAAAATCATCACAATTTGTACACTCCTATTCACTTCTGCATAGTTGATGACTTGAACTTTTGATAGAATAACATTATGTTTCACACTATTGAGCAGAAACTAATAGATATCATGGCCTACAAATTCAACAACAGAAGGGCTTGAGTGGGAAGATGTAAGTACAAATATTGTGAGTATTGTGTCTGAGATGAGCTGTAGACAAGATGTCTAATCAAGATTGAAACTGGCTAAACTGTGAAAAAAAAAAAAAAAATGAAAACAAAGCACTAGCCTGAATTCAGGGTTCTTACTACAAAAATCGGCATTACATCTACATTTGCTGAAAACTCTTTACAGCTACCATGCAACTGCAGTCTTATTTTATACTGGAAAACTTAACTTATTTATGTCAGTTCTCATTGATTTCTTCTCCAAATATCATTCAGGTCAGAGCTGATAATAATTAAAAATAGTACATAGATTTTATTATCTAGGCAATGGGAATAAAAGGCTAAAAATCTACATTACACCTGAATACCTTTTAGATTTATAGCTCGTCCATATTTTACAGTTTTTCCACAGCATCTTGAAGGAAGTAGAGAAAAACAAACAGAATATAATCAAGTATTCATGGTAATTTTGCATAGGAAAAGACAGAGGAAGAAGATCTGAAGATGACTCCTAGAAGCAAGTAAACTTGATGAATTTCAAGTTTAGACAGTCAATGGATGTTATTTTGGTTGTGGTATTGCATTTTGGGTCAATGCTTGAGTCAGTCAAGACCTGTTAATTGGTTGCATCTGTATGTGAAAAGAATTGGTTTGTTAAGGTGATTCTAATAATGAAGCAGGGCTTCCTTTGGCCTGAGAGAATGAAAATGCAACTGCTGGGCAGCCACGAGGGTGTAATAAATGATTAGTTTGCATTGGGAGCAGGAACCTCTAAGAGTACACAATTCACTTCTCCCTGTACTCTTCTCCACACTTTCAGATACTGTGAACTGTCATGGGTATAAGAAGAATATGCTGGTAGCAGTAAATTTAGTAATTATTCAGTGACTGGTGAGTTTGTAATACTAAAGATGATCAAATAAGGGTATTTCATGTGGAAAAGCAGAACTAATTGTCCTAATACATGTTGGCAACAATAAATATGGAAACGTGGGAGGAACATTTTAGAAGTAAAATTCAGGTTTCCAGGGTTCTGCCCAGCAGGAAGTCCTGGTCTCATGGTAACAGTGTGTGCAATGCTTCCAGCTACATATGCAAGACCTGAAGAAACTGTACAGGAAAGATGAGTTTCACATCAACTAGAACGGAGCCAATCTGCTGATAATCAGACCAGAAGTATAGTGGAGGAGTATTTTCAGTAAAAACAGAGGGAAAGCCAACAGGCATGAAAGAGTACTTGGATTTGATATAGTAAAAATCTTTTAACAGGCAGAAAGAAAGTATATATGCAGCATAACAACTCTATTAGTCCATCTGCAGAGCTCTGCCTGCATCACTGGAGCCCTAGGACCAGCAGCGTTGGACCCCTCAGTGTAGGGTGGTGAGTGTTCTCCTTGAGCATGGGGGGATGAAATTCAAACTCATCAGAAGAATTGACTAGGAGGTTGGAAAAAAAAATGTAGGAGTTTATGGTGACTTTTCATAACAAAGCAGGATCAACAGAGAGCTTCCTCAGGATAGCTGGTATGACAAATTGTATTCAGTATCTTCATTAACAGCATGGAAAGAAGCACATGGCTAACGTCTGTGAGTATGGAAAAGACAACAATTTCATTTTAATATTATATTGATGGCTAAGAGGTCTGAGAAGACCTTACAAAGCTGTGTCTGAGGTTGAAAATATAGTTGCTGTATAAAAAAAAGTAAGGTAAATGCTAGGAATAGAGTTTGCGTGATGTTGAACACAGAACTGAGAAAACTTAGGAGAGAGAAATTAGCATTATTGTCCTAGAGATACACAGCAGAAGGATGAAAGACAACAGTCAGAAGTTCCAAGAAAATTATGAAACCGTCAATAAACATTACAGGAAAATAAATTACCCAAAGGACATTTAAACTCTGTAAGAGGTTACCTGGAGGAGTTCTGGAATCTTCAGTCTTGGAGACACTTAAAAGTTGACCAGGCTCAGCTGTGCACAACCTGTTCTGAGTAGATCTGGCTTGGGGGAAGGGGAAAGAAGGGGAAAGATGACTGACTTCCAGACATTCCTTACAGTCAATATTATTATTTGATTGGTTGTCTGAAGAAAGATGTAGCTGAGAGTTATGAAATCATTAAAGCAGTGGACAGGGTGATCACAGAATTGTTATCTACCAAATTTCACTATACTAGAAATAGGAATCAGTGAATAAATTGGTTGAGAAATCCACTTGAAACAGAAAGAAAAAGGTATTTCTTCTGAACGTGTATCTACATGGTCTGTAGATAACATAATCACAACAGTAAGAGTGTCTGGTCCAGCTGTGACCAGCAATAGGGTCTTGGGAAATCAGGAAACCCACTCCAGCTGGTTGAGGTGTCCAAATACTGAGTGACATGTTTTAGTTTTGGCGTGTTTTTGTTTTTTTCAGTTTTTGAGGGATTTATATTCATGTGAGGTCTAAATAAGACCAAAACAGGGACTAGGATACAGGAGTTTTTACCTTAGAGAAGTACTTTCCTCTATTTCACTTCCAATGAGCTATACAAACACTTGTTTAATGGTTATGCCTTCATGTGTAATTCACACGTGTTGCAAAAATATTTCTGAGACTGTAACTTCAATAGAATTGCTATGAATATGTTTGAAGTTCAGTATGATGAGGCTGAAATATTGCTGCAGCATCAGTGTTGGGATTGCAGTATTACTGCTGTTAATATACTAATCCAAACTAGGACCAAAAAAGGTCATTTCAGACTTCATGGGCTGAAGCAACATCCACATAATTAATGTGTAAGCACAAACTGAAAAAAAAAAAACAAAAACAAAAAACGAAACACTTCTCCAATCAAAGAATTAATTTAACATTCCTTTGACATAATGTGGAATATGAAAACATCATAGCCTTCTGTTGTGATATAACTGGGCACATATTGTACATCTCTTACAGTTATTTGTGGTACTTGTTACATGATGGCAGAAATAGTGCCATACATTCAATAATACTGTTTTGTTTGGTTTTTCAAAAAAACTAGACACTGCCCTTGAACATATATGCTGAACTTTTATAATAGACCCAGAAGGAAAACCTATTACTTTAAAAAAATCAAACAAAACAATGAGGTTCTTGTCTTAGTTCCACTGTCTCTTATGACCATTACCAAAGCAATAAGAAAAAATAATAATAATTGAAAAGAACTATAAGTATTCAGAGGCAGTATTATTTAATACTACAAAGAAAGATTTTTTTGGCTTAAAATCAGTTCTGGATTTCTTACATATACGTTTTGTATTCATCTATTAATGTAGCATTGCATATTGAAAACCAAACATTTAGAGCCAATTATGACTCCTCCTATATTATAAGATCTACCTAAAAGTTCTTTGCTTTTCTCTCCCTGCTCCCTAGACACCACATGCATGAACTCATGGATCCTTGCAAAAAGAAGGCCTGCTCATGCATTTATTTTCTTCCCAGATCCAAAGGACTAAATGGATTTATAGCTATCTGTTTAATAAGATATAGCAAGGACAGCAAAATAATAGTTAAAAGTTTTCAGGAAATAAGGAAGCAATAGAGAAGAGGTAATTACTCAAATAATCCCAGGTGTAATTGTTAGAGTTTATGATTTTGACTGTACATAATGCAAAAGGATACTTATTATAAGAATACAGTTATCTCTCTTCAGTTATTCTCATTGTTCAGATATTCCATAATATAATATAAAATGGAATATTACATTAGATTTTATAATTTTGATGTAAATCATGAGTATTTTCAGAACTTCAAAAAATACAATGTCATAAATACTCATTTATGAAGGTATCTGCTTTCAAAGATTTACTGGCCCAATCTAGGGTTTCTATGTAGATATTTTCATCTAATTGGAGGTTTCCAAAATAGATGCTAATTGTAGATGAGATATACTGAAAAAATGTCCTTTAATTAAAGAAGGCTTATATTTTTTTTCATTTAGTTTTTATTTGGTTATCAAACATATATATATCCTATGTCTTTGTCTCTCATTTTGCTTCTGCTCTGACAGGAATTAACTAAGCAAGCTGTCTCAACCTTGCCCCATGTAACATATATGTTTGAGAGTTCAGAAATTTGGTTTATAGGTTATTATTTGCTTGATTTCACACTCTTATTTATTCATTTACTTTATTTTCAGGCTAGTAGTATTGTAAATAACCCATAAGCTAAGATAACTGCATAAACAGGAAGAACATTAATATAGCTAACAGCAGCAGTGATAGAAATTGTTCTCTGATTTGCAGATGATTTTTCGTTATATAAGCTTCCATGACCACAAGCCTCAAGTGTTATTCCAAAGCTATAACTGCAAACAACAAAATCTATACATTCATCTCTTATCATTCTCAAAAAGAAAGTAACTTTGTGAAAAGAATGAGGCCACAATCCATCCCACAAAGAGCTATATTAGCAAGTATGTAGACAGCAGGTAGAGGGAAGTGATTAATCCCGTCCATTTAGCACTTAACACACTACATCTAGAGTACTGTGTATGACTCTGGGCTTCCAAGTATGGAAAATACACTGACATACTTGGATCCAGCAGAGGGCCACCAAGGTTGGTAGAGAGCTGGACCCCATGGCATTAAAGTAGAAGCTGAGAGAGCCGTACTTTTTCCACCTTTAAAAGATCAAAGGAGATTTATTTTATTTTATTTTATTTTATTTTATTTTATTTTATTTTATTTTATTTATTGTCCTGCAGCTTTTCTCCAAGATGGTCAGTGGAAGGATGAGAGACAATGGACACAAATTGAAAAATTCTGGGAAATTCTGTCTCACTGTACAGAAAACTTTTTTTCACTATGATGGTGATCAATCACTGAAACAAGTTCCCAGAGAAAATGTGGAAACTATGTCCTTGGAAATTTTTAAAAATCAAGTAGAAAGCCTTGATGCTATTGGAGAAGGCCTTGATGCTATTCATATAAGAGAATAAGGTGATATTTAGAGACTATTACATCAGCTCACAGGAAGCAGCCCATGAAGAAACATATGGATAAAACCATATATTTTTCTTTTTATTTTTCTGCTTCTTGGTTTATATCTTTTTCACTTGATTGATTTCCTAGGGGTTGTTTTTAGTGGGGGTGTGAGGCTGTGTTATTTTTTTTACAAAAATACAGGCTGTTCCTTTTAAACAATAGTTTTTTCTGTTTTTTCATTAAATAGATCCACTCACATTCTGATTATCCAAAACTAGACTTCAGAAACAGAAAAGAGTTTTTATAGTTGAAGCTGAAGTTCAGGTTTATCTATGCTTAACTTGGTAGATTAATTACTTTAAAAAATAAATTACTTGGAATTTATACCTAAAATGCCAGAGAACAAATCAGCAAATTATATTAAAAAAAATAATGGCATGTAAGACTATGCAAAATACAGCAAAAAAACCCTGTTATTTTCTCCATATTATAATTTCAGGTGGTCATGACAACAAGAAAATAAAGAAAAAATAAACAGACAAACAAAAGCTTTATGTAGTTAGTGAAGCTGAAACGCTTTCAGGATTTAATTTCAAGAGAGTATGTAAAAATTAGTCCCCACATACCGGAAAACCTGAAAAACTGTCCTTGAATAATAATTTTCAGTTATAAAAGCCTTTACATCTTGCTCATGATGTAAACAAATTGCATCAGCATTTCTAGGAAGGTAATGATTGAGAACATTTAAATTTAACAGCAATTGAACTTGACCTTCATTTAGTAAATTAATTATAGTGATAATACACAATTTTTATGGCAGCATTTACCTGGTATAGCAAAAAAAAAACCCCAAAAAACAAAAAAACAAAAAAACCACCAAACAAACAAACAAACAAAAACAAAAACAAAAACAAAAACAAAAACAACAAAAACAACACATTAATTAAATGCTAGACTAAACATGTGATCTCACTAACTCAGTTTTTATTCTCTATTCTGAAAAGTGAGGTGTAATGTATCTTCTTTGAGAACATGGTAAAAGGAATGAAATCTCTGCTACTTCTACCAGAAATGAGATGTCTTTTTCTAAATTTTATTGACCATTTCATTTAATCACTAACTCATAAGAATCAGACCACATTTCCATATTTTAATGCTTAACCTGTCTTGTGCAGTTCGCAATAAGGACTGAAAAAACAGAACAGTTTTTGCTTGCATCTTTGCTTTCATCCATTGGTCTCACTGACTACACAGTAAGACTACAAAAAAAAAGCAACCCTTTTTTTAGTTATCTTATCAAGCATTTAGAGAGTGTATGAAACCAGAGTGGAAAATATGCTATGAAATGCATAAAATATTTTGAAATTTTGAACTTAATCATGTGCTGAAATTGAAAAGCACTGTGGAATACCTGACATTAGTAACAGTCAGTCTATATTAGCCATTGTGTGGTTCAAAAGTATGTTCATCACCTGTAAGTAAATGTCAGTTATTTCAAAAACATGGCAGTGGCAATCTTCAGTTGTAAGAAACATGTGAAGTAGAGGTATTGTCCTGGTTTTGATAAAAACAAGACCAGTTCTTTTTTAGTGATTTTTCTTTCAGCAAAGTTCTTCTAGGTGGCTGTCCTTTTCTGAGTTTTAGCCTGCATATTTTTCCTGGGATCCTGTACTCAGTGCTGATAAGAAGATCAACGGAATGCTGAAGAAGCTCATATTTAGATTTATTACTATGGTAGCCAAGAAAGACTGATAAGTTTTCCCACATTCCATTGTGAGAGGGGCGTGTTTGAGGAGGGGTGGATGGAACAGGTGACTAAAACTGACCAACAGAAGTATTCTAGCCCATAATTGTCACACCCCTTATATAAGTGGGTGATCACGAGGGTCACTCTCTTCGACCATGGCCGGCATCTAGAGAGGACCCTGCCTGTCTGCCTGTGATCTAGAGGCCTCAGGCCCTGCATCCCTGCAAACAGGTTCCAGTTTGTTGTGAAGTCCCACCCATGACTTCTAGGGGCCTGAGCTGCAGCTGCTGGAGCCGCCAGCCCTGCACACCCAGCTCCGCTGCTGCTGGAGTGACGCCAACTCCACATCAAGCATTCGAGATTGGTTTTTATATTTTGTATATATTCTCTATTTATTAGTAGCATTAGTAAAACCCTTTAAAACTCTCCAACTTGAAGTCTAAGTCCCTCTTCCTTCCCACTTATCTTTCCTATCGTCTTTCTGATCTAAAGGAAAGGGGTGGCAGGAAGTGAGGGGGTAACAGGGAGCGTCTGCCATGGTTTATTACCATCTTGCCGTAAACTGTGATAGGTATGAATGGAGGAAAAGGTCTTACAGTTAATGAAACTGCCTTATGTAAAACACCTTATTCATATTGTTCCAGGATGTATTCTCTTTTCAGTCCAGCTGTTGTATTATTCTGCAACACATACGTAAACGCACTCGTGCACATAGGCACACACATACACATAACAGCATTTCAGCAAAATTCTGGAAGGCTTTTTTCAGACCCATGTCCTGTTATTATTTGGTTACTTGGATTAATGTATCTTGGCAGTGAACAGAGCTGCTTTTGCAGGACTACCGTAGCCATAGAATCATCAAACAAACATACAGCTGGTACTCTGCACGACAGCCTTTTTAGTGAGTGTGACATTTGTCAAAAAGCATTCTTGTTGGAAAGTTTAGGTACCTTGTAAATGTTTATCTAGTGCAGAATACCCATCTGCTAAAAGGCTTTAAAGGTTTTGTTGAAACAAGAATAAAATTTAACTTCTATTTTTCTTATATTTCTAGTAGGCTTTATTCTACAGAATTTGTATGCAGTTAATACCCATGTTAAGTGTCAGTTAGGAAAGGAAGTAGCTATCAGGTAGTTTTGTTGTTTTTTTTTTTTTTTCCATTTCTGAATATCCCTTACTGTAGCTTAAGTCCACTAATTCTACAGGTTATTTACAAGAGACCTGGAAATAAATTTTATCCTGTTCACCTTCACAACAAACTTTCATCTCTTTGAGGACTATTATAACTCTTCTTCTGTAGAATAAGCAGATTTTTTGTGTTGTTTTATTACACCATTATCTTGCACTTTCTGAAAGAGACAATATTCTTTTCCAGCTCTTCAGTATACCATGTTCTGGAAATGTCAGGAAATTCTATTACCTCCTCTTTCACCCCTAGTTACTCATTTCCTTCTTCTATACATGCCACTTTAACTTAAGTTCTTCCCAATACTGCCAATTCTCACAGCCAAAATAAGTAAATCACAAATTAAGTGAATAAATAAAAAGGAGGGAAGTTAAGTGGTGCTTGGCTGTCCACTATTCAGTCTGACAGAGCTTTTCATTGCATTTTTGTAGTTTATTTTGATTTATAAATGTTGCACTTCAAACAAAATCTACACATTACACACACAGTAGTGCATAAATCAAGGAGCTGTCTCAGGCTTGTGTGAAAACAGTGTAACATAACTCATGGAGTGGTAGACCTAGCTTTTTGTGGACTAACTTAGACTATATTTGGCTGAACACAGTTGCATCAATTCCTATGAGAATCTTGTATGAGTAAGATAATATTTAGCACAAGGGAAGGTGACAAGGATCAAAGCACTATATTTGAAGTTTTACAAAGAGCATCATTCTTATTCCTTCAGTCTATGTCAAGCACTGAGGTAAATTAAATTATGGATTTAACATGTTTTTAAAATTTATTTTTAAGACAGTTTTGCCAAGTTTAATTTAAATGTATTTATTTATATTTCACATACAATGTAAAGACAAAATTAATTCTGCAAACTCTGTTTTAGCAGGACTTATATGTGTTTTAAAGTATCTGCAGGTAGCAACGTGTATAAGAGAAAATATAAAGTGGATCAGAGAGCTTGGTTGGTTAGCATATGCTATAAGACATGTAAGTGGCCCCATACATATAGTTTGCATTTTCTTGTGCAACCTATTTTCAAGTGAAAGAGACACCATGAGTTTTGGAAATGTAGTCGTGAGCGGCAGTTAGCACCCTTTACTTCCTTTTCTATCAAGTTAAGTTATTATTTAACCTGCCAACTTCCATTTTCTTTTAACACTCATTATATAAGCAATTGTAATAAGAATAGTAACAGTAATGCAATAGCAGCAATTAGTTGGTTCCCTCACAGAAAAAAAAATGGTAAATTGTCTGATGTAGTCACCATTCATATGTCCAAACTGCCAACTCTATAGCTAAATATGGATTGATTTAGTGATTAGGAAAAAAAAAAAAAAAAAAGCCAAAGAAAAGGAAGTTTTTAACACATGCTGCATTGCTGTTACTTGACACAGTACTGTGTGTTCAGGTTCCAGACAGTAAACTTGAAACTGTCCTCTACTTTTTCACAACTGTTCATTCCTGTTATGATACTGCCAGCTTTGATTATGTGTTTGGTTTAATGTGGCAAGGTTCTGGATGTTGGAGGGCTGCAGGAGTGACCTCCGTAATAAGGGGACAGGGGGTTCCAGAAGAGATACAACCAGTTCCAGAGAGCTCTGCAACAGATCCACAAGTGTGAGGAGAAAGGAGTAGCAGTGAATTGCTGTAACAGACTGATCACAACCACCATTTCTTCTTCTTCCCTTGTGCTACTGAGAGTAGGTGTGAGAAGGCAGAAGAGCCAGGGAGGAAAGAGTGAAGTTGAGCCTGGGAAGAAAGAGGAGTGAGGAAATAGTGTATTCATTTTTGCCTTTGTTTCTCACCACCCAGCTCCATTTTTAACTGGCAAAAACTAAATTTCCCCAAGTTTAGTCTGTTTTCCCCATGGTGATAATTGGTAAGTGATCATTCTATCTTTAGCTTGATCCACAAGCTTTTTATTTTCTCCAACCCCTCTCTTGAGAAGGGGGAGTGAGAGAATAGCTGGTTTGCAGTCAATAGCTAATAATTAGAACAAATTTCATGTAATATTTACATTTTTCAGAACCAGCTTTGTTATTTTAAATTATTGTTATGTATATAAAATTATGCAGTTTTCATTCTATTATTTAAATAATGCAACATTGTTCTGGCAAATTCTTATTGTGTTTTCTTACTTCTTTCTCTACTTGCACCCTCCTCTAGCCTCTGGCTTATTATTTATTTATAAAAATCTTCATGTGTTTCTGCTTGTATATCCTGAAGGGCTTTATACTGGGGGAAAGAGTTTTTTATATTTTATAACTTCTTTCAATCTGCTTCATAAAAAGTACGGAATTTTTGTTTGTTTGTTTTCATTGTTTTACACTAGAGTTTATAATTCTAGTCATCAATTAGCTTGAAATTGTCAAAAATATTTACCAATTTTTGTTCATACATTTATGCTCATATTTTTTCCTCTCAAATAATTCATTTCATAGCTTTCAAATTCATAATGTTCACTTTTGTAATACCTGTCTTTTTTTCTTTTACGAAACACTTTATCTGTCATGTGAAATTTATCAGTGTTCTTCCATATTGGATAAAGGCCTTTTAAAGGAAGAAAATATTTTCTACAACTTAGAAATCCAGTAGATGTTTTGTATTTTAAATTTGGGTTTCATAGCACATCACAGATTTAAATGCCACATGTTTAATTTTTCTCAGATACTATAAACTACTGCTTCAGGAACAGATCAATCTGTTCTCTAATGTATTTTGGGACTTACTGACACACATAGTGGCAATAGATTCCAAACAGTAAAGCCTTTCTTGAAAAAGTCCACTATATAACTCTCCTTGTCCTAATTAAGTTTTACCTGAAAATGCTAGGAATAACATTCCTGATTTTAATATTCAGGTCACGAGAATATTCCTAACAAATAGATATATTTAGACACTTAAATAAAAATGTCAATTTATTTTCATTTAGCATTATTTTTTATGTACAGGCAACTGAATGGTTGTTGAAACACAAATTCTAGGTCAAAATAAGTGTCTCTTGCTATTAAGAAGAAAAAAAATCACAGCACTTCTATTTTTAATCACAGCCATTATTCTATTACTATCTATAATAAAATTACGAACTGAATTATAGAATACGAAGAAAATATCATATAGTTAATCTAAAGCTTTCCTTTTAGCTATTAAATTCACAGTTCTAGGGATCACTTGGCAGCTGACTTAGAGACTAAGTCTTGCTGTTCAGCTACAGCTTTTCTCAGTGATCAAAGAGAGGAGGGGCATCTCAGTGACGTTAAAGACTGTAAATATCTCAGTGAGGACAAACTGACATGTTCCTCAGTTACCTGAAGGACATGCCTCAGTAATAAACAAGAAGAATAACTGAGCATTTCATATCCAATGTGATCTCAAGATTTACATATCCAGGATCTGAATCTCTCTTCTGCTTTCCCTGATGCGATGAACTATTTTGTATGCTTCAGATTAGTGTTCTTGTTGATATGCTAATTGTACAGACAAAAACAATCATTTCAAGCCAAACAGAAGGAATATGAAAACTAAAACATAGAATATTTTTGACAACAATATTAATCGGTTGACACAGGAGATGGGAATGTTTTACCATCACAATATAAATATAAATGTTAAAACATTAAAATATATATTATGGTTTTCAACATCTTTGATAAGATTTATTTAATAAAAGTTTTTATATCTGAAAACTAAATATCTCAGTCTAAGCCAGGCTTTCATGAGAGACTGGAAAGTAATGCATGGTTCAGAGGAAACTGGACTAAACCTCCTTAGAAAGCTATTTTAGATATCTTCCTGCAGTCAGATGAATCCCACATAACATGTCTGAACAAAATTCAGGCTAAGTGAAGAATGATGAATTTCAAACAACAAAGAAACAATGTCTGTTTCCTTTAGCAGCTCTTATTTCAAATTATATTGCATCAATATTTATGTATCTTAAAATAGTTGGGACAGAATTAATTTCACTTAACTTTCCAGAGGAAGTTAATTACATCCTAAGATAGAAATGTAATGTACAAGACCAATAACCATATATAATTTATAAACTTGTCATAGAATTTATAGACAACAACCTTAGAGTAGGTGCCTAGCTCTTAGTTGGCTAAATTTAAGAAGAAAATTTCTTTCCCATGGTTGTTGATCACTATACACCTTTAAAAGACATTATCATTGCAATGTTTTTATAAATATAAATGTGAACACAAAACTGAATATTTAACAGCTCCCTGCCCTCTTCCTTGCAAATGCTAGTAATTTGGGAATTAAAAAACAGAAAAAAAAAAATAACATAACACTTATTCATATCTTTTAAATATTTTTAAGTGTAAATTAGTAAATCTGCACTATTATGAAAAATGTATAAAATAAGGATATGGCCTTTCATATCTGTCAAAAAACTAAAATATCTCTAAAAACATTTCAGTTCTATGTGTAGCTAAAGATTTATTTCACCCCCAATTAATACATACTTTGTGCTGATTGACAACTGAAAAAAAACTAATTTAGAATTTAAAATATTTCTATTTACGTTGTTTCATATTAGCCATTCTTCAGTGGCATCTCTTCAGTCTATTATTATTATTATTTGTAACAAAAGATGGGAATAACCATTTGTCAATCAAATTCTCATTGTTATTACTGTTAAATGTTAGAATACATTGTTACATTTCATATGAAATGTTCAGTTTAATTTATTGTGATTGACAAGTATTAACTGTAACTTTGTCGTAATCACCGAAAAGAAATTAGAATTTGATTCAAACAGAGATATTATGCTATGCTAATTTTTCTTTCTTTGCTCACATTTGTAAAAGTTATCATCATCGTATTTGTATATTAATATTTTTATGTGTTTTAGTCATCATGCATTTTTATTTGAGGCAACTGTCAAGATTAACACATTTAGAACATCACCTTAAAGGTGCTGTTGATTTTGGCTGGAGGTAGCTATTCTGACAGGAAAGCAAGGCTGCTAGAAATTTCCCACAAGTCCTTTTTTTTTTTAACCCATAAGTAGAATTTTCAGAAGTCAAAATGTCAGGCAGTGACTATTTTAGTATATATTGTATTTGGCATGCCTTCTAGAGTTTTGATTTTTTGTAGTGATGTGCTTTTTAAATTTTGAAAATCAACAATCATCAAGGTGTCTCAAGTGGTGATACTATAAACTAAGTGGAACATCTTAGCCTTAAGAATTTCAGAACAATTCTTATAAGTATGCACCAACAATGAAATCAGAACTCAAACGCATCAGAATGCTAAAATTGTGCAGCTTCCTAAACTGCCACAAAAAAATGCTTTCTAAATTAGGACTAACCTTAAAATTAGATTTACTTGAGAATATCTGTTTTCTAAGCATGTGATATTACTTTCTAGAATACAATTGTTGGATTCTATTAACAGAGACCTAGCCTCAGATCTCTTTCAGAATTTCTAGTAAAAAACCTGAACAGCTTAGGTATTTCAAATACCTTACACTAAAAAATCTAAAGGCAATGCAAACAGCTAGAATACAACCCATTATTTTAAATACAGTAAATTAAATGTGGAAAGCAGAAAATAATTCATTAAGAAAACTAAGGAACAGAGATTATTTTGAAGAATTTCAAATCTTAGTACAGTAGATACACACACATATATGTGTATGTGTGTATATATAATTTCATAAAAATTCTGACCAAAATACATATAGTTCATATACATTCTAAACATGAAAGTAATTGTTTCAGGAAAAGAAGTGTTTTAAAACATGTCAACAATTTTTATTGTCTGTGTTTTCTTACCTTTATATTTCTTCATTTTATGTTTGACTAAGGTCACATAGATAATTGAATGATTTCTGAAGAAATAAAACAGTCTTTACATCAACAATTTACTAGAATAAAAAAAATACCTCCTTTACCAAGTGTAACTTGAAAAAAATGTGTAGAATCTATATACTTTGGTTTTAAAAATAGTTGTGGGGGTTTTTTTAATTCTTTAAGACACGTGGATTGAATGTTTCTAGGAAATGTGTACATATACATATATTTAAGAACCATATATATGTATAAATTAAGTGCAAATACATATGCATTGTGTATGTTATATATACATAATGTTATGTGGGTTTTGGTAGGGAGTTGGTGTTAGTTTGGGGACTGTTTTGGGGTTTTTTTTGTAGTTCATTGTCTGATTTTACATAATCAAAACTCTGTTACAAAGGATTTCAGTAACAGCAATAACAATAGCAATAATAATGAATGTTAGGACACTGAAGTTCTTCCCTTCCACCCTCTTTTTTGTTAATGAATTAAACAAATTAATAAAATGGTGTGCATACTTTTGCTATGCTGGGTGCCAATCCACATTCTGCTCTTAAGAAATGAGGACAGTGGCATTCATAAAAATGTAGAATTGGGTGTATAAAGTTTAAAGGTAGTTAATTTTATAAATGATATATTAAATAAACTGATGTGTTCCATTATATGACTTCAGCCCTACAGTGATGTATTCTTTTTTGCTCCTGAAAAGGTTTCTTTCCGGATCTGCTTCAAAAATGAAACCAGATGCCAAATCTGGAGTGTATTTCCCATCAATGTCATGTGGCTTTATGGTTGCCTGTCTGATGTCTTTCATGGTCTTGCAGCTGATTTGACTTTTGGTAGTGGCTATTGAAATGTGTGTAGGGCTGGTTCAAGATCAAACTTTTGGACTGTCATTTTACAAACACTTTCCGCTTTGAATTGCCATTTTGCATCAGATGCACTAATTTGTGTATTAAAGATTCTAGAATTCTGTATATTGTTTGAAAAACATTTTAAAATTTCTTCACTTTCAAATTATTTTTTCTAAAAATCAGAAAGATCCTTATTATTTTACACGTTAAAAGAAATCTTGTTCTTATAAAGCAGCCTTAAATCAAATAATTAAATTGAGGATGATATGATTCTAATCTGGTTTTATTTTAAATTACTTTAATTAGATTTTTACCAACCAAAATATAAATTACATTCTGAATGAGGAGAGTATCCATGTACTTTGGAATTAATCACATAATAGAAACTATCAAAAACATTAGTTTTGCACCTTCAGAACAATATTTAGTTAATTTATATACTGAAAATATTTCTACTGTTTAAGAGAATTGATCCTCTCTGTCAAAGATAACTTAATTTCTTAGAAGTTGACTGTTAAAACAATAATCTTCTACTTTGTCAATAGAAATTTTAAACATTAATAGATTCTGACTTGACTGCCTTATCTTTAAGACCATAAGTTATTAAGAGGATTGCTAAAGAATAAGGCTATGCCTGGGTCAATTCTTTCTCAGTGAAAAAAAGTCATAATACCACATTTGCATTCTCAGAATAAGCTAAAATAGAGAGTCAGCATTTTTTATTAGGCCAACACTTGTATTTCAGAAAAATAAAATAAAATACAAAACAAAACAAACAACAAGGCTTACAAGCCATTCTTTAAATTTGTACCACATACTCAACGGTATAATAACCACTGACCTTATATTTTATGACTCTATGCATTCAGGAATCTCCAGGAAGAAATCAGGACAGTTTAAATTTGGTGCACATCTTCTGAGAATCTTTATGTGTACCCTCTGCTGTTCATCAACTATTTAAAGAACTTACACACCCTCTTCAGAGGATTGTTTCATCACGTGCTAAAGATGTAGATGCAAATTTGGCAGCTAGGTCAGCTAAAATACTTCCAACTTTATAGTTTTATGTTTTATGTCTTTAAAAGCACAATTTCTACAGTAAATTTAGGCTAACAGAGTGATTTTAAAGCTT